>NC_065959.1:3600833-3974166 GCF_021464435.1 Cataglyphis hispanica
AATCAAGTATGACGAGTAAATCAGTCTCTGATCAGCGACCAGAAACGATTAGGCCCAGATGTCATACTGAATTATCAAGACGTAGCTATTTTAACGCACGAGGGATGGCACACTTCCTTTTTTTATCCTTCGACCGTATTTCTTCGTCCCTTTTTTTTTCTTTTTCTTTTTTTTCTTTT
Organism: Cataglyphis hispanica; assembly: GCF_021464435.1. NCBI lineage: Eukaryota > Metazoa > Arthropoda > Insecta > Hymenoptera > Formicidae > Cataglyphis > Cataglyphis hispanica. Next base: position 3,601,013 of record NC_065959.1, read on the forward strand.
TTTTCTAAAAGATTACTCGTTATCTTTGGCTGTTGAACGACCGGAAATGCTGCGATGGGTCACTGAAATCACACAGGGACCGCGATAACGGAGCATTGATTATGGCTTGGGCGACACACTTTAGCACCTCATGTGTATATCGATGGCCCCCCACGTTGTAATAATATCGTTTCCCTCTGTAATTTCTCCTTCGCTAAATCGATTGTCCGACTGTCCTTTGTGAATTGCTGCGAGCAATGGCAATTTGACGTCCGTAATTATCCCCTTTCTTTGACACTAAATTTTATCGACGAACGTAAAAGTAGACGCGTTAGTCAAGTGCCGTTATTAATGAGGTGAAAAATGTCGGTGTAAAAAATGTCGATATATTATTATGGCGCGCTGTCTTCGCATATATCGATTGTGGTTCAAATTTGACGAAGAAGAAAATTAAGAAATTTAGAGATCGATATCATTTGCGACAACATATTGCAAATTTCTCTTTTTTTTTATTTATTCCGTGAATGTCAATGGAGAGATTTATTTCTTTTATTTTAATCCGAGCTTCAAAACCCTGCGCATCTAATCCAAAATTAAAGTCTCGAGACGGCTAGGCATGCAGACGAGGCCGAGGCAAAAGAAACATTGCGAGGAATTTGAGGAACGTGACCATCGTAGTTGCAGCGATGATTTGTTGTAACTTTACGTTATGCACCGGAAAAACAAATGTCAATACCATCCTTTACTATATTAATACTAAAATTATAAAATAAAAATTGCAAAAAAAGAGATAAACATTTTTTAAAAATCGCAATCGTAAATTTTCTTTCAAATAAATACACATATATTTTATCATTTATTGTAATTTATTTATGGAAGCTGTCATACATTACTATAACGTCTAACTGCTAGTCTTTATTCGACAATTCTATCGACGGTAGAGAATACGCGAATTAATGTGTTTGTATTTAGACGTGGGGAGGGAGGGCAAAGGTGAGAAACAACATACATATATTACATCAGAAATATATGAGAGTAATAAATAATGTGCGATGAATAAATGAATGGCGATATCTCTCGACGCAGAATACTACGATCTTTTCGTCGTACTGAACAGAGTATGTGGCACAGTACAGCATTGCTATTCGAATAACACCTGGCCACTAGGATGCTAGATGTTTCCTAGGAGGTCGTTGCATTCCCAGTTTCCTCGAGACCGTAAATTTTGCCTCGACATAAACCTCGACAATATCTTGATTACTTGTAGCAGGAATTTTTGATAACAAATAGTGAATGAATATATATATATATATATATATATATATATATATATATATATATGTATATATATTGATGTGAAATAATCATACATGTACATACTGTTAATATTGAAATATTAAAACAAGAATTAATATTTTTATCTCAAGATTATTGCCAGATATATAATAAAATCTGAAATTTATTAAGTTGAATTATTTTCTTGTAGATTACTATTGTAAAAAAATGTCAACGAGTAAATGTTAATATTTGTTTTATTTCTCATATATAGACGCTGGATATTTATGATTAATTAATATAAAAATTTATAAAATAATTAAAATTTGCAATTATTTAATTTTTCATTTGGAGGCTTACATGAAAAATTATTTTATTTGCAAATTAAAATAAAATGCTGATCGTAAATTATTAAATTGGAGTAATTCAGAATTAATCTTTAAAAATTATTATTTAATATATAATGATTTTGTCCGACTCTCTTTCAAAGTGAAATGAAAAATTCCTGCAATCGTATTTTAGCGCTACACGTGTAGCGATATTCAGAAAGCAATATGTGGTGCCAAAGAGAGCATGAATGTCCGCGTGCGTTGTAGAGAAAGAGGGAACACGTTGGTAGAACACAGGAGTTTTTACGCGAATCTGTGTCGACCAGTGGCGGTGGTGGAGCTTCACTCCGCGCTGTGTGTGCGCCTGCCGGGTGATTCGCCCTCGAATCGAATTCAAATTACATTCCCTCCATCTCCCTCTGCGGAAGCTCTTTGCGGTCATGGGACACCGCCCTATGGTAGTACGATTATATTGTACGGTCCGCTAAAAGCGGCTAGAACCTTTCGTCCGAAAAATCTGCCCGCGTTATCGCCACAATACAAACGATTGGTGTAAACAACGGCTAGCGCTATCGACAAAGCACCGCCGCACGATGTAGTAATAGTCGATATATCAGAATCGGATCGAAACGGTTTAATTAAACTTGTACACTTTAATTTGGGCTTCTAATATATTACCAAATACATATTCTATATTTTTCAAATTCTACGAAATGTCATATCTGTGTGATTTATCGGATTTACATCATTTGAATTTCATTATGTAAAACATAATCTCAATTATCTGTCACATTTACCTTTATTAGAATGCCAAGACAAGTTCTATGACATATCTTTGAATGCTCATTTAAGAGTAAGATATTCCAGTATATCTCTCCCTTCGTACGCGTGAACTCGTCTCATCGATACGCGCCTTTCGCGTCAATTTCTCGCGATAAATGCAAAGATCTCTCTCGTATCGAGAATGATTTAAACGTTATTACAAGCTTATAAGTTTCGCAATTAAGACATTACGATTGCTTCGAAGAATCAATCGTACGTAACCATTGATCACGACTATCACGATAACGCGACCCCACGGGACGAGAGCCACTCGTTTATACAGTATTAATCAAGAGTTCTCGCCCACCTCTTTTTCTGCGGAAGCTCCTTTGCGGTCGCGGGACACCCCAGGGGTACCCGGAGAAGAGTCAGTCGGCTACGCGGTGCGGCCCGTTAACGAGTAGTTACGCCCCGGACCCTCTCTTTCTTTCTCCGTCTCTCTCGCGGCTCGGCACACCGGAGCAGCGGCGCTGGTATGGCGTTCCGTATAGGAGGTTTACCTATATTTAGCCCGATAAAAATACCATTGCGCCTCCCGCATGACGGCCTCCCGGCCCGCCATTCCCGATTTAAACTTATACTGTCGACTGCGGGATCGCGAGAGAAAGAGAGAACCGAGTTTCAACTCCTTGGCTCGTGCCTCGTCGACCGTAAATCCACGAAACAAATCGGTGCAGCCGTGACAAAAGGCCTAAATGTCCGTGGCGACTGGTCGATAGGTGTTTAAACCTTTCTCGGGGCAGATTCGCAATCAGGCTGAAAAATTTATGTTTGTCGGGGAGGGGGAAGAAGCTTTGTGATCAAGTTGCAACTGCTATAGAAAATTGCCTATTGCATAAAATTTTTGTAGAGCATTTTTTTACATATTTTTATTTTCTCTAAAATTATCCTTTAAATTATTTTTAAGTAATTGTATATTTTATTGTATAATTCTAACAAAAATCTAAGAAAAATAATTAACTACAAATATTTTTTTTTCATGCGTGAAAACTTTCGATCTTTATGAGAAATATATTTTATATTGTATACAATTTTTATGTGTGTGCAAAAAAATATATATTTATTATCATCAACTTATTTTCACATAAGTGGTAGGTCAATGACTTGAGATGATTGTCGCACCGGAAAATATAAAGATGCCGTTATATTCAGGAATATTACGACTGCCAGATTACTATTTATTATGTTTGTTTTATTTACGCAATTAGAGATATGATCTAGATTATATGTTGAAAATTGGCTTGTGCATCGATATTATAAATTTGCAAAGGGAGACAGATCATTTTTGCAATAACCGAAAAGATTGTAACGTCCAACAAATATAATTAATAAACGACGATATGACTAATCTTTCATACAAAATCAAAAAAATTGTATTCTTACGATAGAAAATTATCAAGTATCCATCTTACATTTACTTCTCTGTATTCATATTTAAACATTGAATCACAGTTTTGCTATATCGATAATTTTAATGACGTGAGGCATAAGTATAACTCATGCTTGAGCGACGTTTCTGTCAGAAACAATCAATACGTGTCAGCTATGCATTTCGCGTTATTGATCGGTATATTTTGAAATTAGACGTAGACTTCGGATATCGATCGTCACGGATTTCTCTTGCTGAGACAACCATAAATTCGTGAAACAAATCGGCGCGAGATAAACTGCGTCGAGATGCGATCGTTCTATCTAATACGGTGAAACGGAGCGATTGTCAATCTGTCGCGCGATATCTTTGTAAATATTTATTCGCAAACGTGAATATTTACCACGCATTTTGTTAGATGTCGGCGGGAAGATTGATGGTTGCTTATTAAATCTGTATAAATCGGTCGTCATTTCGTTAGTTGGAATTTAAGCCAGACGGCTACCGAATATATATAATATAAATACTTTTTGGCACGCGTGCTGCGTCGATCGTAAATCCATGAAATAAATCTGTCGTTTCTACGACGGACTAGAGATCTCCGTGAGAACGCAAGCGAAAAATTTCCAATTTTCCATAAGGAAAAGAGTAATGCGATAGAGAAAGTAATTAATTTTATGTTCTAAGGATATACAAATTCTTTTAAGTCATAAAAAAAAAGATTAGAGATGACGAAAAAAACTATCGATAAGAAAAAATTTAATTTAATTTAATTTAATTAATTTTCAAATAAATATAATTAAATAAATAAATCATTTTAATTACACGTGATTATTATAATATGATGTAATGAATCAATGTTTTCATAAGCATTAAGGAAGGAGAGGGGGAGAGAGAGAGAGAGAGAGAGAGAGAAGAGGGACTTTAATTGGCGGACGTTGATCTGTGGTCTGATCGCAGTTACGAATCGAAATGATAATAATATATTTTATGTCATTATCTAGAAATAATTACACGTTGGTAACTTCTATTAGCGAAATTAATGGAACAATTGGCGTATTCTGCGGCCACTATCGCATCAGAAATCGATTATACTAAAGTATTTCGTATCAATTATAATTAAAACGAAGCTATTTATGGCTCCCATCTTGTAGCTCGAATAAATGAGAGCATTACTATCTACTGAAACATGTTGCTCATGTGAAACATGTGATTTTTTTTTTTTTAATTCTTATGCATGTGTGCAGCAACGTTATGAAGTATTTTCATATATTTTAGTTATTTTATAAGAGAGATGCATTATTATCGGTTAGAATAATATTTTGAGTTTATTAATTATTATTATTATTCTTTATACTATTAGAATTCTTTTTATACATTAATTAAAAATTTGCTGCTATTTTTTTTAAACTTTTTGCTTAATTCAAGTACAAAGGCTCGTTTTTGACAAAGATATACGAACTGCTCTTACTCGCGTTGAGATTGACGCGCCGTCGTGACGATTACGCGCGAATGCGTCCTCGGTGGTCTCAGTTGCGCAATGATAAGGATGACAAAGGCTCCAGCGAGACAAGAGCGCGATAATAACGACGGTAACGAGCGATGTTTTTTTCGTGGAACAAACTGAGATCATAAGGTCTCGTCTTTGACGTTTAGGCTCCATTATATTCGAGTTATCGTTTATTTATACCGACTCAGCGTGAATTTTTTAATCATTTTCATCCAGATAAATATCAGTCTATCGTGCGTCTGGTATCTATTTTATCATATCTCTGTCAGAGTTTTGTGCATGCGATTTTTTTTGCCAGTCTCGAAAGCCTCTTCCGCGACGCTACATGGGAAAAGAGAAATTTCTCACGTACACGCAACAACGTCGTGTGTAACGCGTTGCGCACCGCTACTCCGATCTACGCTGTCGTGTATTGCGTAAACGAATGATTGACGTGCCGCTGTTTACGCCGTCCGCACCTATGCTACTATATGACAGAGGTAATGAGCCGCCTGTACTCGCAACCGAGAACCGGTCACGGAACACGATCGAGATTTGCGGCTATTTCATATTGAGTCTTCTCTCCTTCACATGGTGTAACATATCATAAGTACGCAATAAATTGTGAGAAGAAAAATTTCGCGTTTATCTTATTCAAGATAAAATCAATACTGTACTAAATAAATATTAAAAAATTGTAAAATATTGTGTGTAAAATTATAAATGGCTCTGCGATTTTTCAATCGCACAAGTACCGCGCTTGTATTTACGTTCGCATATATACGTGAGAACGCAAGCGTGTGTGCGTGGCTGACACGTTCGTATACACAGTGGAGGTCGAGATTTCTGGTCGAAGATTGCGTAAACGATTGACTGACGTTCTAGGAACGGTGTTTTCTAAAGCTGTCGGTGGTCTGCAGAGCGACGTTATAGCCATGAAGAAGGTCTGCTCGTGTATAGCCTCGTACATAACTTTGCTCTCGCGCACTCACACTTACATATGTCAATGTGTGTGAATATATGTGTTATATGTATATTCATGCATTTGTATATATGCGCGCGTCATCAGTGCCGATAAGCATAATGTTCGAAACTTTATCTATTTTTCAATGTAGCGCACGCGCTCTGAAGCTGGATTCACTCGTTCGCGATCCGTTTAAGTATGAGTTTATCGTGCGAGTTCCGTCAAGCGTATATTCTCATGTCGGCCGAATCAACTGGAATTGAATTAATTCATAACTCCTAACCGTCTGTGATTCGATTATATAAATCTCTTGGTTGCGTCACATTTTGATTTGTCGAGATCATATGTCATCGACTATGAGCAGGATAATGTATAACTTAAACAAAATTTAAATATCTATAAAAATATATCGACAATAAGAATGTTTTCATTTTTTGAATATTTTTGAATGTTAGATTTTTAGTAGGATTTTTAATAGAGTGTAATGTCTGAACTCTTGTTTTTATTTATCATTTTTGAAGAAGCTTATAAGTTGATTTTATATTTTATCATAATATATTTATTAATACCTTACGTTAATTAAAATTACATAAAGTTTTAACAAAGCTGACAATTTTTTATCGAAAGATTTTCAAGCTCTTTTTGGGAGATTATTTATCGAAAATTATTCTTACGTTCAATTTCAAAGATGGATTTGATATCAAAGCAATTGCATGATGCGAACCTTACTATGGAGAAAATCTGCCGTTTAATGATAATTGCGTATAACTTTCGCGACATCGAGGTTTAATTGAGGGGACAATTTCGCGATGTTTGGGAATGTGAAAGTATCCTTTATAGGACGTCTAAGAGACGATTGCGAGCAAATCACTCGTCGATTGCTGCCGTAAAATTTTCAAGCATTTGTTACGGTTGACCTATTTCGCGATACAAATTAGGAAGAGATTGCTGGAAAGACAAAGAGAGAGAGAAACGTGCAAAGCTTATCTTAGCATCGTACGCGCCGACGTATATTAAAGATTATACGTGTATGGGTAGAGTACCGGCGAAACGCGTATATAGAGATTATTTTTAGGTCCGCCCCGGCCTAGTCGACGATTATTCTTCGCTAAATCATAACTTTCATGGCACGATCTCGTATAAGCTCGCGGGAGTTGGTCCAAATAAATCGCTCCGCGAACTCCTCGGCTTTTCGACGTGTTTCCAGAGGGCAGTGTCCCCTACGCTTTGGCTGTTAATTGACAGTTGTTAAACAAGCAAAAGTAAATAGTAGTTCCTTAAGTAAAAACTAATTTATCTTAATCATTAAAAATTTTAATTGATTAAATCTCACAAATCAGAGGTTTAATAATATCAGTGTTAATATTTATAATTTTGAACTGTCGAATAAAAATTAATTTTGAATTAGCGATCTTTTTTTTTTTTTTTTATGCAGTGATTGGCAAAAAGAGAAAGAACCATCGACAAAATCGTTCAACTCGGTGAATGTGAAAGCTTATCTTAGTTTGAACGCTGAAAATTATTTACCTGCATGTTATTTATCTTATCGAATCTCTCTCAATCTGTCTTTTGCGGATATCTGACCTTGTGCTTTTTATCGCTCGAATACGATAACGTACTTGAACCGCGAATGAAATGCGCGGCGCGAATCTTTTTCCGCGCACTTCCTGGATCACGACATCATTTCCGCATACATACAACGACAGGATAACCGAAAGAGAGTAAAAAGAGAGAAGGAGAGGTGTCACACCTGCTGTACACGTGTACGTGAAAGGCACGTGCCTCTTGGCACGACGTCTCGGTCGCGTCTCATGTTCCAACGGTGTCAGGTGAAGCGGCGTTCTTGTTCACTTTATCATTCAGATCTCGAAGGATTTAATCGCGAGATACGATTATTCGATCGCGATCACGCACGACAATCTTAAAACTATATTCGCATTGCAATACAATCATATACATACATTTCTAAATTTTTTAAATTTTAATTAAAAATAAGATAGTACAGTTTGTATTTATAAAGCAAATTCAGCAGTTCTTTCGAAGTATATTATATTAGATAAACCTTTAAAAAGTGAATTAAATTTAAGTGAAATAAATTCTTTATATTTTTATCCGCAATAATATATCAACTATAACATTTTTAATTTTATGTGTGCCATAGTTAATCGCGCGACATAGAGTATTAAATTATCAATATACGAATGTTCCATTAAAACAAGTCATTAAATCTCTCGGTGCAAAATTCCTACACAATACAGTCGGCTCGAACCGCATCTTCAAGAGTCTCGCATCTTTGATCGGCGTTCTTTTCCGGCTAACGAGCTGCGATCGATAAATTAGTCGCGACGATGTTTACAAGTCCAGCTTGAAATCTCTCCGCTATTGATATCTCGCGCGCGTTCCCACGCCGCGCACGTGACACGCGCCGCGGCCACGTGGCACGCGTACCCGATGGACTCGTACACGCATGATATCGCGACACGTTCGTCTCGTCTTTCTAGAAGACGACACTTTGTCTCTCGCCTTAACGGCGCGGATCGCGCTTCTTCACGCCTGTCAGGTCGCGCTACGACACGGGTAATGTAAAGCGGCCACCTTCGGTCGGATGATGCTACGTTTTTCAGGCACCGATCACGCTCTCGATCGTCGAGAAATGGTGTGGCGGCGAGACACTGACTCTCTCTTCTCTTCTCTCTTGTTTGCGAGTGCCGCCTCAGGCTAGATTCCGCTCTCGTCCGCCTCTTCGTTCTTTTTCTCGTGCGCCTTCTTGCGTCGCACCTCGCGGCCGTTTCTACCTGAAGACACGTGTCGATCTTCTGGACGGCGACGCGCTCGGAATAAGGAAGGCTTTCTTGCGAAACCAAGAGGATAATGAGGCGCGGCGAGCCCTCAATCGGCCGACGCGATTTTATCGGAGGTGTGTGTGATGATTGTGAAATTATCTCGAATCCGTGTGTTTTTGATGATCACGTTTATCATTTAATGATGTCAACATGTAAGACGTATTCTTGATATTAAGCGCGGATTAATATTCGGGAATCATAGACAATCGCAATTGTTAAACGTATGATACTTGCGCATCATTATCCATTATATTTTTTTTAACAAATTTTTAGAATAAATATTTGCAATTTTTATAAATTTATCTTTCTTGAAAAAAAAAAACGAGAAATTTTTATTTCGAGAAATTTAAATGAAAGAAGGAAAATTTCATAGATTTATAAGAAAATTACATTTTGCAAAATTGTGAAACATAAATATGAAAAAAAAAATATATATTAAGAGAAAGATTAAGACTTATTGTTAGGCGAAAAAATATGGAATAACGAGATGCAGAAAGAAACGCATTTTCTATTTTTTCCCTCTGTTTAATATTGTTGCGATCCAATGCAGTCAAAATGGTCTTTCTGGAAAGGTTTAATCTTTCTAGAAAGCAACATGGGGGGGAGGGGGATATAATGGAGGTCAGGTAGAAGCAACGTCGTACTCCGAATTTTAGGTCGACTCTTCTAATACCCTTTGTATTGTGTCCCAGAAGGGACAGATATCTATAAAAGGAAAAGAAAAATTCTGGGGTCCTTTGCAACGCCGCGGGCCTGGGAAGAGAGATGCTATATCGTCTAACATTTAGCACGGCGGCGCCGAAATAGTTTAGCATAAAAACGTTTTAAAAATTAGTTTTCTCTTTAATCATTACTTTATTATTTAATCAATTTTTTGCCAATAAGCTAATAATTTAAGCGTGCTTATATTTAAGAAATAATTACAAATATTAAACAATATAACCATAAGTATGGAATGAATACGCAGAGCTCTGCTGTATGAGGAAATGTAGATTGAATTTCTTTAGATTTCTTAAGAAATTTTTCAATACAAATAGATACTAGTTGATTATTATGCAAAGTTATAGGAAGTCATTTCCTCTTCTGTATTTTTCAGTAAGCGTATAACTGTCGCTGGATTATATCCATTCAACAGCATGCGCTTTCGAATTTGAATATAAGACGTAGCTAAAATATTCTTATCGTTAGAATTAAACATGAGATTGTTTTTCTTAGAATTTATCTCGATATGGGTTTATCTCTCGCAGGTAATCGCATTTTTCAAAAGACCCTTCAGTAAAAAAGCGCGCCTCAAAAACACAATTTTGTAGATATTTTTTTTTTTTTTTGAAATTCCTATGAAATTGTCTTAAATTTCTCTTATGTTTATTTTTTCTATATACAGTACTTCTCTCTTGATATTAAAATTAAAAGTTTGTACATCAGATTACTCGAATTATGATTTTCATCGATAGAGCGAGATATTAAATAAAAATCTGAATGACTGATGAGAATATCGTCCACTCCTTCCACGATTAAGGACTGTAATAAATTTCTTTAGACAACTCTTTTAAACTCACTATTTCTTTTTTTTTTACAACGGAAATTCCCAATAATTGCACGTCAAAGCGATGCTATACAGAATTGTTAGAATTAATGGAGCGCACCCCACGCGGAGAAACGGAATCGGTAACAGCTGCGACGGAAATTATTCTCTCTCTCTCTCTCTCTCTCTTCTCCATTCTCTCTCAACCTTTTTTTTCCTTCATCTACACCCCCGATTTTCACCCTCGAAGTTTCCGGCAGACGATTGATAGAGACATCGGTCTTAGGCCGCGCGAGACAAAACGTTGTTTCTAAAATTGGCCGCATGCGCGCCATGAACGACCTATGTTTACACGCATCATCAGGAGAGGGGAGGGGATGGTAGAGGCAGGGTTAGAGGGAATATACGAGGAAAACGGCGACTTCCATAGCCTGGAAGCGGTTCGTGAAACCGGCGAAAAAGGGAAGACGGTAGAATGAAGAGAAGCGAGGTGGAGAAAGGGAGGGTGTCGGCTAATTTCATCCTCGCACGTGCAAGAAGGCGACGCCAGCAGCGGAGCCAGCAAGTAAAAGCGTCTTACGCAATGCGCGCACGCACGCGCACCGACGCTCCCAAAATTCACGCGTGTGATATGCGCTGCCCAGGGATCAGCGCGATGTTTAACCGATCATCATTAATAATAGAACTTACCGATCAAAGTCATACGTTGCAGCACCTTTCAAGTTTTTCACCAACAACCGGAAGCGTGTCTACCTTCGCGATCGATCCGTGCGGTTGCAGAGTCGATCTCATTGAATCGAGATGTTACTTGACACAACGCTCATGATATCTGACAAATATTCTCTTTCTTTCTGGATCTTGTCTAAATTAATTTTTATAAATGAATATTATTTTTTCATAAAAATTACTTTCCATCTCTCATTTCGAATATTTTATATTGTATACTATAATAATTATTAACTTTAATATTTTAACTTAATTTAAATATTTAAAACGCATAGCCATGTTTTTCATTGTTTTAGTACGTCTTATTGATCGAGAGATTATCATTACGTTTGTCATTTACAATTAACGCAAAAATGAAGATAAATTTTGCATTTTTTATGATAATGAAAAAAATTTTATTTCATTTTGTTTGTTTTGCAATCGCGAGATGATACATAGCGATCATCACCTCGATCAGCTCGCTATGAGCACCTCATTATTGCCATGTATCATCTTGGATACGATTGTGGAAACGAGACATACAAGGTAAAATTTCTTTTGATCATGTAAAATGCGCGATATATATATATATATATATATATATATATATATATATATATATATTTGTGTATGTGTAAAATATATAGAAAGCAAAGATAGAAATGGAAAGATCTCGGCAGATCGGTTAATGGCATTGCCGTTGTTATTGGCGAAGAGGGCGGCTCTTATTTGAGACGGAGACAGAAGTACCCCTTGACAATACATCGAACACGAAAGCGAATGAAGGAGGGACGTCGGATGCGGAGGAAGCTGCACTTATGAAACGCATATACGCGAACGGGATGACGCGCGCGGGGCGAAGAGATCGTGCAAGAACCAAGTTATAGAAGCGCCCGGAGGCGTATTGCGCGGGAATAGACGAAGGGATGATGACGGCGGAGAGAGAAAGAGGAGAAGTACCGTCCTTTCTCTTTCACGTAATACATGCGAGAAGATCTCGTGTCGTGGGCATTGAATTGTCGACGACGTCGTGTAACGAAACCCTCGAATTATAATCGGTTCTTGCCGTTAATGATCTTTGGTCGAAGGAACGGATCTATTCTGGCATAAATTAAAAATCATTAGATGAGAAATTATTGAAATTCAGATTACTAAGACTAAGATAATTATTGAAAAATGATTTTTTTTCATCTATTTGATTACTTTTAGTTAAGTCATTTTGAGCTGAAATTTAATTTATTTTTGGATTCTCTTTTAATTTCTTCTTTAATTAACTTTAGTTAGATTTTTTCTCTATTTTTAATTTAAAAAGTAAAATTTTAGCTAGACTTGCTATGATAAGAGAGTTTTAACAATTACATTGATTGCATTATCGATCATCATGAATGTTCTCGATTTCTAGTTTTGTTACATGTTGGATTGTTGATCTTGGCCGCGAATTCTGCGTCGTTGAAGCGTGAGTTTATGTTGCGATCATTCCGCGATTTGTTTATCTATCCTTGAGTGATGTGTTACCGTGAGCGATAACGAATAGCAAGTTATCTAACGATGCCATCGCAAGAGAAGACGTGGAAACTCCGTGTTGCATATGGATGAAATAAATATAGTCGGTCGTAGCAAAATAATAATAATTTTAGCCTTGTGCGTTCCCTGAATCGTCAACGTTTCTGCGTGCAATTTTTGTGCTCTCGGATTATATCGTTCCCTCGGAAAGATAGTCGCAGATCTCTTTCATTTTCTTATTTCATCGGTAAGCAATAAAGGTAACTTGAAATTTATCCAGTCAGGATCTATCATGATATTAAATTATTTTTCTGTACATGAATATATATGTACATTAAAGTATATTTACTGAGAGATAAATATATAAATATAATTTATCAGCCTTACGTATAAAATGCCCATCTAATAATATTGAATAAAACCGATTGATCGGTTAAATTATTGTCAATATTGCTGCGCGTTAGCACAATACACACAAGTGCACACATGCGTGTGAAAAAAGGTATTTTCTAATTCTGTGTTTTCACGAAAATGCACGACGATAGCATTGCATTTTGCAAACTAACTCTAATTAAAAGTTTATTAATGACATTTTTGAATCTCTATTAAATAACTTGAAAATAAAAAGTAAAAAAATTTCTCATTAATACACGTTATAAACTACATATTTTTGCGCTATACATATTTGTTTTTAATTTTGAGTAATCGAGTACAATAGTCATAAGCGACATTAATTTTATTTAAACATTGCTATGCATCCGCTTTGCGCCGTCAGTATATCCGAGTTAAGACGGAGATGCAGTCGACTCTGAAAACGACGCGGCTTTGCACTTTAGTAGTGCCGTAGAGGCAAGACCTTGCCCTCTTTAAGGCAATTAACGACTCAATCGGGATCAGACTGATTGAGCCTTTATAAGGGCCTGTTGGGGTAACCGCGTGGCGCGTGGCCGGACTTCGCGATGCGCAGAATGCACTTGCCTGATCGCGTTTATTAACGCGGCGGCGGCGGCGCATAAACCCAATTAAGGACGACGGACGGCGTGGTTCGATCGAGGAAACCGGGGATGCCTCGTTGTCGCGTGCTGCTACTCGCTTGCACTCGTTTAGCAAGTCAAAGTCGCGAAATGCGCGCGATTTTCTCGCGATTGCGTCAAAAGTCACGAATCGCGCGAGCGGTCAAAACGATAGCTTTTGGCGCCAACCCGTTCTTCGTATCGAATTACCATTACGCTAAGAATAGCAGGCACAATAGCGCTATAATCCGTGTGTGTGAGATTTCAACTTTGTTATTTGCACGTTTAGCGGCATTATTAACATTAGACTTCTGCTGCAATAGCCTGCGCAGATCAAATTTGCATGTTTATTAAGATGAGTGTTTTCATACATATAAAGGTCGCCGATACAAACGCGTCTCGATCGTGTTTTTTGACATTAATTTAAATTACATAATTTTAAATTCAAATCCAACAAATACGACTATGAGTATGAATATCCGTGCAACGCAATTCCTAAACATAGATGTACGAGGGGCTGAAGCCAGGATTTGAAACCGATTTAATTTCGGCAAGTTGATATGTTTCGATGCTATAATGGATTTTATGTCAACGATAATCGGAACTTAAAATTTGTCGTAAAAGATTTATTTTCTTTGTATTTATATAATATGAAAAAGTGAAATACAGAAATGTATCTATTTCCTAACTTTAAAGCTCGTTTTTTATCAGCAACGAGAGTATATATCATATTTTCAATATCGCGTGTATCATGTTTGGCGACAATTTTCAAAGCACCTTTCGGTGACTGAACGCGTCACTGTAAGAGACAGACGACAGATTAAAACGGCAATGGCATGATTCATTTTGTGTTGGTTGAAACATTTTATCGTGTCTTACGTGTCGCCGAGTCTGGCACCGACGGAGGAAGGTCTTTCTCGATTAGATCAAAATTTCACGTGTCGCTCGCTGGCGCGAGACACATGCTAAGATGCATGCGCGCGGTTTCCCTACCTCTGGCTTAGTCGCTCTCGCTTACAGGCCACAGCCGAGTGACGTTAATGTGCAATAAATTAGCAGCCTCCCACGTGGCGCGACTCATCGAGAGATCGCAGCGACTTGCCGCGCGTGTCTCGCGGTGTGTTTTGCAGCTTCGTGGAAAAAAGTCACGGGGGGATTCTATTTTCTCTTTCTCTCTTTATGCCGTCGACATTCGTTTTATCGTTCCCTTGTGTCGGAAAGACGATGTCTTGACTCTCCGTTAAATTGCGAGACGCATCTCTATAATATGGCCAATCGCTTCGTTCTCCAATCGATCTGTCGCTTTTAACGCGATGTTTTGCATATCGAAGTTTATCGATAAGTGTCTTAACGGGAGGAAACGGATGTTTAATGACGAGAAGAAATTAGTTCTACGCATGTGGTTTGAATTATCTAGTGGTAACGCGTACATCATCGCATCGTGCGTCATTCTGCACGATTGTCATCGGATAAAGTCAGAAATGTATCATGCTATGAATATACATAAATGTCGAGATATTAATGCGAATCTCTCTGCTTGAATTACAGATGCAAATATTGAATTACATTTTCATACGTAAATCTTATGTTATACAGGGTGTTTCTAAATAAGTGAGAAATTTTAGGGGATGATTCTTTGTCGAAAATAAAAGACCACCCTTAATTTTCGGCAAAGAATCATCTCCTCAAATTTTTCGCACTTGTTTAGAAACTGTATACGTCAACTATAGATATATCTTTTTTAAATATGAAAAATAAATTGCAGAATTTTCAAAATAGGAGGAATATATCAACAATACGTGCGATTATTGAGATAATTAATTTTCAAATTATTTTACTCTCTGTAGAAAAATAATAGTGTTACTTTATTGCCATCGATGGAATGTCGCATTTAAAATGAAAATTTCTCTCTCAATTGTCGTTAAGCGCCAAGTCCGACGCCACGTTAACACTAATCCCTCCTCATATACGATGTCATCGACCGATAATTATTTTATCAATAATAGAGCGACGTACAATTATCGCGCGCGCGTGAGCGATACGCGTGAGTTTGTACGCAAAATCAATTTCAGCGTTTGATCTCGGGGAGGTCCGTCTAAATCGCCGAGGATCGTCGAATAAACGTCGGGAGGAAGTGGTTTATCGGCGTAAAGCCGTCGTAGTCGCCTCTCGTAAACCGGTATTAAGGCTTTCCAGTCCTGCGTGGACAACGATGGACCGTGACATCACAGATTTATCGCGCCGTGTCATTTCCGTGTAAACAGCGCTAACGCGCCGGTAATAACGCCCCGAGACGGCCTTTCGTTTGGCGTTTCCTTTGTCGTACAGTCGGCGATAAATTATCGTCGCCGTTTTAATCGCGCGATATGTCGCGTGCATGAATACCGAATGGTTTCGCACCGGATAATCATGTTGTTCCCTTCGAAACGCGATGAGCCGAATTTAAAGCCGCGACCGTTTACGACACGCGTTACTTCGTTCATTCTACGAGTGGTGAGTCGAACATCCACATTGATCTCTGACACACATATTTTAGATGATTGTAAAAAAGAAAAAGAAATACGTGCAAGATAAATAAATGTGTGCATAACGTCCGATAGGTAATGGAAAAAAAATTGCACTTTTATATCGCGGATACCCATGGATTCAATAAAAGAGCCTCGCAATCAGGGAGAATTCGAGACCGATCGATAGTAATAATGATATGTTTGCAATGATGAAAATTGATATTGTGATTACATTGCTGATCTCCGTTTCCTTCGTGAATTGTAGAGATCATCGTAATATTGACTCTGCCACAAACCACCGTTTATCTCAATTAAAGCATACGGTTACACGCAAAACATTTTGCTAGAATTCTCATGTGATAATCATTTATCATCACACGTTTACGTTAACACGAGTTTATAACTTATTGTTAGAATGTTTGCGTACAGACATTTCATTCGCGACTGGTCCGAACTAGAAACGAAGACGAAAACGAGACTTAAAACGAAAGGTTGACACGAAGGGAGGAGGAGGAGGGGGTAAACGATCCGCGAGGTTTTTTTTTTTTGTTCATATGATTCGAACCGGTTCCTCAGGATCTTCAAACCCGGTAATCCCACGGCAATTTAGCTCGAACAGATGTGTCACCGTTTTTTTTGAAACCGCTTTGTTCCAGCGCGTAAAAAATTACATCCATTGTACAAGCGTGTTTCTTCTTTCTTAATTTAAAGATGCATACGATGAAAGTCGTATTATTATAAGCAATTTATTAAAAATGGATTACTTTATTACGAACTTGTTTTATTTGTTTAGAGTCAGGAAGATATATCCTGATTTCTGCTAATATTACGCGGTACCCTACAAACCGAATTTTTAAATGTGTCATCGTGATGGAGTTAAAAGGCACCGTCCGGCAATTCCGCGGAGCAAAAGCGGTAATGCAGTTTCCGATGTACGTCGCGAAAATCTCATTAGCGACAAAAATTCAATCTAACACGCTCGCCAAACACTACTTGTGTTCTGTGTATATTTACTACAGTTAAAATATATCGTGTCTACCAATTTTCCCGGAGCAAAGCAAGCGATAATGCGATTTTCAATGTGCGCCGGTAAAACCTCGTTACTAGCAGCAGAAATTTAATCTAATATTTTCATTAAACTACTTATATACGATATATATGTATATCTGTGCATCTATATTGTTTTATATATTGGCCGTAATTATAATGTGCCATCTGCCAATTTTATGAGGCGACGCTAGCGATAAATCAATTTTCGACATTCGTCTCTCTCTCTCTCTCTTTCTCACAAAGAGATTTTATTAGAATTCAAAATTGTTAAAAATTTGCAATTTATATACTTTATTATTAGCACAACGATTTAAAAACGCAAATTTTAACATTATTTACTGTACAAATATATAGATATGGATAAATTGGAAGTTTGATATAATTAAATTATTATTACTTATGATTTTATTATTTAAATGCAGATATAATAAGTGGTTATTCATCATTTGCATATATATTTATCGATAATGAGGAGTATGGTCGTGAGAAATCTTCGGTTAAAGTGCTGAAACGCGCGCACCGCGCTCTTATCTTTTTTACCGCTGTTAATTATCAATTTTGTGACTTGCGACTTCTGGACTCTCGTTAAAAAGTGGCCGGTATTGTTAATTGATACCTAATCATTAGGGGTCAAGAGGCAGAGCAAGACTGCCGAACAGACTGCAAAGTTTATTTCTTTTACATTTGTCAGTCTCATCGAAAAACGCTTGCCTTATCGAGTCGCATATTAAGAGGCGGTTGTTTATATTTCACGATATATAGAATCTTAAATTTAATTTTTTTCTTTCACATTGTCATCGAATTGCACTCGCATATACAATGTTTTTGTGAAAAAATAATGACTGTAGAAAGTGGTTATATTTAAAAGAGAAGAGATGCTATTTATTTTAATTAATTTTGTGTTTCTTTCATTCTTCGATAATAATTTTAAATGATTGAATATAATATAAATAATATAATATAATATAATATAAATTAAATATAAATGACGAAACATAATAATGATGATTATGATGAAAAATTTTTGTTTGCATCGAAATTACAAAATGCCGAACTAATCGAGCGAACATCTCTTTATACTCCGCTGTAAATGATCGTTTTATGAACGTGATGCATTATGATAAAAATGCAGCGATCATTTCTAAGGCAGTTTGTAATAAGCACACATGTCTTGTATTCTACGTGAATGACGAAATAAGGATCCCTCATTTCTATCCTAACGGTGCTTTGCCTCCTTCGTGATTTCGACATGGAATATGACGAAATATCTTGTGCGCCGGCAAAGTGCTTTGCATTACTGAATAATATCCGCTCGTACAGTGGTGAATGTTGATAACAATCATGACATGGTTGAATAATTTTCTTATATTTTTATTACTATTTTTAATCAATTTCGTAAAATATTTTTGTACATAAATCAATAACTGTAACATTAACAACAATCGTACATTATATCTTATATCATTGTTGATCTCGCAGTTTATATTTCGATTATTTTATCCGTTACATTCGAATTAATGCGATGCGGCAAACAAATGTATATAGTTTATCGCGATATGGATGTTGTATGAAAAGCGCGGTCTATTATATTTCTGCATAATGTAATATTACAACAATATTGTGACCGAACAAAATTATTATAAAATCGCTCGAAAAATGATTCTCTTCTAGAGGATCTGAAGATAAAAATGGATAAAAACACAAAATCATTTTTCGCGTAATTGTGTATCTAAGGAAAATAGGACATTTTTTTTTCATTCCTCTTTTCAAGCTTTTGTAACGTGTAGAATGTCGCTCGTCGAATTCAGAGTAGAATTTTCTTCCTGCTTGATATCGCAACTCCCGTAATTCGCTGCTGCCCGCGCGCGAGGCGATTTCATCACGGAGAGGCTCACGCCGTTCACTTTTCCAGCGATGGCCAGCCCGAGTGCCCGAGTTTGAAACGAGCCTCGATTATTGCTCTTTTATGGCTGCGGCGGAGCAGCCATAAGTCTCTCCAGTCCACCGATCGCTTTTCGTCCGTTCCCACGACACGTCTGTCATGCGGGGAACCCAAGTTGCACCGACTACACGGCGACCTTTCGCTCTCGGGGGTTATACGCAGTCAAATTGCGGCGGCCGGTTTAGTTATCGAGCCAAGAAATATGCCAACAAAATATGCTCGGGAGAAATCGTCATCCGCGTAAGAGAGAGAGAGAGAGAGAAGAAGGAAGATAAGGGAAAGAGGGAGAGAGCGAGAGCGGACGGGTCTCTCGGTCCAGGTGAATTATCCGGCGGGTCTGAGGGCGGAAAAAAGAACGAATATCGCCGATAAAACGCCGTCACGGGCAGCGATAAATTGCTGGCGCGGCGGCACGATTACTGCTGCGCCAGCGACGGAAAGTCCTCGCGAAAGTGTAAGGTAGTGGTTCCAGCAGCCGTCGCCGCCGATGCTGCTGCTGGTGCTGCTGCTGTGGCGTCGCTGGCGGAGCTGAGTCGGCTGTTATTCCGAATCTGGCCCGGCGAGCGAATTTCTGCGTGTAATTAAGAGGAGCGAGCCCACGCGCGCGCTTGCCGTTATCTGCGATTCCAGCGATTTTATTTATCATGCTTGTTCGCGATGTTTTTCAAAATATCTAGTAGCTTGAAAAGATCAATCCGATCCTATGAAATGATGATGATCCTTATTATTTAATTTCATATAAATAAAGTTCCATCTCTTTCTCATAAAAATTATGCGACTTAAGTCAGAAAATCAGACATTTAACAGATGTCATACAGTGCAAAATTTTCTCCTCCCGATACATCAAGTTCGATACTTTACTTTTTTATATCGCATATATGCCGATAGTGCGTTTATATATTAAGATGTAAATGTTATCGTTTGTTTTTCTCAACGAAATGAATTTTCTTCCGAATAAATGCGGTGTCGGTGACGCGATTTCAGATTTGGCAGAACTGTCCCTTCGATCAATACGAAAGGTTTGTTAATAGCGAATGCTGCGTCGCGCCGTCCTTCGACAGTTAGGCCACCACCGTATTGCTGCATCGTGCGTGTGGACGAGCTAAAGCTCGTGATAATGTCCCCGTACGAGCTTGCTCGTATCTTTTGTCATTATTATCCTTATGACATGCAGATTGCGCATTACACGCGGTGTATCACTTTGAGGTATATAATGCGCCGTGTACCCAACATAGCACTATTTACGAAAGTCTCTCCTCGGTTCAATTTAACGTTTCATCTACAACAATTAGTTTTGCCATCCCTTTCTCTAAAGAGATAAAAGGGAAAGAAATTATTAAAAGAATGTATAATGTATGTAGATTGTATCGTATCTTATATTTTTTCTTCGCTCTATTAACACGTTATAGATGAATTAAAAATCATTACTCTTGTTTTTTATTGCAAATTAAAAAAAATTTAACGGATTATACGCTAGGGGTGTAAATAAACAAGTAAAGTTTGGTTAATTACTTTTCTAGTCGTCGATATAATTTGAAGCTGAATTCTATTTTAACCAACTAATCCTACTTTACTTGTTTAAAGTTCAATAATCGTCGAAGTGAGATTTAGAGGCGATTTGCACGCATAGAATATTATCGCGAGACGATTATTAATGGCGAACAATTCACTAGGTCCGCGCGCATAATCAATGGCACCGATGTTGTCGCCGTTGTTAGTAACTTGCTGCCGAACTCGCGAATAACATGCGGAAAACACGCCTCGTGCGGAGGATAATGCCCCGGAGTCCGACGGAGTTGAAAATATCCGTTCACATCGTATCGTGCGTTTACGTCTTCGCGTCTGTTTCTTTTCTTCTCTCCTCTCCTTCTCTCTTCTTTCTCTCTCTCTCTTCTACCTCTCTGATAATCTGATGTATCAGTACACACGAACAGAGCGCGACATTTTCAACATACTCACCCGTCTACGCGCGAACTTCCATACATGTGTGTACTCGTGCGCTATATATAGATTTCGGGGGAGGGGTTTGGGGACTAGCATGACTCCCTGGCATTGATCGTACTGCCACCCCATGAGCAACCCCTAATAACACCCTCCTGCTACCGCCCCCCCCCTCCTTCCCCCTTTCCCGCGTGCCCGCTCGAGTTTCCCTTCTCTCTCTCTTTCTCTCCCACTTTCTCTTTCTCACTCTCTCCTTCGGCACCGCCGCCGCCCCCTCGCTCCAAACTGCGCCCTTTGCTAACCCAATCTGAGACCCCTGCAGGCGACGGCTCTCAACCGGCGGTTCCGCGCACGCAGCGTCGCGATGCAACGCGAGCTGAGCCACGCGGGCCAGCTGGCCGGTCAGCTGATTCCCAGCGGCGCGGTGCGGTGCGGTGCGTCGGGACGCCCATTAGCCACGCGAACTAAACTAAAGCCATTAACTCCCGTGGCTTAATAACGGGCGAAGCCACCCACGGCGACCTGTTTGCAAATCCCGCGGACCCCGACGGGTTGCGACGAGATATCGGCCGCGCTGGATGCCGCTTCCGGCACGAGCACGTGGCGCGCACAGCGTCGACCGGAGTAATCGGACGCGGCTGATCATTCACCTTAATCATTTCGAGGACGCGGCGGGATCGGTGTAAACGTGCATCGGCGAAAGTAGGAAACTGCAGAGAACTGTAATTGTATTTGGAAAATATGATCTTTCGAATCTTGATGATTTTAGAGATTGAAAAGTATCTCAATTTTATTCTGATTGCATATTTATCCGATAAAAAAATGTTATTTCGAGAGAATTTCTTTCTTTGTATGGTTCGTTTGTCAACTCGGGACTAACAGGAGCGATTGATTACAATTTATTCGGAATAATAAACAGATTTTCGAAAATTACAAATGTTTAAATTTTCAGAAAAGATGCGCATATAACCGTCCGATGCAATAATCGAGTATCGATGGGAACGAGTTGTCGCGCAAGATAACCGCATAGCGATCGATACTTGCCGCCAATGTTATTTTAGTAACTAACGATGAATTATGTCCGTCTATGCGGACACAATCAGGAAGAGTATATATTATCTCTACGAAGACGTGAAGTTAATGTAAAATCTATATTGTAATAACATGTAAATAACATTTAAATTTCGTAGTTGTCAAGTTGCGGCTTATAAAATTTGTCTTTCCTGATGAATTTATTGCATTAGTGCAAAAAAAAAAAACTCATCAATTTTGTTGTAAGAAAAGAAAAATGATTTGTGGATTCTCACGTCGAGTTGAATATTATTACGACCAATGTGTGAAGATTTCTCGAAATCGATCAATTTTTCTATTAATGATCTTTGCTGTTTATGGCAACCTAATGTATTATTGAATGAATTAAAATGAATAAAATATTTTCATTTATTAAATTACCATAATTTTATTAAATTACCATAATTTTTCACTTCCGATAATGTATTGCTAACAAAATTTATTCATATTTAATACAAAGAGTGTGTACAAACGGAAACATTATAGGACAATTATAGTTTGCGAAAAAAAGAAATGATGAGCCAGGATTAATGAACCTCTCTAAACGATACTCTTGAAGGCGCAGCCTTGAAAGATTCCAGGCTGCATGCCGACTTGAACGCGCGCGTGCGAGGCGCTAGTTTTTCATTCAGCGGATTAGTTCCGTATCGGCGAAATGATCTGTCACGATCCTTTCCGGATTCGGTGAAGAACAGGGATGTAGGAAAAAAGGCGGGTAAAAATCGTAGCGGACTCGCGCGGCGCGACCTGCCTGCCGTGCGACGAATTAATTAGTTCGATCGGCGAGGCACGTCTTGAATGAAAAGCCGGGCGTTACATGCACGCACGCTATGGGGTTATTGCACGACGCTCTACGGCCTTTACGTGCCTCGCGTGAAATTACGTTATCGAACTAAATATTAGTGCGATTCAATTCCGTCTTACACATTCGATTCCTCAAGCTTGCCTTGCGCGTGTTTCCGACACGTTCGGAAACAATCGCGTCTCTTTATGTCTCTGTAGATCAATTCTTGACTGAGTGTTACTCGATGCGAGAATAGTCGAGTCAAATATATTATTAATATGACTATAATATAATAATAGGCATTTAAAATATTTCTTAAGGAGATAGGGATTTATTTTTGTTTTTAAATAAGTCTCTTTTATAAATTTTATGAATAATTAGTTTTCAGAAGAATAGGAATAATTTGTCAAATATGTGGGATTATATAAAATTATTAGATTAAGGTTGGAAAATCTCGAGTTACCGTAATGTTTCATTTAGCAGCTTCTTTTCATCAATAATTTTTATTATTACAATACATCGAGCATTTATTCCCGATCAAGCGGTATCTGAAATGAGACAGAAGGCTTGTTCACGCGTCTCGTCACTCCCTAGTAAACCGTATACGACACTGGGTTACCCTTGCAACCCTTAAGTTCTCAAACCCACCCCTGATAAATTTGCCTGATGCACGTACACACGCGCGCGAATACACACGTGTGCGACAGTGACGTGTCGCCGACGTCCCATGGCGTCGATTCTCTGGAGACGAGAAAGTCCAAGTTTTCTTTTCGGACGCGATCGATCTTGGGATGGCGTATGAACTGAATGTGCGAATGACTCGCACATGAAAAAGAAGAATCATACTGAATTTTTTCTCTGATCCTTGATCTCTGTTATTTATAATTTTTTATTTCAATAATTGATTATCAAAATTTTATCAATAAACATAATCTTTAATTTAATCTTAATAGCCCTTAAATTTTCTTTTAAATGTAAGTAAATGTGTGTTCATACTTATATATATGTCTATATATTTATCTAGCATGTAGATTGTAAGATTAGACAAAGTTATCTATTTATTTGCTGTTTTAATTTCTGACATGGAGTTTAAAAAATCTTTAAGCGATTTATCTTATCGATCGCGTTGAATAAAAAAAGGAACCGTCTTATTATTGGTAAAGATTATTTTTCTGAATATCTCATCATAATCTCTATCAAAATTTATTTAAGCGTGTTTAGAGTTATTTTATTTGTACTTTAATTCTAATTAACCTATTGCAAGAAGAAACTGTTGTTTCTTCATGTAGTAATTATTATTATACCGGATATTTATCATTGATATCATCAATGATAATGAAAAATTACACACACAAAGTGTATCTGCGATTCCATAGATTTTAAATAAAACATTAATTTACATTTTTCCAATGTCAGTCACGGAACAAGTCCGTCTTTTTAAGACACGCGTACACTAATAGCCCGCGTAATTATTATTCTTGCAACATCGCAGCACTTTGTTTATGTCTTTCCCCTTCTCTCTTATAACCTCGTGCAACTATGCACGTTATGATTAGCATAATAAATTTACAAGGCCGGCTAATATAAAAAATACTACGACACGTGTATAAGCAAGGTCGATAGCTCGAGAATTCGGGAGAAAGGGATCTCTTGATCTCTCTGTCTCTTAAAATCTTTTATATATGCAGCGTTTACAAATTTTTTTTCCATATATTTTTTTTTTTTTTTTTTTTTTTTATTTTCTCCAGCCATGTAGATCGGGGTTCGTAGACGATTCGTACATTATACGAAACACCGCAAAAGAATGTGTAATGTGCTAAATATAGTATCGATCGAACGATGCCGAAATTCGTTACCGGAAATTCGCGCTGTGTGAACTCTCTGTTAGCGGAATATTCTGCGTACTCTTGTTATTAATCACCGGACCGCGCTGCTTCTTAATGAACGTTTTCGTCCGGCCTTGTGACGCGAGTATGCGCGCAATGCACACCGAGCATTTCGAGCACTAAATATTATCAATGCGACGTTAATTACCCACCGGTTAACCAATTGTTATTCGACGACCGATCAGGAAACGAGAACCCGATCCTCGATGATTTGAAAGCATCGGTGTCAAAAATTGTATATAAAACTAAAATGAAAAATTTTATATTTATATTTATAATTTATACAAATTATTTCAAACGTTTTAAATGTAGGGATGTTTAGAAATATAGGAAGTCTTTATTTCAACATTCGATCCGCCACATGATGAATTGTTTCTCTAAATGAATAATTCACGGGCGACATTGCGCACTTAAGTCGAATGAAAGAAAAATATCATGGTATTTCAATGTATGGAAGTTAATTTGCATTTATGTTTGCCATTACAAAATTATTGTAATCAACTTATTGTTATATATGATTCGTGAAAATATAATATGCTCCTCGCCTGTAATATATTTGATAATCGACATTAAATTATTAGTGTCTGAATGATGATCGACAATCGGACTGACAGCATAAATATGACGACCTTTACGTTATCGATTGCGATATAGTGTTATTTCATCAAACAGCTGAGCAGCTAAACTTTACAATATACGATAATGATTAGTTCATATACGAGTTCATATGCGAGACTATTAAAGATCAATTTAAAAAATTTTTACTCATTTGCATTAGAATTTCAATTGTTAATACAAACACATAATATACATATGAGCACACGACAATATCCAAAATCCGAAGTTTACTTATAATAATTAGTGCAATATTAGCTAACGATAATAATAGAATCACGATATTTCAATTATCTAGACATTTTCACTTATATAATTTTTCTTAAGATATTGGAATATGTCGCGGATTAATTAATGCGATGCCGCAAGAAAAGAAATATAGTGTAATAAAAAAAAGAAGAATAATACTTGTAGGATGTATCCTTGGCCAATGTTTCGCATTTGCGGTATAAGAAAAAAAAAAGGTTAATGACATTTTAATTATGCATCTCGCGGCGAGACAACAACGAGTGTTGTAACTTATCGTCTTCGGTTTTAGAATTTATAGCACTCGTTACGTTTCGTTTCTCTGCAAGGAGAAGTGCTGAATCTTTCTAAAAGATGCACGAGTATATTATGTCACGCACAAGAAATAATTTTCGTGTGTCTGTAGCAGCGAAATCTGAGCTTGTCAAAATTATAACATTACCTTCAGTTGAGAATTGAAATTTACAACATTAAGAAAATTCGAGTGTTATAGTGCTATAAATATATATTCACATAAACATTACGTGTTAATTAAGAAACTTTTACAAGTGTACTCCGCTGGAATCAATACTTATTAAAAATGCAATAGAAGATTAACACAAATGACAGATTAATTGTAGCAATGATCTCAACTATCTTTTCTAGGACTTGAAAAATTAATTTTAATATTAAGCGAACATAAAATTTTAATTAATTTCTTAAAATTCTTTTTTTATTAAATTGCATCAAAGATTCGGCGTTGCATCGAGCCTTTTAACATTATTGTATCGTTTATAAATCCTCGCTTTTCTATCTCGGTGCATTGAAAAAAGATCGAAAACTGCGTGGAGACGTGGTGAAAGTCGTAGACTATATTTTGCGAATCTGTGCCATGTCCGAGGGCATTTTGCGGCGTGCTCGAGAGAGCCAAGCAGCCAATCGGTAGTATCACTCGGGATGCTTTACGAAAATTCGCGAGCGACGAGGGGGCTCGATGCAACGCGATGATCACTGATGTATTGTATGCATGAAACATTCGCGCATACACGCGAGAGTAACACGCTGTACACAGCACACCTAACATTGACCGATCGGTCTGATCTGACAGATCGTTGCCTGTCCCCAGGAGGCATACTCCAGCCTATGGCTACAGCCAACCGGACTACAGGCTCCACGAGCTGAACAAGAGGTTATCGCAGCGCACCGAGGTGAGTACCATTTCTAATTCATTTCTCTTTTCTTTTACGTACGCGTCGTATTCGCACGACTGGCGAATCCTACTCACCCTTTGTCGGCCCTTCGCACGATGTAATCGGAACCCTCGTCTTCGTCTGCGCGACGAATTTGTTCGATATGTATTTTGTTTCATTACTTTAGAATAAATCAATTTTGATAGTAGAATAAAATTCACATTCTTTCGAAAGAATTGAATTAGTTAGAAAGAATCGGGAGTTTATATAAAATATGTTAGCCTGAGTTATAAATTGCATGAAGATCTTCTCATAACTCGCTGAAAAATTAAAAAAATGATTTTTGATAAACTACAATTATGCAATTTTATCAATTTTCTGATTATCGTGAACAAAGGGATATTTTTTTTTTTTTTGTAAAATTAGAAAAATAAATATCACTTTGAAACAATAAAAAAATATTTGCGGTAACCGGTGAAATGGTCAGCGCGACGGAATTTACGGTATGCTTAATCGAATACGCTATTTATCGCAATTCGAGATATCGTTATTTTGATAAAGGTTATATTGTCTTGTTTTATTTAATCGCGTACGTTAAATTGTTTTGCAATTTTTATTCGTTTCTATCGGTTGTTTCTTGTCGGTTACATTCTCAAAAAAGCTTATAGGTATATGAAACAAGCTAAGATCATAAGATCATCGAAAACCTTTTTTATGTTTCTGTCTA
Organism: Cataglyphis hispanica; assembly: GCF_021464435.1. Taxonomy (NCBI): domain Eukaryota; kingdom Metazoa; phylum Arthropoda; class Insecta; order Hymenoptera; family Formicidae; genus Cataglyphis; species Cataglyphis hispanica. The sequence goes on from NC_065959.1 coordinate 3,628,767, forward strand.
TTGTGGTTCTGTTTTATATATTTAAAAATATATAGATAAAGATTCTATCACGTTTATCTTCAAATTCCAATTTTATAAATTATTAGTCTCAAAATACTTTAATTGATAATTTTTAAATTTGATTATTGTTAATAAATAATAAATTAAGATTTGTATATAGGTAGAAAATTTTACATATAATTATAAATATGAATTTTTCAAAAGTTGTAGAACTTTTTTTCTCAGAATTCTTTATTTACAAAAAAAAGAATGTAGTATAAAGTAGTATGTAAGGAAAAATTAATCAAAATAGTATAAAGTAGTGCAGGGTTTTGACTTTATAATTCTTTTACCAGAAGTATAGCAACACAAACTTTATGCGAAATGAAAGAAATGCTTTCGTTTCATATGTAGATAATACGGAAGGGAAATCTTTTCCTTTAAAATCACATACTGCCGGCCTTGCTATATAAAATTATCTGCAACCCATATATCGCCGGCAGATAAACTAGCCTCTTCTGAGTGATCCACGATAATAATGATAAGATATGATCCAGGGAAATTACTGCTTGCACACATGTCATTTGGATTATCGATAGTTAATCGAAGCTTCGCAAAAAATGTTGCATTCGTATGTTTTACCGCGATCGTATGTCATAATTGACTTTTGATTTTTGTATATTCAAAAATATTCAAAAATTAATTAAAAATAAATTATAGTCATGTAAGTTATTTAATTGATACACTTATAAAGTGATTTTTTTATAAGTTTTTTTAGTGACATAATTGCAAATCAATATGTGTGACATATAATAACACATTTTTAATTGAATTTAACTTTTAAAAATTATAATATGAGTAATATTTAGAATAAAGAAAATATTTTATAACATAATTTAAAAAAAATTATACATGCAATCAGTTACAATAGTTTTGAAAATTGTTGAATTAGAAAATAATTTTGTACACTTTTACATTTTTATTAAAACAAAAAATATGATTGAAATTCTGCAATCGTTCTAAATACAAACTGTTAAACTCGAATAATTTTGACGCTGTTTTTGACATATGTTTATGTATTCATAAGACAGTTCGTCGAGAAGATTATTTCCTGCCAACGATGCACAATTTATGACAGTCCATAGTACCTGTATTTCTTTTTCGAGGTTGATATTGCGCCGAGTAGTGGTCAATATGTCATCAGGTTGAGTAACGCGCGAAAAAAAAACGAATGTGCTCGAAGTTAATGCGTTCTAATGATCCTCCGCTCCTAGTACAGCGTTCATTAATCTTCGGATGGACAACCGGTCTTCTTCCCTGGGAGGTCTCGATAAGCGGCCGAATAAATTCTTCGGTTTCTGTCGCGCGTTAGTATCGCATAAAAGGAGCAAGAGGCGAAAAAGTAGCGAGCTGTCAACGCTTCTAGCGTGAAGTATACGTGCTAGCACGGAAAATCTTTCCACACGCTTACCATTTATGCGAACAAGTTTTCAAACAGATTTTCGCGACGAATACTTTTACAATGTTTTTTCTTTATTTTTTCAAATTTTAGTTTTAAATCATAAATATAACAGGTATTATTATTGCAGCAAGATAATTAACATAGACATTCTTATCTGAAATTATTATCTCTTGACATTTTCTAATGTCACTCATTACTTTCGCGAAATCATAAATTTTATAAAAGAAAATGCACAATCTTTTTCAGGCACAGCACAGTTATCTTTTATGTTTAAGAAATATACATACAATCTAGAAAAAAAACAAAAAAATGTTTCGATAGCTTTAAAATAACTTCGTGATAAAAATATATTTGTTTTTTCGAAATACATTTTTATACCATAATCATCTCTGTAAACACAAAGCTATTCGGAAAATTTTGTTTATCTCGTTTTGTGGTTATTCTTGCGCATAGGGGATTGGGCGTGTGTGCAAATTATATTTTGCTGATACAAGCATATATGAGAAAAAGCGAGAGAGTGCACGTGTCAATATATATAAACGCATATATATGTGAACCGCATCGATCGTTGCGACGGGAGAAGGAAAAGGTCAGAATCGAACCGACATATTGCAATTGCTTTTACTTATGCATACTTGGGCCGTACATTCTGCGTATTCATGGATCCTGTAAATGACCCAAACTCACGTGCAAATATGTATAAAATTTTACAAGTTTATTCTTTTTTTTTTTGTATTTTTATACAAAAGATTTTGTATAAAATTTACTGCACTTACGTGAATGATTTTATACGCAATCAATAGTTCGAAACCGGCGGCGATTCGACAACATTTGCATTCAACAAAGCAGAACGAAATCATGCGCCTCGATGGATTTAAGAAAATAAACGAAATATAAATGAAATAAACTTTTTGTTAAAAAAATTTGCATTTGCTGTTGCGATATTAGCGCATGCGAAAATGATGATGTTCCGATACTCTAAAATTAAAGTGTATCGTATAGAGATTAAATTGAAGTATGTGTATATATATATATATATATATATATATATATATATGCGAATGCAAAAAGATTTAACACACCTATAGGCGCGCGTTTATGCCGCTTTTTAATGTCGCAGCGCGGTTACGATAAGCCGACTGGACACTCGCGTGGCTCTAGTTTTATTTTATGAATCGCGCCAACGGCGGCTTCGAATGAGAAGTGTAAAAACGCTTTTTCATTGCCGCGATGTAAGCGCCATTATGTCGTGACAAAAATTGCAAGTCCCGTGCTCTTTATTTAAACTTGCAGCGATATCGATTGTTTCTGCCATGAATGTATTGTTTAATTGTAAACCGGAGGTTCTGCGATCAAACGCGAGCTGTCGGAAAGAATTGCAGGAAAATACAATCGAGGCAGAGCGTTAAAGCTCGGGAACTAGAGCAGATTTTTTTCGGAAAAATGTTTCAAAGAAATTTGTTGATGCGTTAAAAAATATTTTTAAATTTAAAAAAAAAAAAAAAAACGAATACATAGAATAACTCTTTCGATTTTCATCAAACATATATAAAGCCCCAAAAGGATAAAAAAATATATATGAATTTCTGTCAAAGATATCGCGGCCTTCTTGTGTTCGATCCAGCATACGATCTCGACGGACAAACCTCGTAAACTGCAATTGAGTTGTAATGACCGTGTGTACGAATCATGCGTATTTAACTCTGCGCGTATCACAGTGACAGGTGCGTGTGTACAAGGCGCGCTTTTAAACACGGTCGCGTAAAGTCGTTCGAGCTAACGAGGCGTGGAACCTCGCAAGGCAGCGATCCAAATTTCAATGTTACAATCCTATCGAACCGTGGCGGTAACCCGTTTTGGCACCATTCATCTCCTGTTCCTCGTTCTATCACGATCATTTGGGAACGATCTAAATGTATAAGATATTCTAGTAAAATTTTTTTTTTTTTATTCAATATCAATTTTTCGGAAGAACTTTTTTTTTATATAAATTAAATTATATAAATAATTTATACATTGTGTATTAAAGAAAATTTGATTCCAATTTATTCTCCGTATTCTATTTTTCCGTATACAATTGAATTATATTATTCTTAATTTGCTGTTCGATTACAATTCACTTTTTTCATTTTATTTTCTTTTGTATTATACATATATTTTCTATTTTTTTCTTTTTTTGTTTTGTAAGTTTTTCTTTGTATTTACTATTTGTCGTGTATATTCTCATATATCATGTATAGTGTTCAGAGAGGGCTTACTATGCTTTCTCTCTAGAACACGAAATAAATTCTACTCTAGTTTCCCCCTGCTCACCATTCCACCTCGTTCTCTCCCCGCTCTTCGTGTTTTTCGTCCTCCACTCTCTACTCCCCCGCGCACGTGGACACGCACATATACGCACGCACACGCTCTCGCGTAGCCGTTCGCGAAGTTTAGCAAACGACATGGCGTGTCCCACGGTCATAAATCATCTTTCCTCGCGCTATCGTCGCATCTCGTGCGTTGTCAGCATGCGTTTGCAAGGTTCACCGCCGTTTCTTCCGCTACTTCCGTCAGATCCGTGCTAACGTCGCCGCAGAAAAACATCTTGTTATATGTAAAAGAATATTCGAAGTCGAGCCGCTATTAACCCCACTCTTTGACTTTTAATAATAAGTAATAAATTAATAACTGATCAAGGTTTGTGCGATTGAAATCTGTAATGTGTAAATAGAAAAATAAAAAAAACATTCAGCGTGCATTCTGAATGTTAATGCGTGAAATACATATATATATATATATATATATATATATATATTTATTTTTTTTTAAATATAGCAAATAGTATAGCGATGCTAGTTAATTACATCAAAGTTGAGTCAGTGATTAAATATATGCAGTGTAGCCGTTACTCCGTTGAACGTAGGTATACGGGAATGATTGATGGAGGTTAAATAAAGAATGAGAAAGTAAAGAAGTACGAAGTAGGAATGAAGAGAAAAAAAAGGAAGAACGCTGCGTTAAAGATTGTTTAAAAGTATTGTACTTAACGGAAATTCTCTTTATTAAATAAAGCAAAAAAAAAAAAAAAATGTGGACTCACGATGAATGACAAACGAAAGAGGAACAAAAAAATGAATGGCATTTTTATAATGAAAAAATAGAGAGTTTGTAAAAATAAGGAATATAGCGAACTCTCTATTCTATCAATAAATGAGAAAATTTACACGATGAAAAGCATGATGCAACATATAACTTGCATAAACTAAATAAACTATTTCACTTCGTAGTCTCTTACTGCCATTTGATGGTTATCCATGTGTAATTAATACATCGCGAAATATGCGCAGATAAAATCTCATGCATTTTAATTTAAGCAGTGATCAGTGCTGCGCAAAATGTCATCGAATCGAAGAATTATTGACAGTTCGCCTTAAATCGCTTACGAAACAAATCGATGCTGATTCAACACTCTAATCTGACTGCATTGAACTCAGTGCTAAACTGTATGTGCAATATAATAATAATAATTGATGTATTATAAATATGCTACATAATACTAATAATATAATATTAATAATAAAGATAAAATTATATTATTATAATCATATAGTTACATAGAACTTAGATAAATTATTTTTAGATATTATCTTCGATAGTCGAATTGACAGATAGGAAATATTAATTTTGATGCGTAAGAGAATTATTAGCGATTGTTGAAACATTATTCGTGGCAGATCTTTATCGCCACGGTCGGCAGAAAGAGAGAGAGAGAGAGAGAGAGAGAGAGAAATGATCGGAGAGCTGCTAAGTGTACCGTTACTATAAAGTTTGACGTAGTTCTACCTACCTACAGTGGGAGTTACCTAGACAAAGTGGAGTGAAAGAGAAAACCAAAAAGATAGAAAAGAAAAGGCAGGGAGCGATTTAGTCGAGTGCGAGAAAGCTGCGGTGAAACGAAAAAAAATACCGAGCTGGCATGTACAGAAAGAAATAACGACTAGTCAGAAACAGAAAGAACGATCGCTTTTACGATTCAATGTCGCGAATTACGCTCCTAGAAATTCATATTTCTCTATTAGTTTGCACAAAGGAAAACGTCTCCGTTAATAAGCAGTCTGGCAGGTATGAGTGTGTTGATCGAGCGATCAACTCAGATACTTGGATCAAATTGGAGCAATAGTCAGAATTGAGATAAAACTAGCTTAATGCGACTGCTTGCTTCTTTTCAAATACATAATTCTCTATAATCTTTTTTACATATGATGTAGGCAATGAAGGAAAAAAGTCAGTCATCTGATTTTAGCTAATGTTAAGCCACGTTACCTAACTAGATTTTAAACTTGCAAGTCTCGATGTTCTAATTTCAAAGTATTGGTGAATCTCAAGTCGACTTTACTTTAACGGAAATTTCATTTGAAGCTCACTTGCCAAGAAAGTTAAATACATACTGAGAAGTTGCGAAGTACATTGCGCGTCCAAAAAAGACCATCGCTATCTTAAATTTTTGTCAAAAAAGATATTTTTTAAATATTTTTTTAATATAGATCTCCACAATTATTGTGACATTTGAACGCGTACAAAACATTCAATGTATTCTATTATAAAAATTGTCGGCTAAGAATCTTAATTAAAAAACGGGTCGCATTTAAAGCAAAGAAGAAGAACGTCGCCAACAAACGATACAAAATAACAATAAAATACAATAGAAATATTGGACAAAAAATTGAGGAATCCGTAATCTACGGAGAGGAAGCGAATATGTACGAGATCGATGAAATTTGAATCGAAGTGGATGAGTCCATCCTTCCGGGCAAATGCGATAGTACATAAGAGGAAGATTTTGGCTTCTCTATCATCTCTCTCTCTCTCTCTCTCCATTTCTATTCGTCAGTATCGGTTAGAGCTAAATCGATTTCCAAACGCGCTGCTTCAAATCGACAGGATCTAAGCTTGAAAGAAGCTTATAGTACAATCGGATAGAATGTGGCACATTACTATGAAGGACGGCGGATATGGCGGGTGGTTCGGATCGGAATTAACGCGACGGATGCGTGAAACGCGGAATAATCAAGACGAATCGTGTGGGCCGATAATATTTGTTATGAATAAAATTTTAGCCGTGTTGCGTGCGGTGAAGTAAAAACCTCGCAGAATCGCGCGATCGAACGAATTAAGTAAAAATTTCGTATTCGCACTGTCAAATCTCGAGCAATTTTGCTGCGTTTTCTATTCGCTGGATTATATTAAGATCGGTCGCGGCGAACGAAGTTTCAAAGTATGACTCGGAAGCAAGAATATACCTAATAATAAAATCAAGGAAGGAAGAAGCGGCTGGAACGAAGCCTCAAAGCGATATAATGACTTACTACTAGAAGAGCTTCGCATGCACAGCACACCATGGAACTCGGGTTCAATAGGAAACACTATTTCTACGATAAAGCCGGTCTCGAGATGTATATTACATCGATTTTATCTTAGGAAAAAGAGATTTAATAGATAGGGATGAGAACCGAATGCGCATAATGTCTTAATAGAGAATACGTCGCTTGGGAAATTGGGACGAAGTAATTTTGATATCTGAGCATACAAAAGCGAATTTGAATTTTGTGATGCATTAATATGCATTAAAGCAATTATTATATATTAAAATCTTATATATTCGCATATAAGTCTAATATTATTAATATAAAGAGAATTAATTATTTCACGAAAAATTAGAAGCAGATAAATGTGTATAAATACCTTGTGATGAAAGATTTCATAATTATCTGCAGTAATATCTTGATGAAATATCTTTAGTTAGCACATAGAATAGAATGTAAGTTGTATTAAAATGTAAAATTGCATTAAAATGTAGATTTATTAGCATTCGCTTACAATTTAAATTAACGCGGAGAGAAGAAGAAGCGTCAAATCAAGATCCACGATGGACAAAAGTGAAGACTTTCGCATAAATCGCTTAAATTAATTTAGACGAAACGCGAACCGCAACAAATGCCGAGAGAGAGACGCCAAACCCTTGCCGAATCTTTAAATAAATTGATCCGTGCGGGTGGCAATCGTACTTTCTATCCAATCTTTCGCAAGTGTATTCTTCTCTCTCTTTATATTTGTCGCTCGATGATCTCTAAACATTTTTCGCATTTACTTTTTCGAAGCCAGTATTACGCAGCGAATGTGTAACAATGTGAAGCCGATAGAGTCTTAATAGAAGGGAGGGTAGAAATCGAAGGGAACTTCCGATGGTCAGACCTGAAAAGAAAGAAACGTCTTCGAGCGTTCGTGTTCTGGAACCGAACGGAACTTCACGTGCTTTCTCTTGGATACTTTCTCAGCCTCTTCTCTTTTCTTTGAGGCACGACGTGCCGCCTTTCCCGATGAACCAAGCGAGCTATCGTCGCTTGTATCTCATAGCTAATAGCAATCACGTTTTTTCGATTTTATATTTTAAGATATTTGCGAACGACATCGTAAATAATAGATAATTATTCATATTTTTCTATGATTGTACGATAGAAATGGGTTTTCAGCTTAACTTTGAAATCAATGAGATCTTCTGGACCTCGTTTAGAAAACCAATTAGCGGCAGCTAATTCGTCAGTAAATCAGACCGTGAAGCGATAAAATGATAGACGTTTATCCGACATGGTCGCGATCTTGGCGTTGCGTTACGTTAGTGACCAGTTTGCATAAAGCCGAGGCGATAAATATAAATAAAAGTAAATGGCGGGTGATACGAAGGAAAAAAAAGAGGACGGAGGATAATAAAGAAAAGACAGGAACGTATTATCTTGTCGCAGGAATGATACGAGCGAATGTAACGGTGGGTAAAAATGAAAAAAAAAAAAAAAGAAGCGAGAGAAAGAAAGGGGCTGCGTGTAAAGAGAAGACGCGTTACAAAAACCGGAGATGATGACTATAGTTGCGAGACAAAAGACGAGACCTGCCGTCTACAATGTGAACGTTTAAACGAGTTCCAATACACATCGAAGACAGGCATATCTGCAGATCGAACGGTAATTAACGATCTCAGAAGAAGAAGAAGAAATTTGTTAACCGGTTCGCCGCCGATATGAAAACGAGTTTTTCAGGAGCCGATTATGTATTTTCTCTACGTAACCTTCCATATACTGTTTATTGAGACCGATTGTACGGTCCAGTCATGCATTTTTTATGCCGCGTTGAATTAATGAAGCGATCTGAGATATTTATGTATGTTTCCGATCGCCGTAAATTTTGCCACGGAAACTTATCTCTAGTTAATTATATGTTATGACATGTATTGACATCTTGGAGCGATAACAATTTGCGAAGTTCTGTGACTTTCTTCAAATGTTTTATATCTGAGTATATAACACATCTTTCTGTTTCTAGGCCAAAGAATCTTATTCTTAAAATAGAAAGCTTTGCGCCTGTATTTATATGATTTATATTTCTAAGTTACAATAAGATCAGTGTCCGCGATTAATCTAAAATTATTGAAGTCTGTGTCTTCATGATTCTATTAAAAGTAAATTATGAGATAAAGATGATAAACAAGACAGCAAATAAATCTTTTGATTGACAAAGGATTAGTATGCATATCGATATTGATATCATAAAAATGTTCATGCGATTATACTTTATCTCACTACCAGCTGATGCAGTTATATCTCCAAGTATTTTGTGCGGAGATTCGTAGATTCTTGATTACGCTTAAATCTAATAAAATATGATGTACATAAGCGAAAGAGAAACTCTATATCATATAATTGAAGGTAAAAACATATTTTTTTCATATATTTTATATAGCACATGCAAGCTTGAAATAAGAAACTTGTTATCGATGTGGAGATAAGCGTGTATTTATGAAAAACAAAATCAACTATTCAAATGGATTTGCAAATATTTCAAGGAAATCCAATAAAATAAAAATGGAACATATAACATATTTTTCTTTATTATTTTCTAAGAAATGTTGATGAGATACAAAATAGCTTTTGAAACGCGTTGTGTTATCTATTGTGCTTCTGTACCTCATAATGATTTTTCGAAACAATATTTTCAAACATAGTTTAATCACTGATTTTTCCGCGATGCATCGGAATGAGTTAGAATCATAGAGAGAGAGAGAGAGAGAGAGAGAGAGAGAGAGAGAGAGAGAGAGAAAGGGATAGCAGAAATTTTTCTCGCGTGATCGCGGACATTCCGTTTTGGTATTCGTTATTCAGCGAAAGAAAGTGCATTAATTTCCATCATTGGACTTTGACGTACGCGAGAGAGATCCACTCCCGACTATGACGTGGAGCATTTTGACTGTGACTGATGGCGCCTCATTTACCCTTCGTGTGTTTCCTATACGCCTGCTATGCGATTCTACATGCACACACGTTTCTTTTGTGTTCACTCGTCTTTTTTTGCTCCGCTACTTTATCCGCAACTTTTGCATCTTGTTACGCGGACGCGATAATTTCACAATTACGATAAGGCAGCGCAAAATATGTAATGAGAATAGCGACTTGTTAACGGTTTATATAGTAAAAGATTTATTAAAGGAGATTTGAATCAATTTCTTTATTTTAGACATATGATTGTGATTTCAGTTTCTCTATATATTTGAAATTCATCTCTTTATTTATATATAGTATATAATATATCCTGATTTGTATCAAACTTTTAAAGCAATCATGCTTGTTAATATCACGTGAAAATAATTACATTTGAACAAGTAACTTTTAATGAGGGAGCGGAGAGAAATTAATTTGGATTTTCATGTATTTACAATTGAAAATGAAAACTCATACGATCAGAATATGCATTTGTTCGGAAGATGGATGATGCAGGCGGTGCTGTTATAAACAGCATATTCAAAATATTTTTATTGAATAATTTTGAATAGTTTTATTGAAAAATCTTTTATCGACAGATTTTTAGATAGGCTTGGACTTCTAATGATAAAAATATCGATGAAGAAATTTATTGTTCCTTGCAATGTTTTTTTCAATATTAGTTTTTAATTTACAGATTAGTTGTCCGACGAATAAAAATCTCAAATAAAATATTTGTGAAAATAAGATCGATCTAAAATTACCAACGTACATAGTTCATTTCTCTGCTTGGAGCTTCAAGTCTGAATTGGGGCAAACGTTCCTGAAAATTTTTCCTTAAGATTTTCTTTTAAGAAAATTCACCAAATAATCTGGATTCTAAAATATTCTTCAGTATTGCTGGAACATTTTTTATAACCGCACTGTACTAATAAGCAGTATTAATATTTTAATGCATTACATATTATATGACATGGCGAAATGTTCTGTAGAAATGGCGAATTTCTGCGAAAAATTGGTTTTTTCCGCGAGGAAACTTGAGATCCCGAGGGAGCGAGCGAGTCCGGAGCGCGCGGCGGGTGTCGGCGCGGTGACGTCGTTGCGCGAGATGACGTTATCGAATGCAAAAGCCTCCGTTACACGGTTATCGAACACTTTTCACATTTTCCATCGCGCACATCCGTCACATCGTACTCGCTCGCTCACGCTACTGTATTCTCGCATGGGATAAAAATAGAAGCAAATATTTTCGTGGTTGTTCTTCCGTTGGGCGAGTTCGCATTTCGAACTTACGTTCGAGGGATGTAAACGTACATGCAGTTCGATATCTTCTCGATCTAGCGATACCGCGGCGTGAGCGGCGGTCTCGCTCGGATATGTGTTTACGCAAAAGTTTCGTGCGTGATGAAACGTACGAGCTACCGAGCGCGAGAGGATCAAGTTCGGCCAAGGTTGAGAACCGTCATGGGAGCCTGGGTAATAAAATGAGGGCCCCTGCTCTCCCCTGGGGGTGGGGCCCCCTCGATAACCCATATTGTACCCCCCATCCCCTCGTTCTCTCTCTCTCCCCCCTCACGTTCGTCCCTCGCGCCGCCGCCCCTGGCCGTATATACTCCGATCGGCCGGAAGAGTTTTGTCCGGGCTCGTCGCGCCAGAGAGAAATCCTATCAAATATATCTGCGGGTGAACCGTATGTTCGAAATTTTTCAAAAATGATGGTCGTGTAGCGGGGAATTTTTCCGAATTTTCGATATAGCGCGCAGCCACTTAATCCATGGATTTCCTTACGAAACGGATTTTCGCGAGAAAATCGAGAGGTGGAGCGCGCCGACAATACTTTTGCGGCGGCGTATATACACGATCATATACCACCCCTAGTCTCCCCACACCCCCCTAACAACAGTGGGGTGGTACAGTCCCGACGAAGAACTGACGGCAACCCCGGCGTATAGTCCGCGCTGCCAGTCGGGACGCGCGAAAAATCACAAAAGTGAAGAATGGACGGATAGGATGAAAAAGGGACGGATTTCATCGGTCGAGTTCGCGAGGAATGGAATGAAAAAAATTAGGATTTCGAGCTGATATAATTCCGTCGCGTTCGGATATTGCCAACACGTGAGAATATTCTCAGCGTTTTATTCGCCGAGACTATGGAAACGCGACGGTAAACGGCAATATACAAAAAATCATTCACGAAATAAGAGTTTTGACTAAATTTAATTGAACATGCATACTTTTATATATCGGCGAATCAGTTGTATAATTTCTTTTTCTCCTTTTTATAATTTTATAAATTAATTAATTTTTGTATAACACACACTTTATGTCTAATTAACATGCAACACTTTTTTTTTTTTCAAATATAACAGGATTCAAATTTAAATTCAGTCTAAATTATAACAATTACTTTCAATTCTCGGAGAAAAATTATAACGAGTGTCTTTTTGCAAAAGACAAAATCTCGAAATCTTCTCTCCGCGTATTTGTATTAGCGCTAATTCTAAATGCAATCTGTCTGATTTTTTTATTTTTATCGATCTGACGTAAATATGGGAGTTTCGATATCAATATAAGACGAGAATCCAAATAAAACAGCAATGAGCATAACCGCGTACTTAGCATCAAATGAAAGTGTACAGTCGAAAAATTCGGGGACAAGGGCGAGAATTTTGGGAGTCACCCGGGGACAAAGGGGAAGGGGGAGGGGCAAAGAACGCATCGGTCGCGGGCAGTCTCGAGAACGGTCGACGCGGCCGAATCGATGAAAAGAAATTTATTCGTCGCGAGCGCCGGCGACGGGTTTAAAATACGGCGTCGACGTCGAGACGCCGCCGCCGCCGCCGCTACTGCCGTCGCCGTCGTCGTCGTCGTTGTCGTCGTCGTCGTCGTCGTCGTCGTCGTCGTCGTCGTCGCGTACTCGGAGTAACGCAATGCGCCGTGTTACCTGGTAACACGGTGGAATTACATTGGATTCTTTCTCGTCGCGCGTCCGGTATGTCGGAATCGGACTGGAATTCGGGACGACTCGATGCCGGACATTTTTTCGGCGGCCGAGCCGGGTCGAAACGCGGCGTCGCGCCGCCATCCGGTTATTACGCGAGTCCGGGGCGATTCAACACGACCATAGATTTCGCCTTTTCCTTTTTTTTTTCCTGAGCTCTTTTCGATTCTGGACAAATTACATTTAACTGTGCCGCTAATACGAACACAAAAAAAAAAGAAAATGTGCGTGAAAATCACGTTGCGCCCTTGCCTTACTCGTCGCCTACTGAGATCTTTGTCGGTCGCTTTGAAGGCGATATTATAGACGCTGTTGCGCGCTATAATATCGGAGTTCATTTTAATGATAATATAAAGGCGTTGCATATATAATCACTCTTGTCCTCTTTCTCTCTAAAATCTTCAATCTTTGCAAATAAATTAGAAGAGATTGCACGCATTAAATTCAAAGAGCGACGCGTCAGAATTTATGCAATTTGTTAATAATGCTCTTAATATTAAAAACATGTATTGCAGTATCTTTTTTGTCGAGCGTTTTTGTCAGTGTTCGTGTCCTATATTTTTCGCATTACATTGCATCACGACCATTGCAATTTTCGTTGTTATTAACTTGGGCGAATTGAAAGTACACACGTATATATGAATATCGCTTTTTGTTATTTCCTTGTCATTCGCGCGACATATACATAGTTTATGACGGAGAGAATCAATTTTTATTTTGCGGGAATAATATTGAATTTCGACAGCCCGCAGCGAGGACGATGCGAATGCGAATTTCTTGCGCACTGTCGGAGGGGTGGTTTTGTTCAAGGCGAGAGAATTATCGGATCGAATATGTAGAATGGAATAGAATGGCCAAAATACGGATAGAATTGCAAACACGGTATTATTTTCCAGATACATTATTCACTCATGGGTTCTATTCGTTAACCCAGTATCTAAGGAAACGCGTAAGAAAGATATCACTAAATTTCATTTTAATTTTAATATATAAAATTGAAGCAATTTAGTATGTAAAAACATTGTTTACTCATTTATTTTACAGCTTTTTAAATAAATAAATAAGAAACATGAATGACGGTAAGATGTTAAAGTTTATTATATTTACACTTTGAAAACACAGGCTATATGTTAGAGCAAGCAAAACATCTTTAACATTAGGTAAATTAAAAACATCTAGTCATCATGTTAAAATGAAATGAACTTTACCATAATCATTAGATATCTGTCAGTCAATATATTAACGAATATTATTTCTTTATAACAAGTAAGTGCACGATTATATGACGTTCTTCATACATATTTGTAAAATGTATCAATTAATAAATAATATAAAAAAGTAGAAGTAAAAGTATATATAAAAGTTGATAAAATATAAAAATCATTGAAATATGTATAAAATAAAATATTACAAAATTTTTTAAACATTTATAGGAACATATCAAAAATCTTGACGAATATGAATAATTATATTTATTTTTTCCAGTATTTTATTCTGTTGCTAAATTTTGACTATCAATCTCTGAATATTCGATAATATGTAATATATTTTTTAAAAAAACATTAATGCTTTGTAGAAAAATTAAGAACATTATTGGATGCTTATCATATTGCTCGAAATATCGAATAATTAACGCAACATAATTAAAGCCACTAATTACTTTATTAAAATACGCATGATAAATGTTAAATTTTTATATTCAATAGTTTTTAAAATTGTGGAATTAACTGAAAATTGTTGATTAAGTGACTCATATGACTCTTGTATTATTTTTCACTCGGAACAAGCTTGAAGTTAATTCGAGGGAAATTCGATTTTCATTCGCTGATAAGATTAACATAAAACAAGAAAACACTGATTAAATGCGATTACGAAGCTTATTATTTTACGTTTTCATTAAGTTTCTTTATGACGAAAGTAATCATTGTACGCGTTTTTGAATATACAATATGTATCATCATATTTATATGTAATATGAATGTTGAAAAAAAAAAATTAATATAACATAAACTAAATTTTTACGTTAAAATACATTTAAAATATAAATTTATGCAATATAATTTGAAAATTAAGCTCACCACTTTATCTATACATATATATTACATATATGTGTATGTCAAAATAGACTACATATAGTAAACATACACATATAACGAAACACATGTCATTTACATTAGACGTATATGACAAAACACGTATACATATTGCATAATTGCTAATTTCTCATCGCGTCACTCAAATGATTTTCCGAACTTGTAGCAATCGAGCTTCGAGAGAAATATTTTCTCTCTCGGCTTCACATTATTAAATATCGTCTATTTGTCGAGCAACGTCTTCTTGCTCGTTCAGTTACACTTATCGTGTCACTGTTTCGCCTTCTACTCTATCTCGAGGTTCCTCCATCCGGGCCGAGGCGCGCTTGCCAGAAATATCAATTTGCGCGGGAGTGGTAACAGTTTGCTTGATTTGGCACGGTGCAGCTTACGTCCGAAATAAATCTTCACGAATGCAGTGTCGATGCCCGCACCGGAAACCGATTGTCTATGCGGATTTGACATGAGTAGTGTGCTCGTCTCGGCTTGGCGAACGATATCTCTTTCGTGCAACTCGATTCGCGTCTTATTTATTTATTTCTGGTCAGATAGCTTGATCAGAAGCGTCTCTTTCGATGCGCGAGGAAAAGCGTTATATTCTATTTAATTCTTCGCTTTAAACGTACCGATGTCACAGTTTGTTTCTGTCATTACGTTGAAGTTGAGTTTACTTAACGATGTACAAAATTAAAAGGTGCCTATGGACAAGCGCGGTGGTGGAAACGCATAATAAATTACACTGGCAAACGTGATAATTGTTGTTCCGACAATGAGCGTTTTATCACGAAAATAAATGCGCTCAGAAAACAATCCATCGGAATGTATTGGTATTTCGGAATACATTTCGTATATCATATCAAATGTAATTTCATTTGAGAACTTTCTTGTCATTTGTAATATGAGCTGCTCCTTTAATCTTTTAACTTGTTTAATTTAATCATATGTATGTATGTATTATAATTTTTTGTAAAATTATAAATTTGTAATATTTATTGATTTTTATCGATATTAAATATAAAAATAAACGTGGCTGTGTAAAAGAAAGAGAAGAATAAGATTAATGTAATTCTATACTAAAATAATTATTAAACTATAATGTAACAATATATCAAAGATAATGAAACATTTTAATTATCTAGTTTTTTAATCTCTTTTTAAGTATATAATATTTTATCAAAAAAATGAAATAATAACGCATTTCAGTCTATTGCATATTTATTACAAATTATCTTGTAAAATAATATCTCTGAAGACTTTATTTGTATATAGAATTATATTGTTTTAAGAATTCTATTTCTAATTGTCATCAAATTATATTATATATAATGAATATAGAAAATTCTTATCATTCTATATTAAATTTATACCAAATGTATCAGATAAAAATTATACATTTAAAGGACGCGTTACTTCGTAAGCTTTGCAAACGAGACGGATCTTGATTGAGCGACTCGCGAGATGTCTGCGGCTCTTCGAATTGGGATCGTTATAAAAATTATCGACAATAACGATTTTTCGCGCGCGAGAAAAGATGATGGGCGACCTGCATGCGGGAAAATAATAATAAGCGAAGCGCCTGCGGGGATAGGTGGACTTGGAAAGGGCGCTATGAGGATAGTGGAGGTGGAGATGCATAATTGAATGAAAGCGTGGTGAACAGCAAGGCCAAGGGGTAGTTCCTACGACTGAGAGGGAGCGGAATGCTATAATTTCAAGCCAGACAGTCATGCGTTATTCAGCGCCTCTCTCTCTCCCTCTCTCTCTCTCTTTCTCCTCTCCTCAGACTTTTCTGCGTCCTTCGTGCGCATCTTTGAGGGGAGGAGGAGAGAGAGGTGTCACCTCTTCATTCTCTCTTCTCCTTTTCATCTCGCTGTATTTCTGCCCTCTAGCTAATCCTTTCGTTCGCTCCCGATTGTATCCAAAATAAATCGGCGCAATAATTATCGATGCGACAATATATACGCCGAAAACAAAATTTTAAAAAATATCACGCAAGCTAATTCTTTGTTTTTTTTCTCTGCTCTATTCAGGAAAGTGACAACCTTTGGTGGGAGGCCTTCGCGAACGAGTTTTTCGAAGAGGACGCCACCCTTACCCTTCATGTCTGCTTGGAAGACGGACCGAAGAGATATTGTAAGTATCATTGATTACTTGAGCAGATTTGTTATGTTTCGTCGATACTTGGCGGTGGTGTTCGAATTGAGAGAATTTTTGAAAATTCATAATAAAATTGATGAGAAAACATTTTTTTCTTTCATGATATTTAGATCCAATTAATCAAAAGATTGCTGCAGTAAAAGTAAAATATTTCTAATTTAAAAATATCGATAGAAGCACGCGCAGAAAAAATTGAATTGCGAGCGAAAACATCTTTTTGAAAAGTAAGATGACATTTTGAAATAAAGTTTCTCCGATATTTGCTTTTGTTATTTACATTATTGCGTTAATAGATTTCTGTGGCAGATAATTTTTTACACTTTGACAATATCATGATCTGTTGTACTGATGCTTAATCATTGGCAAGCTCGTACGATACCGCTTGTATTCTAAATAACGACGTGCCACCGCGCGGCAATTTTGCAGTTGGTGGATTTTAATGTCAGTTCTCACACACACCGTCGCGATAATATACGGCGACAACGTGATTACATGTCTTGCGGATGCATGTCGTTGTCGCCCGGATATAGATGACAAGTTCGTCGTAAGACAAGATGCGATAACGCGGGATGCATTATTTTACAATTAAAGAGAGAAGAAGAAATTTTCTTCCTCACCATTGCTATATACCAATTTACATATTTATATATATTACTTTTTGCGTTTTGTCTATATCACGCATCTTTGTCTGTTTTTCGCGATAAATTGTAAAGTCAAGATTTGGGATTTAAATGCGTTAATTTTTATTTGCGTTATAAAAATTCTGGGCAACTTTTCACGAAGATGCGTACATCTACGCGTCTTATTTGTCAAGGGAGATTTTGTATCTAACACGGAACAACGCATCTCGATCGATCTAACGATAAGATAAAACTGTCCATCTTAATAATTGCTTCGTCTTTCTCTCGCGTTTCTTGTATTTATTTCTAATTGGTTCTACTTTTATCCTTTCAGCGATAGGAAGGACGTTAATACCTAGGTACTTCCGTTCGATATTCGATGGCGGTGTTATAGAACTTTACTATACTTTGAAGAATCAGAAGGAGTCGTTTCATAACACCAGTATAACCCTGGACTGTGATCAGTGCACAATGGTCACGCAATATGGGAAACCGATGTATACTAAGGTACGAACAGTCATGCAACAGAATTATATTACACGATTTATATTACCTAATAAAAAAAATTATTTTAACATGTAGAGAATTGAAATTTAATTTAACGGAATTAAAAGTTAAATTCAAATCTTTTCTAGAAATATTGAGATGTAAAAATTTGTATATATCTAAGAAATGTGTTTCTGACCCGGATAAATATATTAGCAAGATTGCCGATATGGAGCAGTGTTTCCGACACTCGACAAGTTCTTATGAAAATATATATATATTGAGTATCTCGTCGTTTCGTTTTTCACAAAGTTTTGAATTCAAACGTTAGTGTTAGTTTTTCAACCTATTTCTTTTCTGCCTGTCTCGTTTACAAATGTAATATATATTTTTAACAGAGATATATATTAGATCGTTATAAGAATATGCATCATGTTTTAATTTGGCATAATTAGAAAAATTAATTGTTCTTTTATTTTAAAGGAAGAAAAATATAGAGATAAAAGAGATTAAAGTTTAATTGGATTTCCGTAGTTTCTGCAAAACTGTTTCTTAGCTCAAGTTCTACGTCTTCTCTTTCTTCCTCGAAAGTGACACGCGAAATCAAATACTTTTGAAATAGTAAGACAGATGTTGTTATTCGAATTTCTGATTTTAGGTATTAACGGAAGGTAGGTTAATATTGGAGTTCACCTTTGATGACCTCATGAGGATAAAGTCGTGGCATATGTCAGTGAGAACGCATCGAGAATTGGTGCCGAGATCTGTTGTCAGTATGCAGCAGGACCCAACGATGCTCGAGCAGATCAGTAAAAACATCACCAGGCAGGGCATGTCGAACTTCACCCTCAATTATCTTAGAGTATGTATCTTTTGTAATGCAAGTGTCGTCCTAATTAATAATGAAATTAATGTATCCACGGTACCAAATTGATTGCATTGAAATTGAAATGAACATTTATATATTAAATATTTTTATGCGGTAGAGAACGATAGAATTTTTAAAAAATTACAAACGAATAGAAAATAGATATAAATTATAAATATTATTATATTAATTATTTTATGGAATTATAATATTAAATATTCTCTCTTTCTTTTATCTCTTTATTAATAAATTATTTGGGTGTGGGTGCGCGAGCACGCACACACACATACACACACGTACAATGTCCAATTCGGCTTAAAAATAGAAAAATTTCACATTCTCAAAGTTAAAGACAACGACTTTTTATTAGGTTGAGTTAAGTACATATAGTAATTCTGTTACAGTTATGCGTGATTCTGGAGCCGATGCAGGAACTGATGTCGAGGCACAAGGCGTATGCATTGTCACCTCGCGATTGCTTGAAGACAACCTTGTTCCAGAAATGGCAGAGGATAGTTGCCCCGCCGGGTAAGAGAGGTAGACGAACAGTTGCTTTACATGAGAAGCACCAGCCAGTGAAGCCGAACGACCATCGATCCTGATAGACAACGAGATCGGTTTTTACCATTCGCGAAACGACGTACTGTTGTCGTCGATTTTCTTTGCCACTCTGTCGCGATTCTTGGTTCTACCGGTTTTCTTCTCATCAAGCGTGAGATTTACCGATTTTGCAAGGAATCCAATGATTAAATTCACTTTCTCATTGATGACTTTAGAGTTGCTAATGCAATGTTGCTTTGCTTAGTTGATAATCACATTTAACGAATATTTAAGTTATGATCGAATTAGATATTACTGTTAAATTGAAATGTGAATTTACTTTTTATTTTGCAAATACAGATATTAATGATTCAATTATTTTGATTGCTTGTGACATTGCGTATTCTGATTAGCGCCCGTCTTTATAGCGCTTACATTATGTGCATCGCGATTCCTATTTTACTTGCAATATTATGCAATTCGAATGTATTTATCATTTTTTGATATATTTTTAAAAATTGATAAAATCGTGGAACCAAGCAGCTACGACAATATATATTATCATGCTAAGCATGTTTCTCTATAACAATCGCTTGAGAGTGCAAAGTATTTAGTAGCGCGTGAAAGAAATAGACCTGACATATGTCTAGTATTTGTTCGTCTATCGATGCATGCTTATGCTTCTGCGTGTCAGAGACCTTTGATGATGAGAAAGGTCCACAGCTGGGTAGTGCTCTTAAGTTTATCAGTGTGTAGCTACACGTGGCCAAGCGTGGCGATCAAGTGCGCGCAGCGTCGTGCTCACCTGAATCTATTTTTTCAGAATCCCAGCGGCCAGCTAGCAAAAGAAGAAAGCGAAAGGGCAGTACATCGGGACCGGGCAATAATGCGCCACCCGCCCCCAGCAAAAAGCGTTCGCCAGGGCCAAATTTTTCTTTAGCGTCGCAGGTAAGTCTCAATTAGTTTTCTCGATCATTGAGTACGCAAGGTTTTAAAAGGCAGATATTAGCTAGAGATGTTTCTTTATTTTGATCCAGGATGTGATGGTCGTGGGTGAACCATCTTTGATGGGTGGCGAGTTTGGAGATGAGGATGAACGACTAATAACGAGGCTGGAGAACACGCAATATGATGCCGCAAACAATTTGGATCCTCATAGTCACGACGCGGCCGGCGGTCCACCGCCGCATCCCCATCAGTTCCATTCGGAACCGACACCTGGCAATTCTTGGCCGCCAGATCGCGGTCCTGGTCCTCCACAAGGTGGTCCCGGTAACCAGGTAACATGCACTATTCATTTATATATAATATTTAGCAAGGATGTTGAAAGATCATTATCAAAAACGGTCAAAAAATTAAAGAAAAATAAATTTAAGCGGAAAAAATATATTTGATTCCACTACTAAATATATTAATAAAGCGCAACACGTGCTTTTAACGTCGTGTATGTGCTGTTTCAGGGAGTCCAGGGTGGTCAAGCGGGTGCAGCCGCGGGTGTACAGGGAACGCAGGACGCCAGTCAGCAGCAGCAAGACAAAAAAAGCCCCGCGGTGAGCCAGTGAGGCCAGGAGTCCCCGCGCCCCCCCACCAGGGGGCGACGGGGGCGCAGGCCCAAGAACGTGGCTCCCTAGCGGGGCGAGAATCCTAGCCTCCCCACTGCCACCGCTTATTTGGCTTCTGCGGCTGGCTCCACGGCTGGCAGGTTGTCGTCACACGTTGGTCACACATTTCCGGCGTTGGCCTGCCAACCCGGTTTGCCAGCAACAGCAGCGAGCCACCATCATCCGGAGCAGTTGGGTCACGTGGCCGCCGCCGCCGCCGCCGCCGCCGCTGCCGCCGCCTCGATGGGCATGGAGTCCTCGGAGCTTATGGCGATGGCTCATTATCAGGCACAGCAGCTGCAGCGGCAGTTGCTGGCCGAGCAATCAGGTCCGGGCACCCCGATGCTACCACCTACGTCTGCTCAGCCTACTGGTGGAGGCTTGACGCAGCCGCAAGGACTCCAGGGGCAGCAGCAACAGCAGAGTCAGATGCAACCGGGTCAGGATCCATTGCAGAGCCTGGTGCAGCAACTGCTCTGTTTACAGCAGATTGAGTATTTCTTGGCGCAGCGCGGTCACAAGTAATTACATTTTGGAAAACGTACGGATCATCTCACGAGAGATGATTGGACCAGAAAGTGATGTACGGAACTCGTTGTGAACGAGAAACGCGTTTGTGCTAAAGTGCTCTGGTTCGTCAATAGGTATATTCCGTGCCGAATTGTCGAGCGACCCTGCAGTGCTGCTGCATTTGATGTTGTGCACTATCGAGGATGAAGACGAAAACGAACTTACGTGCGGTGGCAGTCTGCTCGAGTTCGTAATGTTTTTCTAATTCTTGGACGGATGGGGGAGGAGGAGAAGTAGCGCGGTATCTTTATTCGTTACGATAATGCGGGAAGATTACGAGAAAAAATCGAAGGAAAGGAGCGATAGATAAATAGAGGAGAATTGAGCCCGTGTATTCGTGAATTATTGTATCGTTTCGAAATACCGTGCGGATGGACAGTGATCTCCGAAATAGTAGAGATCAAGTGTTTTAGCGTGTGATAAAAACTTTATGTCAAAAATTATATTAAATATGAAAAAGGTGGAATACATACAATGTGACTAAACAGTGAAAGATCGCTTTTGGACAAAAAGTAGGAAGCGAAAAAAGGAACGTTAATGCCACACGCATCAGAGACGATTATCCGCTCTAGTGCAAGCTGTGAATGAATCTCTATCCGTCAACAGTATTGATATAATTAATAGAGTAAATGAATATAAAATATTGTAAGAACTATATCGTAAGTACGTATTTGTGCAAATGTCAGTGTGCAAGTTAGGCAGAATGCGCGATATGACAGTGAGAAAGAATATATGCTCGAGATATATGAGAAAGAAAGAGAAGAAAAAATGAATACGCAAGGATGCAAGTGATTAAATCAGAGAAAAAGAGAGTGTGTGAGGGAGAGAGAGAGCTAGACAGAGTCACTTTCGATTCAAATATGTTTTTATTTTTAAATGCGGGGATTGACCGGACGTCAATACAAATCTCGCTGATTATCCCGAGGGCTCGTTATAGAAGTTTATCTTTTATTATTATTATAATTATTTGACGAACCACGGAAAGTGTGAGATTTTGCACGTTAAGTATGTAAGAAAAACCTCGTTTCCAAATATTCGACATTATTGGTACATGTAACATAAAGGTAAAATATTCTTGGAACCGAGACGACACGGTATCAATCTCTACAGTGCAGGAAAAAAAATGTAAAAGCATTTTTTAACAAAATGCTTCTCGTTTTATATTTACATCGCGTTATGATACGTAGCACAGCACGCACCCACGTCTTAGGAATTATATGTGTCTTAACTTTATATGTGGGATATATCCAGATGAATACTTTATGTTCACTGATCTGATCATGTTTCTACTTTAAACCAGAGCTTTTTTAACAAAATATTAGGACCTTTATAATATTATTTAACATATTAGTAATGTGTGTATGCGTGATTCGATACAATGCACACAATGTACATCACGTGAAAATATATATACAAAACACATACAATACAGACACATGTAAATCTTTAGTAAATAAAGTTCCTTGCGCGTTACATTTTAAACATCATGTATGTTCCTCATTACTATGTTTAGACGCGTTGCATTTGTTCCTATTTTTTACATTTTTGTGATTCGTTACGTGTTCCTTCTTTTAGCATGATTTTAATCAGATTCAAATGATTTTAAGAAAACATCAAATCATTCATCTTTTTTAATCATCTATAAGACTTGATTAATGTGCTCTTTGATTCTTGCGAATCTTTTTTATGTATAATAATTACTTAAAATGATAATAGCAATTAATTTTCTCAAATCTCAACTTTAAAAAAATGTCTAATATTTTAAGTATTTATATCATTTATATATAAAAATTTGCGTTGAGAATCAGAGTTATACATTATCGCGCGTCGAAATGTAAGAAAGGGGAACATTGTTTCAATCGTAATTATAATACATCACATAAATTCTGCGATTCCTTCAGCATTTTCCCGCATGGCTAATGTCATATGAATACGATCCTGGTACGAGCTCTGTTTTGATTTCAAAATTCTAATTTTTCGAATATATGAACACATACATCTACAGAGATAGACACATATACTTGAGAATATAATTCGCATGTCACAAACCGTTCTATTGCCGTAAATATTCCCTGTCATTGTAGATCTGCATGAAAACAAAATGCATTCGCAAAATCATATGCCGTTCTCACATCGGGTCATTAATCGGATAACAAGTTTACGCCATCGTAACAAGAAAAGGAAGTTTTTAGATTTTAATTTCTGTTACGCGAAATTTAAGATCAAATTTTCTTTCTATTGTTCGAAAATTTTTTCTATTTGTTTGATTTTAACTGTAATCCAAAGAACAATATTACTTTCTGAAAAATCAAAGTGGTGCATCACGCCTTCGGGATCTTTAAATCGGACCATTCTCGGATATTTGCAAATGAATGAATCGAATCCGACTATTTATCAAATTTTACACAGAGAAACGGGGAGAGGAGATGGAAAGCGCATATACATACAAAATGGAGTTTATATCCTTTTAAAAAGCAAAACATTTTCTGCATTTATGTATGTCGAAACCGCGCGGGAATATATTTTGATATGTACAAAGATTATTAACATATTCATGCGCATCATACGAATATCAATCTTTTTTTTTTCTTTGAAAGATCGCCATTGTGTTTTCATTATTTTGCTGGTTTTAAATGCAAACGCGTATATTACCGAACATTGATCTTCTATCTTCTTTTACCTGATTCTTTTTTTTTTAGATTGAAATAAAGTAGACTACACAGATACGAGAGCGAATGTGGCTTATGTATAGAAAGTATCGAGAGCGAGAGACGAATCGTGCGACAAAAAAAAAGATACGCACGCATGTCGTTGAGCAGGCACTTACACGTACATACACAGTTACATATTTACATATACACTTACTCCAGAGTCACACACAAAAAGAATCGTGAATTAGTTAGATAAGCCACGCCTGAAGCCAGTACAGTCCCACGGCGTGAGAGTGTGCGAAAACAGGAGAAAGGTGTATTTCGTAAAATATACTTGTGCATATAGAGAGACAAAAAGAATGAGAGAAAGCTAAGCGAAATCGCAAAAAGTAAGAGAGAAAAAACGCACATGTATAGGAGCGCGTGTGTATGCGTGTATGTGCGGGAGAGAATGTGAGAGAATGTACGAATGATTTCGACACGAGCATGCAGTGGGTTTTAGCATAAATGATCTATTGACAAATGTTGTATATTATTACGAATTATAATGACACTATTATAATTAATTAATTAATTAATTAATTATTATACCCTAATAATGTGAATTGAATTTAAACGACAAAAAATACACGAAATGATAAGTAATAGGCGAACAAATTTTTAATTGTTAGCGCACGAAAGCCGAAATTATAATGCCCCACGGGCATCCCTAGGCCGAAACTCGAAAGTAGCATCAAATCGTATCCGCGCGACATAGTCGAAAACAAAATACATTACACAGTACGTGGCAAAGTCGCGCGGAGGCGAGACTTTGGTACGGAACTTGAGATCCTTGCCGGGAGAAAGTGCATCGCCCAGGCCTCGAGCGGCACGATTTGCCCTCCGTATAAGGAAAGGACTGTGATCTTCGTTATAGTAATCCGATCTATAACGCGCGATTCACGACGCTTCACTGCAAGCAAACAAGATCTCGACATTCCGCGGTATCGCACTAGTCACATTCGCAGGCAAGCACAATGTCATAAAGTCGACCGGCAAACATTTATGGTTGGCTTTACTGATGATGATTAACTTTTAACCGCGGTATTTTTATCGATTCTTCGCCTCTTTCTAGCTCGAACCTTATAGAAGGAAATGAAGAATCGCTCGAATCGAATTAATCGGTGGCATTAGTCTTCAAACGTTGATAACAGATTGAATAATATTTAGCAAACGTCACCATTGAATATCGTCGTGCGTTATTGCGTAAGGTATTTTTTCAAAAGTATCATTTGTGCGTTAAATTATCTCTCTCTCTCTCTCTCTCTCTCTCTCTTTCAGGAGTGCATATTGATTTGCCTATCCGGAAATAAATCCTATGTGTTCCGTTCGAATAGTCGGCGATGCACTTCGAAACAATGTTGAGAATAGCCACGAGATGCGAGACGAGACACGCAAACTCTCGGCCGCATCTTCATCCTGAAGCTATTTTAATTTCAAACAATGATTCTACAAGTCGTCGCGCTATGGGAAACGTCTCGAGCGATACACCTCGTGATTGTTCATCGCCATATGAGGTCATACTTGTACGAGTCAAGTTTTTTAATTTATGCGCAAGAGGAAAGCGGAGGGACAACGGGCTCGGCGGGCTCAGTGAAAGTATCGATCATAATAGAGTGACAGGTCGCACACAAGGTGGATGACCTAAGGTCGTGCATTAATCTGCGAGAAAGCGGCTTTTGGTTTCGAACGCATTTCATTTTTTGCTTTCTTTGTATTTCTGCGAATGTACAAAACGGAATTGCGCATATTTTCTACGAATACGGAGAAAGAATATATAAATGCTGAATCTCTTTTGCTATGGCGATCAGAAGAGATTGCCGGAATAAAATTTAAACGCTTGCCTTTGAAGTCACGCTTCTCGTTTTCGCGCGAAATGTGTAAAAAGGACGCTCATAAAGGACGATGATTGCGAAAAACAACACAAAATTTATTACGAATAGTCGTTAACATAATGACGCGTATTATTTCTTAATTACTTAACGCGATTTTGCATTAATTATAGTCTTTATTGCGCGATGCTCGACGCTCTCACCAGCAATTAAATGACTAGGGCAATTTCGTTATTGAATTTTCTGTTTTTACCTAATTCGGATTAAGATCATGTTTAATTCGTACGCTACGTATTCTAATGAAATTTGATACATCAATGAATACTACTTACATATATCACGAGTAAAAGTTTCAATACTTTATATTTTAGAAATTTTGATTCTAAAATTTTCGAATGACATAATTATTCTTTAATCTTAAACACGTATTTTCTTTTTCAGGAAGACCATAGATTTAGAATTGTAAGGTAATTTTTGCGAATTTTAACATATAACGAAAATCATAAAATTCTCTAAAAGCAAGTAGAAATAGCAATCAAATTAAAAATCATGTATTGGAATCAACTTTATTTTTTTGGATGTAAATTATTTTATATTTAACATTATTATGAGATATATTGATCAGTGTCTATGAAGTCTACTTTTATTAATTTTATCTAGCGTGATTGAAACTTTTATCTTGTATTTAATGAGATATTGCAATTACACATTCCAGAGAAATTAAATAAATCGTGCCGAATTTGTGCTGTAAGTTGCATTATTAAAATGATAACTTTTAATTAAATCTTTCGCAATCGTGCAAATGCGTAATTCACGAAGCCAACGACAACAGCAAGCGTTCGATTAGCTTAATTTCTATTCATTAACAAGATTTAGCGCGAATTTGCCGGCCGCGATGTCGTAATTCATAATTAATATTTGATAGGTTGTTAATAAACGAATTACATCTAGCATCTGTGAATAGAGTATCATGTTCATTCAATTGTCTCATTCACATTCATCCAAACATTAGTACATTCTGTTCGATTAGTCTACAGTCATGATAATTGTGATTGGTATTTCGTCGCACAAAAAATGGAAAACTAGAAAGAAGAGCAAATTATTTGTTAAATCTAATGATTCTAAAGAATTATTTATTTCCCTACCGAAACAAAACGTCTTTAATGTAAATATAATTCGGTATATTCTGACAGGATTAACGTCTGAGAGCATGATTGATCGAATCATATATGCGCGATGCTGCTAATTTTACGTACGAGATTCTTCGCCGCATGATGGTTTGATTCTGAATTGGAAAGATCTCGAGTACATTTTGGCTCAGGGAGAGAAAAAGTATGTCGTATTCGAAAGCGAGCTTTGAATTGAATGATCACTGCGATCACTTCCTTCTCGTCGACTCGATCGAGCGATTCTTTAAGTCGTAGGATTGATTTTTGCAGTTAAAGTTCCTCATTTAGCTCATTTAGTGATAAAACAATTCCGCTCGAAATATTTAGACTATCATATATTCTTCAATATATTAATTATCTTTATTGATATCCGAGATCTTTAGCAGTTTGCTTTTAATCTGTTAACAGAAAAAAAACAAAAACAAGAAAATCGAGAAATGTGCAATATACTCAAATCTAATTTATCTCGATAAAAAAAGTGTTTGCTAAGTTTTTAATTAATCGTTTGTTTAAGACGGCCGCGTATGTATATTTGGGAAAATTGTTTCTCGATCATTAATGTTGGATATAATTTATACAATTCGGAATACAGAAATCTCATGATTATTATGCCGTGATATACACAGAACTTTATAATTATCTTGGAATCAAATTGCATATCACCGACCGAATCTCAGGAGAAGCTGATTAGTATTATGGAAGCGATGCGGAAAGTCGAATATTACGTAACCGCGATCCTAGACCGATTAGCGTCTCATCCTGTTGTCCAACCGATGCTGTTTACCTTAAAGGATGATATTCCAAATAATTGTTGATAAATGGTCAGTCCTGTATATAATGCTAAGGAGGGAAAGAAAAACGTGTGCCATTCGTCGCTGCACGACGAACACAAGTAAAGGCAATAAATAATATATCATTGTTCCAAGTTTAGAGGACTCTCTTATTTTTGTCTTGGCAATTTTTGAAGCTTTTTCTCGTATATGTCCGATTATAAATCAAATCATTGAATCGTATGCAAAAAGAACGCAATTCTATCTCAAAATGAGCACTTTTGATAGGATGATAGTTTTGTCAAATAATTATCACGGTTTAATTATTTTCCTCGATTAAAGAATGTTGATAGAATCAATTTTCATTAAAAGATATTATATTGTAGCTTTACATGCTTAACTAAGTTTTTTTTTAATATTTAAAACTGTGTTTAGGAAGGAACATTTAAGCATGAATTAGAAATAATTATATAATCGCGATTTATCGAACTTTACAAGAGTCTAAAAGACATTGAAATTTTGCAGACGTCCTTTGCATGTTGCTTGGTTTCTTTAATAAGCAACGTAAACAAAACACAAGAAAGAAATTGTTCATAAATACATAATATCACTCACCATGTTGCCATCGACTGTTATTCGATACTTTTGTAAATATTGTCCTCTGAATTTGGCACATTGAAAAGCTCCGAAAAGCCTCTCTCTGTGGTCGATGTGAGAGACGCAAATCCTGAGATCGGCGGGTCGATCAGATCTTTATTAACATCGGACGTCAGTCTAGAGCGACGATTGTGCACTGTTAGTGTGTAAAATATTAGCGAATTAGGAACGATTTAATTGCGATCAAGGATATTACCTACCTACCTACCTACCCACTTACAAGTGGACATGGGCCAAACTCGGTATATTATATTAATATACGTTCAAAGTTGGCCCATCGCCATGACCAATGAAGTAATAAGAAAAGAAAAAAAAAAAAATAAAATAAAAACAAAAATAAATTGTCATCTAATTACATTTTTACGCACTCCAAATTTTTATCCTCGTCATTTGTATCATAGCAATCATGTGTTTAAAGAAGGATCCACATTATATGTATGTAATCAAAATTGTAACTGATAAAACGTTAATAAAAAAACGATATCCGAAACTTGCCTGTATATCCCACCGTTGCCGATCTTTTCGCCTTCGCACAATGACCGTTAATATTTTGATTTAATCTGTATATTGTTTTTCATGTGTGACTTTCGTTAATATTGCACTTGCTTCCGCGAGTTCATCATTAGAAGATATAGAATCGAAATTATAAATATGTACAATTAACAAACACTGATCACTACTATCGTATCGACTCGTTTTAAAAAACTTAACGCGCCATATCTTTTGATTTGATTGAGAATAAACATAGATGGTATACATTCCCTGTCAAAATCTCCCCTAGCAGTTAGATAGGACACTAAAAGCCCCTACCGAATGACAAGCTATCGCACTAGAGTACGGATTGCGTAATCAACACGTGTGTGAAAGGAATGCAAATTATCGAGGATATATAGAGAGAGAACTACGTAAATTCTTAGAAAATAGAAATACAGCAGTTAATATTATTTTGTCAATTTTTACCTTGTTTTTCGAAAAAAAAAAGAAAATAGGAATTGGCATGTCATGTCTTTGAAAATTCAAATTGTAATAACCGCGATTGATCCTCCTCTTTCTTCTATCAGGCTGTTCCGATTTCCGATTCCTCACTCGGGTGCAATATTATAGTGTACGTAACATAAACTATACTCTATAGTATCATAAGATGCGTACGTTCATGGTTTATGCTCGCGCAACTCCTCGTTCATCGACAATCATTGGTTATGTATGCGCGGCGGATATATATGCGAACGATGATGATTTCGTCGCATAATTAATTTGATACCCTATCGAGGATAACGTTGATCTTAGAAAATAATGCGTTTCATGTACGCGTATAATTTGCGATCTAATAGATAGTGTGAGCGAAAAACCAAACCCAACACTAAGTGTTACGTATAGTATCACGAGTCCGCGATTATTTTTATAGGAAGATTTCGTATATGTGTAAATGAGAGTGAATAGATTAATTAATCTTATTATACGTGCGGAAAGTGTCTGCAACATAACGCAGCATCGAACGATGTACACGTGGAAACTGACTGGTCATGCTTTCAAACGATTCAACACGAGTTGTACTAGTCACAACAGTAATAGATTAGCCATCGTTTTGCAGCATTGCGGTCCAAAGACTCAAAATCGCGGTAAATTTGGCAGTTACCGCAAGAAGATAAGTTTATGGTTCCGTGAACAAGGCACACAGGTGGCCCACGTCTGCAAGAAACAGTTCGAGTTCATAGCGGCTCAACGAATCAGACGATACATACAGATCTTTCATCTGTATACGAGAATATGGGACGAGGTAGCATTGAGAGAATTCATGCGGTCATGGAGATTGAGACTCGCCAGAAACACCAAGAATTTTTTGATAAGCGCGACCGGCTTGTCCGTGTACGATTGGAATCGCGATAGGATAAGCGATGAGGAAATTAATAGGTGGTTGTAACAAACATGTTTTGTGTTTATAATCACAAAACGTGTGTGTATAATATTTCTAGAATATTTTTCTAATAATACTTTATTTCTTGCAGGTATAAGTGTGAAATTGAAGGAATTCATACATTGCGAGACTCCACAGTAGTCTGTACTAAATGTCATTTGCGAATTGTTATTGATATTGTACAGCCCAATGTGAAATATTGTAAATGTGGAGTTCAATCTTCTCTCACTTCAAGTGAAGATTGTAAGTTTATTTTATATCAATTATTCAATATTAAGATGTTACATTTCCTATCTTTATATATATTTTGGTATTTAATTTATGAAATATATACATAGTAGATAGTTGGCAGCCTTTCATTGAGCGTCAGGATATGTTAATATGGAGAAAAAAAGAATCTGATTCGGGAGGATTATATGCATATAAAGTATACGGTTCCTTCTCTGATGTTACTGCTGATGATTTTCTGCAAGTACAAATTGATGTAGATTATAGAAAACAATGGGATCCCACTGCTCAGGAATTAAAAATTATCGAGACTGATCCAAAGTCAGAATCATCCATTAATCATAGTACTGACATTATTCATTGGGAAATGATCTGGCCTGTAAGTCTGATATAATCTACTATCTCTCATTGTGAAATATATGTTTTCTTATTTAATAATTGATTAATTCGTACTGCGTAGAAATTATTTTCTAACAGAGATTATGTATATCAACGACGATGGATTGTGGATAAAGAGGAGGGACTTGTGATTATTGTGAGCAGAGTAACAGAACATCCTGATGTTCCAGAAAAACGAGGAATTTACAGGTATGTTAAAAAGATTCAAGAAATCATATATGTAGATAGATACATATTGTGTATGTATATATGAAACATTGTTAACTTGGTTGATCAATCTTTTTTACTTGTTATATTTCATTAAATGATAGAGAAATGATTTAATTGAATGATCGAGTATACTGATTATCAAAATTAAATATCAAACTAAAATTCCGGATTTTTTATCAATAAATCGATCTAAATCTAAAATATGTATGTAACAGGGTCAAGACATATTGGTCGTACATGGTGATAAAACCTTATACAAAATTTCATGAGCCAGGTATCGAATTCGGTCTTACTTACTTTGATGATCCTGGCGTCGCTGTACCATCTGCTGTTACTACATGGGTAGCATTAAGAGGTTTGTTTCTTTATACTATTACAAAGTGGATGATAAAATCTTTTTCAATGTATTATGTTAATATATATATGTTAATAATGGTAATATATATATATATATATATATATATATATATATATATATATATATATGTATATATATATATATATATATATATGTATATATATATATTTATTTATTTATTTAT
The DNA here is from genome assembly GCF_021464435.1 of Cataglyphis hispanica. Classification (NCBI taxonomy): domain Eukaryota; kingdom Metazoa; phylum Arthropoda; class Insecta; order Hymenoptera; family Formicidae; genus Cataglyphis; species Cataglyphis hispanica. The sequence continues at coordinate 3,660,844 of NC_065959.1, forward strand.
TTATTTTAGGTTTACCAGATTTTCTAATTCGCATGAGACAGGCTTCAAAGAATTATCAAAAATATAAACTGATGAAACAAAATACAAGTGAACATAAGAACAGTCTTACATTTCCTGAGGACGATGTTTCCAAAGATCAACATAAAGTTGATGTAGAAAATGATTTAGACAATGATAAAAAATCGATGAGAGATTACCAAGATCCACGAGATAATTCTACTAACAATACTAACAAATTGGATGTGGTACACGATGTACAGCAAGAAAATGATATAACAGAAATTGAAAATAAGGATACAAATTCTACATCCAAAGAAGAACAAGGTTTATTACATTATTTCTATCTTACGAAATTATTTGCATTTTTGGATCTTTGACAATTGGATTTAATGAAGTAACTTTTGAGCAGTAGATATTTTAATGTAATTTCATATGAGGAAAATAACAATCTATTATCGATATAAAAGAGAGCAGATTCATAGAACAAATGATTATTTCATTAACGTATATTAGAGAAATAATATGTGCTTTATGTATAACGATATGAAATTGTGAACATATGACAACCCATCCATTTTTCATTTGACCAGTGAATGATTTTCATCTTTTATAAAAAAACAAAAAACAAATCATCATAAGCAAATAATGAGACTGACTAAGTATGTCATTGTGACTTTAGTTTATTCATTGAAACTTTGCATCATGTGTTATAAACAGTAATGAATTAGAATTAGAACAAACAGAAGATCATCTATTTGATGGAAAAATCATGAATTTAGCTGATTTGATTTGATAATTTATATGGTACATAAACAGATTTCTATACAAAATGATTCAAACTTATTGTATCTTTCTAAACATAGTATAAAACAATCAAGATATATTTGTATATTATTTAATCTATATATATCAGATATATATAATTCTTTGAGATACAAAAAGATTCAATAATAGCAAAAATTTAAAATTAATTATTAAAAGTGCAACTTTCTTAAAAAAGTACTGTATTGAAAAAGGAACTGGAATTTTTTTGTATACTACATATGCATATATATATATATATATATATATATATATATATATATATATATATATATATTAGACTTTTTTAAGAAAGTTACACTTTTAATAATTAATTTTAAATTTTTGCTATTATTGAATCTTTTTGTATCTCAAAGAATTATATATATTTAATATTTTTAAAATTATCGTATATACAAGCAATTTTGTCTTCCCAAAAATATATTGTGCATGCATACAATACAAAATATCTGAATTGTTTTATATTATATATACATAATATATACATATTTGCACAGAAAATGTAAATACATATAGAATATAAGAATATCTATTTATATATTATGCCAGAGAATATAAAAAAAAACAAAGAGAATAATTATATAAATATTCTTTAGGTATATATAAAATACTGTATAAGAAATTGTGTCATAGAAAATGCAATTGTAACTTTCATTAGAATAATCATTATGTAAATAAATTGTATGTGTTAATTATATAATGTCAATATATTTGAGACGTTTATTTTGTGATGCTCTATTTCTACTAAATATAAAATGTTATATTATTTTTGATTATTTGCAGATAGCAAAGGACATTATTGTTAAAAAAAGATATGCTATAAAATAGATTTATTCAAAAATAAAAAAGTATTTATACATATTTTCATATAAATTATATTTATGCTCATATATATATAAAGAGTGTATAATAGTCTTTAAATATCTTTCTTGCTATGCAATATTTTCATCTATCATTACATGGGATATAAGAATATCACCTTCTATATCAAGTTTGAAAGTAATATCTTCTGGCAAACTTTTTGGTGTAGACAAAAAATCTGAGCAGTCTTCATCATGACATTTCTGATACATTTTTTTCTTATTTAAATCTACTATCCAATATATATTGTTACTTTTATGGTATCTGCCAATGTTTTCACAGTATCTATAAAATAATGTAGAAAATATGCTCTTTATATTATTTCTTTTATGTAGGAAGATAGATGTATATAGAAAAGCTAATTAATAACTGTCTGATCATTATTGTACTCTACCTGTTACCATAAATTTCATATCTCAATATTTTGGTTTTATCGGAATATTTAACGATGCGTATCTTTCCGGGCTCAACAAGACTACTAACATATCTGTCTATTTCAGGGTATGGTGAGATCTGATTATTATCCTCGTGACTGTATTGCATTGGTATCTTCGAGTAAAGTTGAACTTTTACGTCACTCCGATTAAAAAACTCAAGCAAAATTAAATTTTGCTTGTTTGGAAAATACGATATCAGGGAATCCAAAAAGATTCCTAATTCCTTTTCTCTGCATTTATTTATTGGATTATGCATACAATCTGCAGAGACTGTTAAATACGATTGTTTTCCCCATTTGGTGGAAAGGTATATTCTAAACTGTCTATTTTTTGTATAAACACCATTGTCAACAAACAACTTTTTGCCATGGTTTGTCTCTACAAGCATTTCCTCAATATCTACTTTATTAAATTGACTTAAGATTCCATGCGACTGTATATCTGAATGTAGATAAAGCATGATATCATTGTATATGGTTTTGATAAACTTTCCAACATGTGAGTTATCCTTAAAAGCCATATCCTTAATAGTGAAAATCACATGCCTGCTGAATTTTGTGCTGGATGTAGAATCCAGTATTAAAAAGTTATTTCTATCACACAACAGGTGATAATGTGTAAGTAAATATACGCGTATAATATCTATTAGTGTCCTGGTCATGCGTGATCCATTGCATAGTGGATTTAATTCGACCAGATATTCTAAATCCAGGTACAACCAACATGGTGAATCTTGTGGTATTACCTGTTAAGTTTATAACAATTTTTTGATGACTTTATATAGCAAGAGAGAGAAAGCATATTAAAAATATTATCTAAAAAAAGATATATATTAAAAATATATTTTGTTTAAAAATTATATTTCCCATAAAAAATAGAATTCTTTTCAAATCAATTTAAAATGTGATTATAACTCAATTACATTTTTAAACAATTACATTTATAATTTAGAAATCTAAAATTAAAATTAGAAAATTAGAACTTTTATATTTAATATATAATTATATATTAAAATATGAATAGTATGTGCATAGATCCTATAAATTGTTCAATAAATTGTAATAATATATTAATACACTCAAATGTATCTACGTAACATAATTATGTATCGATGATTCTTGATAAAATAATTAAAAAAAATAAATGTTTATTATGTTCTTTTAAAATCATGCAAATTATGTTGCATGTGTGCATATATTTTTCTATCTTCAAATCCAAGAGAGAAATATTTAAATATTTTAAGCATGTTTGATTTAGTATGTATTAAAATAAGCGAAACTATATGTTCAAGGGTATTCACCTCATATGAACATCTTTCTTCTTGCGGTTTTGCCTTGTAGTACCACCAATAGACCTCCGGATGCGCAACGACAAATCTGCGACTACCATCGCTGGGTCGTTGATACGCGAAGATGCAAAGCGTGTCTGTTTTTTTAGTGCTATATTCGACGGCTGCTGTGAGGGCATCAGCTTGTCTGTGAAATTCCTGCCAATATTGCGTCGGGCCTAGTATATGCGATGGCATAACCCGATATGTTTTCACCCAGCTAATGTTAGACTTGGATTTGCGCTTTTGCACTTTACCGCCATAAAACTTTTCCGTGCTAATTGTATTCATCGTGCTCACTTTACATATGAATGAACAATTGACGCAATTTCATTGTCGCTTTGTTGTGATTTTAGAGATGAAAGATATCTCTCGCAAATATATATACGTGTCGCGTTCGGAACAGCTGATTGTGAGCTGATTGTAAACCGTTTCCCGCCAATTTTGTGACAGCTGTTACATGACGTGAGTCATTCCATATCAAAGTCTGTGATTTCAAATGATGCAAACGTGAAATCTAATACATATATTCATGAGATATGTTATAATATATGACAAAAAGTATATGTTCAGCTTTTTGAGAGATTCATTTGAAAAATAAAGACTTAGAGTTTAGATAATATATTTTAGATAGTAAAATCTCTCACTATCCAACATGCATGAATCAGCTTCTTTCAGGAACCACTCATAATAATCAGTTTTATGAAGTGCTTATATTTTAATGATACAATTATTTAATGAAATATATTTTATGCTATCGCAGCATAATTATTGCGGCAGAGGAAATTATTAGTGAAGCTTATTGAAATTATTGACAAGATCGTAAAATAGCTGATTTGATTTGGAAAAATTTTTAAAACTGCGATTCTAAAACTTTGTAGAATTTTAATTCTAGAATTTTAAATTATACAAATTTTTAAATTCTAATATAAATAAAAACTTAAAAAATTGAAATTTTAGAATCTTCAACTTTATTTTTTTTTCATTTACAGTATAGAGAAAATTACTATCTAAAAATTCATTATTACAACTCATCTCTCAATTTTCACAAATGATTGCTGTACAACTTATAAATATCTAAGGAGAAAAAAAATCTATATATATATATATATATATATATATATATATAATTCCATATACGATCCATATAAAATATCCATATATATGTTAGATTTTCAAGATATTGTAATCACAAATGTTCTAATCCTGCATACTACATATGTATTAGCTAAATAATAGCACAAATATTATACGAATAAAAAAATTAAATCGTGCATCGTTTCTTCATCGCGACTGTTCTGAATTTACAGGAAACCGGTCGTACGTGAAAGTAGTCTGTCTGCATATTCAATTGAATTCGCGCAATAACATCGTGACATGATCGGTACATTTCGATTATCCATTGTATGCAAATTTTTTTTTCGATTTTTAACTAGAAATTAGGTGACACATATTCATTTATCCATGTAATACATCGCGATGCTTTCTATTAATGTCATTGTATCCTGTTCTTTTGTCACTTATCAATTGTGTACGCACGTTACTTCATTATCTCGTATATGAATGTCCTAAATTGATGATTTTAATTAATTAAATTACTTATAATGTGATAATAAATCATATAAACCTTTATTTTTTTATTAATATAAATTATTAACGTAATATTAATATAAATATTTATCAAAGTAAATTTTTCGAGAAGGAATTAAATTATGTGATGACAATTGTTCACACGAGCACTACGGAAAAAAAAGATTTTGATACATTCCAGCATCAATTTATCATGCTCTTTTTAAAAATGGATGCGTAGAAAATCTTGCGCGTTTCAGACGAAATATGATAACATTGGAAAGCTTGCTGAGAGAGTTACAATTTTCATAATTATTGTCATGGCAAATTGCGAAAGTTAATTAATGTATGTACTAATCTGTTTACCAGGAATAGTTAGTGCCGAAGCCGCTAAAAGTGGCGTGTACTATGGGGGCGGCTGTTTCGTATGAGTAAGGGGCAGCGTAAGTCTTGGCGACCACCGGCGCGGCATGAGCGGTATACGCGAGAGCCGGTGCATAGGTCTTTGCGACGAGTTGATGAGCAGCGGCGGGTGCGTATGCGTAAGCGGTCTTGGCGATCAAGGGGGTTGCTGCCGGTGCCGCGTAAGCGGTGTACGCAGCGGTGGTCTTGGCGATCAAGGGGGTTGCTGCCGGTGCCGCATAAGCGGTATACGCAGCGGCGGTCTTGGCGATCAAGGGGGCTGCTGCCGGTGCCGCGTAAGTGGTGTACGCGGTCTTAGCGACGAGCGGAGCGGCATAAGACTTCGTCAGCAATGGGCTGGCATAAGCGGCTGGTGCGGCGTAGGTTGCCTTGGCGTAGATCGGCGCGGCCGCGGCATATCCGTAAGCGGAGTCGGCGGCGTATCCGTAAGTGGTTTTGGCGAAGACCGCCGGAGCAGGGTGAGCGGAATAAGCAGTCAGGGCTGGTGCGTATCCGTAAGCGGCTTTGGCGATGACGGGTTGCGCGGCGATCAAGGGCTTGGCCAAGGCCGGTGCGGCATACGTTTTGGCGATCACGGGTGTGGCATAGCCGACATGGTGTTCCAAAAGATCGTTGCTCACGTGGCTGTTGCTCACGCGCACCGATGAATGCGCGGTGTCCTCGGCCCGGCTGTACGAGGACACCACGTTTTGGCCAGCGTAGCCCTTCTGCGTGGACTCTTGGCTGTAGCCGATGCTGCTGTGATCAGAGGACAATGTGCCGATGTCGTAGGACGCTGGTCCGCCGGCATTTGCCACTGCCACGAAGACGGCTAATATCACGAACTGCGATAAAGAATATTGTCATCAATAATATATTAATAATAAATGAATATTACAATGTATACAGAAATGTTCAGATAATTTTCAGATTCAAAATTTAATAAGTAAATTAATGTGTTCTGGATTTCTCTTGGATTTTACGGATTTATAGCTTTTGACAGTAGAAAAGTAATGTTCGCAATTTTAGAATAATCTCAACTTTACATTTAAAAATTATTCTTATGTAATTGTATATTTGTAATCTATCTTTTATTTAATTTATTTAAATACGAGGAATATAAATTTTGATAAATAACAAGATATAGATAAAACAAATGCTTTGATTATATTTACAACTAAAAGTATTTTGATTTGATTGAAAATTTTGCAGAATTCTTTTTGCATAGAACGCTATTATTTCTAATATTTCAAAATTTATATTCTATGCAATTTCTGTTATTGATTAATGCGCATGTGATAAGAAAAAATACTGATATAAGTTCTCGACAGCGTTGATGTATGTCTGCTTACCTTAAATGCCATTTTGCTTGTTTGAAGGAATGACTACTGGATTCTGCTGCGAAATGGTATCTGGCCACTATTTATATGCGGGTGAGATTGTAGGGGGTTTAATCGAATTTTGGGCACAAGCTTGTTCGAAGTGATTGGGCATGACCAATGGGAGAGGGAAAGGTATATGGATTTCTTTGTGGGTAATGATTAAGAAAGAAACATACGAAGATGCAAAGGAGAGGAGGTAGGAGGGAGGAAGTAGTCGTTCGAGGAGGAACATGGACGAATTCCGGGCGTGGTTCTTAAGAAATTAAAATCGCGCATTTGATTCAGAGCAGCTTAGGAAACATCGAGAGCGGCGACAATTATGATAGTTACTCATTCTAGTTTCGCTTCTAACGTCCGATTGCTTAATAGAATATTTAAATATCTTTTTTTGCATCTGAAAAGGTATAATTATAATAACGAACCTGTACGTTTTTATTTATAAAATTATAAATAAAGAGACATAAAAGGATACATAAATAATCAGTAACATCTCCTTTCATATAAAAAAATGGAAGCCATAATAAAAAGTAAAATATTTCTCACAAGTAATTTTCGTAACGAGCAATTTTAATAAAAAACGCTATCATATTTTAAGTATGAATTAGAAAATTGATTGGAAGTAGTTAGAAATTTTTTTTTTATATTTTCATTGTTTTCATATATTAATTGTAGATATATACAAATATGTAATTCTAAATTATTTGCTCTCAAAATTTATTTATTTGATCTTCACAGTAAAAAAATTAGATGATTCCACTCTTGTATCTTACAATTAGTCTTATTGTGTAATATAAATATGTTTATACAAATTTACCATATGATATTGTAGAACTCGCCAAGGACACGCTTTCTCCAAATTCTCGCACTGACATAAGCGCCGTCATATGTGTAACAGTGAGATACGTAACACTGCTCTCGTTATTAGATATAAAAAAAATGGGCGTGATCGTCCATATATAGTTTCGCACGAGAGTTAAATTTAATAACGAATTATTTATAGGATTCTAGTTCGAACTTTTAACTCGAATCATTATATATGTACCGCGCACTTTTGAGAGAAAATTACTTCAGAAAAAATGTTCATAGATTAAGATTAATCAAAGTGACAATCTCACTCTCAATTTCCTAATTTATAAATTCATTTCTCATCTCGCGAATTTTAAGATCATGCGATAATAAAGGCACAATTATATACAATATGCATTTTTTGCCAGAGAGCATCGATGCGGCCCTTTGTCATAAAGTTGGTCACCGCTGCTATAGGTGATGGTGCTAGGTCATGGACAGGCGTACCCCTTCACATAAGTCGTTGAATTTTCTCCTTTGTAAAAGTATCCTTTACGCGGAGATTACGTTCATCTTTCCGTCCGTGACCTAATATCACACCCTAAACCCTTTATTTTTATTTTACGATCGGTAAATGTAGCACCGGCTGTTTTTAAACTAGCATAAAAACGCGCTAATATAAAAACATCATATATTCGTCATCATGAGAATATCTATGATATTCCGGCTGTTATTATTTGTGATATTTTACGTATTTTATCGTAAGTACATACAAAGAATTTACAAAATTTCCATTTAATAAGTCAATAATTTTACTATAAAAAGTCGTAAATTCGTAAGTAATTTATCGTTGAGATAATTTTTTTTATTTATATGATTAATTTAATTAAATATATACTAGTATAGACTAGTATATAATCGGTATGCAAAATATGTAACTATTTTTAATTTCCTCATTTTTATATAATTATTTCAAAATAATTAATAATATTAATATTGTGATTTCCTTAATTACACGAAATATATATTGTAGGATTGAAATTATCATAAATATAATGGTTTTACATTAAATATTACTTTGTAACAAAATTATCAAAAAAAAAGAACGACGAGGATGGGATTCGAACCCACGCGTGCAGAGCACATTGGATTAGCAGTCCAACGCCTTAACCACTCGGCCACCTCGTCACGCGTAAGTTCTTGTTCAAAATGTTTATAATAAGTAATAATATATCGTTTTATCAGCTAATATATTACTCAGTAACTTTCACAAATTGCATAAGATTAGGAAAACAATCTATTTATAACAACATATATTAGTCTGTTTACAACAAAATATACATTCTGTTTATTAGCAAATCTACAATAGTAGTTTATATACGTATATATTTTATTTTATAAGCATCAAAAAACAAAAAGAAGCATATAGCGAATATTTTGCAATGTCTATATTTTGATAGCAAATTGCAATAACATCATTCTTTATGTCAACATCTTACGATGAATCTTTATCGTTTATCTTTAATGTGCGTAAATAATTTCTTGTATCGATATCGTAATAGAAAAACATATAGCGATAAACGAATATATATATATATGTATATAAAATAAGATTCTTTTACATCATATCTACAGTAGATATTGTATTATCGAGTCATGTCATTTGATAATAACATGTTTTATTCTGCGCTGTTCTATTTAATTTATGTCATTAATGATTCGTTACAATACATCTGTCAGCAATGTCGTACGCATAGCGTAGAAAATCGTAGGATATATATTTTCTACGCCTATGATCATGCATTATTGTTGTGCAAGTAGCTGTCACGCAATTGTTGTCTGTCCCTCTTTTTCTCTGGAAAGTTTCTTATATTAAACTTTTCTACATTTAACTCTCGAGCAGTAGTAATGATTGTGGATAAACTCGATTGAGTAATCGTTCGTGTATCTCCTTCTCCGGCGTGCGATAATAAGAGCTCTTGAAAAGTCGGGCACTATAGTAAGCTTTATTATAAGGATTGATCATGACAGAAACGTTGGAGTTTACGCCGGTATATGACGATGAAGCTACGAAATTCCTGCAGAATGAATTTACAAGACTTAAAGGTAATTAAAAGTGTATTTCATACACATATATGTATATTCTGATAAAAAATTCTGCTTATTATTTTATTTTACAAGATATCTACATATTGCATTAATAATTTCTTACAATCTTTCCGTTTGTTATTCATGCGATACGTGATAAATTTAACTCTACTACGATGACGTAATTAGGATTCGTATGATATCGCTTGAATAGTATTTATGCAATAAATTTTGATATTACCTACAAGATATTTCAAAATTATCAAGTAATCTTTCAACCAACTTTTTATGGCTAATTCTGCAATTTTTTTTTATATTAATTCTTTCCGCTGATTAGTAAAATCAAAATTGCACTATTGAATTATTACTATAATAAAATAGAAGGATTACTTAATAACCAAACATTTTATATTTAATATTCGTGAGCGTATTATATTTAATTGAAAAAAATATATCAAATATAAATAATGTTAATAAAATTCTCGTTGTTATCTTATTCGCATCTTTTTTATCTCATTGTCAGATGAATGTTACGTGGATCACGCGGGTGCAACTTTGTATTCGGATACACAGATTAGAAAAGTCGGCGCCGATCTGCATGGCTCTCTCTATGCTAATCCGCACTCTATTAGTATCGGGAGTTCTTCGACACAAGATATTATCGAGCGTATGAGATATCGGTGAGACATCATATAACGATAAAAAAAATATAACAAATTGATTTAAATTATTATTTAGGATTTTGAATCACTTCAATACGACTCTCGATGAATACAGCATTATTTTCACTTCGGGCGCCACAGCGGGTCTAAAGATAATCGCGGAAGGATTTCGTTTCAAGACGAACTCAACGACAACTCGGCATAAAGGAAATTTTGTTTACGTGCAAGATAATCATACATCAGTTCTCGGGATGCGAGATGTAGTCGCTGCTAGAGATGCCGAGGTCATTTGTCTTGATCACAATCGGGCGTTTCGTGTTTTCAACCAGCATGCAATCTCTCGCGATCCTGATGAAAGCCAGAGCAGCAATTCTCTTTTTGTGTATTCTGCACAATGCAATTTTTCCGGAATGAAATATCCCCTTAAATGGATCAGAGATGCGCATACTGGAGCGCTTTCCATTGTTGTTAGAGAACCATCGACTAGATGGTATGTTTTACTCGATGCGGCTGGCTTCGTTCCAACGAATAATTTGGATTTATCTATTTTCAAACCAGACTTTGTATGCATATCTTTTTATAAAATGTTTGGCTATCCTACCGGGATTGGCGCTTTGCTAGTTAAGAATTCCAGTTCGGACATTTTGGACAAGATTTATTACGGTGGCGGTACCGTGGATGTTGCTCTCAGTTCTGAAATATTTCACAAAAAACGTCAAGTATTACATCAAAGGTAAATAAAAATCATATTTGCTTATGAAATAAAATAAAATATTAAAAATATCTCCATTTTTGCAGATTCGAAGATGGGACTGTATCATTTCTATCCATCGCATCATTACAATATGGTTTTGAAATATTTTCAAAGCTAACTATGGATCAAATATCAAGGCATGTTTTCTCTCTCGCCAAAATTTTGCATCATTCCTTACTAACATTACATCATTATAATAATAAACCAGTTGTAAAACTATACTCTGATTCTGATTATGAAAATCGCAGCACACAAGGAGGTATTGTTACATTTAATCTCATTCGATCCAATGGTGAATATGTAGGATACATGGAAGTTGTAAATATGGCAGCACTATTCAAAATACATCTGAGAACAGGCTGTTTTTGTAATCCTGGTGCATGTCAGAGACTTTTATCCCTTTCTACTAGTGAAATTCTTCAAAATTATGAAGCAGGATATACATGCGGTGGCAGTGCAGATTTAATAAATGGAAAACCGACTGGAGCAGTAAGAATCTCCTTTGGATATATGTCTACGATTACAGATGTTCAGACAGTTTTACTTATGATCACAAAATGTTTCATCGACAAACCATGTATCAGAAAATTTCCACAATGGTGGGAAGATTATAAAGTCAAAGTTAATCAAAAGTACAGGCATTTTTATGGTTCTAATATTTTAGATTATTCAATTCCATATATTACAAATACTAAGAAAAATAATGCAAACAATAATCTACAAAATAATTGCCCTAATAAAAATGAAAGCAATTGTGTTATAAACCCTGATAAAATAATTACACAAGTAAACAAATGTACTTTGCAACAGTTATTTATCTATCCTATCAAATCGTGTGGTGCATATGAGATAATAGATTCATGGAATTTGAATTCAAAAGGTCTAGAATTTGATAGAGAATGGATGATAATAACATCATCTGGAACTTGTTTAACACAAAAACACCATGTGAATTTATGTTTACTTAAACCTATTATTTTAAAAAAACAGGGGACTATGAAATTAACATATCCAGGTAATGTTTAACTTTGACAAATATAACACTTTGTGATATAGTTTAGTATTACTTTAATATAAATCATAATAAAACGTTTTAAGGAATGCCAACAATTCAAATACCTTTAGAAAATACTTATGAAAAGTCAATAGAACATCCTATATGTCAAAGCAGAGTATGCGAAAGTAGAGTACAAGGTATTGATTGTGGTTCAGAAATTTCTGAGTGGTTAAGCTTGGCATTGGGCAAACCAAATCTTAGATTAATTCGACAAAATCATGAGAGACATAAGAAAGGTATAACAAAAATATAAATGTGTTACTTATATTACTTAATTAAACTTAATATTTTTCCTTTTTACGGGAATAGACAAGACAGAACTATCATTTTCTAGTCAAGCACAGTATTTGGTAATAAATGAAGCAAGTGTATCATGGCTTGTTGATAAGGTATCTGATGATACAGATTTCAAAAAAGATACAACTGTGCATAGATTCCGAGGAAACATTATTGTAAAAGGCTGCAATGCTTTTGATGAAATGCGATGGGAATATATTCGCATTGGAAATAATAATTTCAAAGTATGAATCAAGTTTTTAATGTTGAAGATATATTGCTACATATATTTAATTATTGCAGGTAAATGGCCCTTGTACTAGATGTCAAATGATATGCATTGATCAAACAACTGGAAAAAAAACCATTGAGCCATTGAAAACATTAGCGGAAGAATTCCATGGAAAGCTGAGATTTGGAATTTATTTAACCCGATTGGAGAATACACAAGATGTGCTTAAAATTGGTGATCATATTTATTATTCCTAAATAAATAATTATATGAAATCATTTCTAAATGAGTAATTATATATCTAAACTTTATATATACATTTAAATTTAAGATAAACAAATTCTAGAAGAATCTCTAAATGTTTTATCAAGTATTAAAAGAAAACTGTAGATTTAATAGATAATTAAATAGAGAATTAAGTATCTCTTTACAAATAAAAAAAAAATTATAAAATGTACTTACTTTGTGACTTATAATAAAAAGTATTTGTATTGTGTCCTTTTTATAAATATATTTATGATAATACACAATCATCTACAACCTGTCAGTGGTCAATTCTCCTCACCGAGTAATCTGCAGATACATCTTTGATCATATCTACAACTGCAGTATAGATGAGAAAGAATAGAAATTCAAGAATATACTAGTTCGTCTTTGACTTTGATTTCAAAAAATCCTAAATTAAAGAAAAACAGTTGTAAGAATTTTGAGAATTTATATTGATATGTCAAATTTGCAAACTTACTTTGCCTTCTCACTGCATTGGGCATTGGGAACATTTTTTTATTTCCTCTTCCAACAGAAGAAATTGTTTTTTGTAAGCAGACGAATCACAGCAAGATTATAGTAATTTATTACATGCAATATATATAGAATAATTATGAATAAATTTATTTATAAAAATTGCAAATAATAATTTTCGAAAGTTATAAAATAATGATAATTCTTTATAAAAGAAGAGAGGATACACAATAGATAAATTTTGAAATTATATCTATAGCAGAGAATTTAAATGTTTTTTTCATAATTCTAGCCTAAATAAATGGAAAATCTTGTTAGATAATTATATATTGTATTTACCTATATTCGTCAACTTTTACGACTCTTTCTTCTGTCATTTTATTATATCTTATAACGTAGATAATTTGTTTACACATTTTCAATTCAATGTATATCAGTTATTCTTCCTTTGATTTGTCTCGCTAAAATCATAAACATATAAAATACATATGACTCTTGTGACGCGGTAGCCAATCAACTTACAACTTTTCCATTAGAGTGAAAAATTAATTGGCTACCTTGTCGCCTTTTGTCGCGCGCAAGCATTTCCGCATCCTGTATGCAGGAGCCAATAGAGCGGAGCCAACAGACGGAGCGAGATATTTAAGACCCTATAATATATAGGGTCTCTAGATGCTTCGGAATACAATTTTGTTCGGCTCGGAATGCGGTCCTCTTCGGTTTCTTTCGGGTAAGCTCGGCTTAGGTATATTTGTGATTGGTGTTCCGAGCTGCGCCGAACAGTCTGAAGCAGGTCAAAATTGAGTACATTCGGTAAGGGTAAAATGACAGATCTTCCCCTTCTCCCCCTTTTCACAAATTCTCCCTTCATAGAGCAGAAAAGGCCCCGTATTTTATATGCCTGTGATAAAAACAGCAGCTTATTCACAGAACAAACATTTTATCCGCAAAAGATGGGCATTTATTTTCTCCCACTCCGCGTTTATCGCTCGATTTCGACTTTTTATCGCGATGCTTGTGGTAGCCCTGCACTTGTAGGCGCCATTTTTTGCGCCATTTTTCATCGCGATTTGTTGACGGGCTGCGTCGATTTGATACACGCGTAAACACGTCGAATTGGCAGCGAAGACGCTAGATTCAAATCGAATAAGTTCGCGAAGTGCGATTATTAAGTGATAATCGAATAGTCTCGCCGATTATAATCCAGCAGCGTTTCGCATTTAGGAGGGGGGGAGGGCGCGGATCTTTTGAAAGTAGCACACGTAGGCAACAGGTGTCCAACGTCAAATGCCGCACGCGCTTGACAACGCGACCGTTCACGACGACGTGCGCGGTTACTGGGCACGATAATTTATATTTATTCGATCGTTTCAAAAATAAAATTGTTTTTTTTTCTCTCGCTGACAGCACCGGCAAGTGCTAGATTGAGCTCTCCGCAGGAAGATCGACGAGATTTTTATCAAGATGAATTACGATTACTTGGTGAAATTCCTGGCACTTGGAAACTCTGGCGTCGGGAAAACGAGTTTCCTTTATCAGTATACCGATGGTACTTTTAATTCTCGATTTGTATCCACTGTTGGGATTGATTTCAAGGAAAAACGAGTGGTAAAAAAATATTTTATATATATTTATATATAAATTCATGTGGTAACATTATACTAAGTCTCTCTGTGTATGTGTGCTTGTGAATAAGCTGCTTGCATTTTAAAAACAGTATTGCGATAACACAGACTTAGAGTGATTAATGTTGCCAAGTTAAGTGTAAGTTCTCTATGTTATGACAATCTATGATAAAAGCCATTTATTGTTACAGATATATCAAACAGCAAATGGCAGAAGTCAGCGAGTACATTTGCAACTTTGGGACACAGCTGGACAGGAACGGTAAGTACATATGGATAAGTTTGTAGTTGAAATATAGTTTTTAACTGCATTAGACATTGATTGCTAATCTAGTAGATGCGCATTTGTTGCGCTCTTTGACAAATTGGCATTAAATTTTAACAAGTATGACACTCATGCATTTATTTATCATTATTCAATTATTTATGATAGAAATAATGTATGATACTATGCTGCAATTATATTTTGTATTAATTATATAAAATGATCATTAAATTCCATTACTGAAAAAGCTTTGCCAAAGTGCATGTTACAAAGATCTGAAAGATATCAAATAGATATATATATAATATAAGTATTATTCTGTAGTATTCTGATATTCTAATTTATATATATATATATATATATATATATATATATATATATATATATATATAGTGCATTCTGCATGTGCGCAAACAGAGATTTAAGATTTTCAATCTAATATTTCATACAAGTAGCTTAACATTATTAATATCCAGGTTCAGAAGTCTAACCACAGCCTTTTACCGGGATTCCATGGGTTTTCTACTAATTTTTGATCTGACCAATGAATTGTCGTTCCTTGAAGTTAGAAACTGGCTGGAACAGCTTAGGGTATTCATCATTTATTCTAGTAAATATACGAGATTGGAGAGTTCTGCTTAGCCAAATAATTCTTTATATTGTTGATGTTCTCTGTTTTTTTGTTGCTGTGTATAATATTTGAATATTTGTGTTGATATAATGCATGAATATAATCACTTTAATTATGTTGTTGTTTGATACATAATTCTGGAAGCATGTTCGGTGATTGGCAGAATGAATTATCCAAAATAATAATGTAGTCTAAATTTAGACAAATGTATTGGCACAGAAGCCTGGCACTAGCTTAACTATTTAAAAAGGCGATCATTTATTGTATTTGAATAAAACGCTTGCGTGGATTGCACTAAAATTTATGAAAGAATTGGCATAATTCAATACGTGTAATTGGAAAAACTAGATGGCATTATCTTTCATTTATTTGCATAAATTAACATAAATTTAATATAAATAAATATAAATTAGCATAAATTTAATATAAATAAATATAAGAACAAGAAATTACAAAACTATATAAGTATTTTTATTAATATTAATATGAACATAAGTATTAACATGAACGTAAATCAAGAAAAATTTGTTAAATACATCAAAGTATTCTTGCAAAAGCAATTTTTTTCCATATTTTATATATTTATGATATATTGAAGTTTTTACATAATGAGAAATTTGAAAAACTAATTATGTAATGTTTTAATTACATATTAAATTGATATTATTGCTTGCTATTGCTTAAGCTATACCATTTGATTTAAAAATTAATGGATTATTATAGAAAAAATAACATTAGTTTTTATTATTTAAGACATTTAATTATTGGATGAAGAAATTTGTTTTTTAATCTGAAATGGTATGTATGTCATTTCAAAATTGGATAATGCAAATTTATAAATTTAGTTTAAATGAAATTTTTTTGTAGTCCAGTACGCTTGTCTCGAGATTTTTACGTTTATTGAACTAATACAATATTTTTATGTATAAATGCGCGCAGACCCATGCATATTGTGATGATCCAGACATAATTCTTTGTGGTAATAAATCCGATCTTGAGGACAAACGCGTCGTCAGCGAACATAAAGCACGAGATCTTGCCGAAAGGCATGGGTAAGTTAAATCAGAAATAATAAAACATAAGCATATAACATTATATAAAAAAAATTAGATACATTTTTTTCAAGTTATGTTATACATATCACGTAATATACATTTGCTCAAGTGAAAATATATTCTCTTTTTCAGCTTGGTTTATCTCGAGACGAGTGCCGCGACTGGTCAGAATGTCGAGCGCGCTGTGGAAATATTATTAGACCGCGTAATGCGCAGGATGGAGGCTACGGTGGACAAGTCGTTGTTACCGCATCAAAAAGTTTTAAGATGCCACGAGCGCGATACTCCGCCGCCCAGTAGTTCCTGCTATTGCTGACAGTGCCGGTACATGTAGTTATTTAAACTACTATGCCGAAATCAAAGAAAAGAGCATATTATGAAACTGGCACTTTACGAAACATATGTAACTTTTATCATAAACTTTTTTAGTTAGCATGTTTGTTGCGAATCATCAGAAAATAATTCTATATTAATTATTTTTATACATGTCGCATTTGTAATAAAATTTTAATTGATATCTGGAAAATCGTGAAAATTAGCGAGAAAATCAATCGAATTAACAATTGAATGAGTTGGAGAAAAACTCACTGACAAAATATAGTTTAATTGATAATATTTTGTTTGACATTAATAGACGGTTCAGTATTATATGAATCTCATTATAAATAAGCAAATATCTTAATAACAATATAATGAATTATGTTCTGTTACATATATTATTTCCTAATTTTGTTTCTTTTATATATTGAATATTAAGCAAAATTAGTTTCAATTTTTTTTATAGTATCTAGAATCAATTTTTTGGATCGTAATATATTTTAAGTGCAAATAATATTAATTTTAATTTTTTTTGAGTTCATTATTTAAACTTTAAAAAATTTTTTGTTATGTACATTGTTTTTACTATTATAAATATCTTTTTTGGAATGAAAGAAAAAGCGTATTTATCAACAATATTTTTGAATTTAATTTTTTTCGCCAAAATTATGATTGCAATATATATATATATATATATATATATATATATATATATATATATGTTTTAATGATGGCGATGCAACAAACATGTTAAAAAGCTTTGCGATAAATATATTTCTACAAAATAGCTTATCCAGCGTATTTTCAACAGGGGACTATATATATGATCATTGAAGATTTCTTGTTATTCTATACATATATATACACTAAATGTCTTCCATCAATGCTTATTATCAAATGAAAACATTTCTTAAACTCAGCAAGCAAACCTGCCAATGAACTCTCGATTACTGATTACTCGATTTATACAATAACGTTAAATTTTGTCTTCTATGGACATTATTTTTTCGAGATCTCTTTAACGCGTTTCCCTGTTCTATAAAATTCTTTTTATGCCACTGTCGTCTTCCAATGTTGGTTGTTCTCGAGTGATGATGTTTATCAAATTTAAACGTCATTTAACGAAGAGTACCTTTTATTATTCTATAATAATACTGACCTTTTCTATCACTATTTCATACGCACAAGGTGTTCAATAAGTCAATCCTTTCTTACTTGCCAAAAATGTGATATGTGACTGATGTCGCAACAGAAGTTTTGGAAGTTAAGGTGATTCACTTTTGACTGTGTGTAACGTATTTTTGATGATGTTATTATAATCAGTCAGAGTTAATATATTTAATCATAAATGAATAATATATATTAGACGCGAAAGACGAGATCGAAAGACCGTATAACGCGCATATACCGATAAACTAATCTCTTGTGATATTTATATCATATATTTAATGAAATTATAAATGATTGTATTGTGATTAATCACTAATGCCTCAATTTTACGAAATAAACGCTACCAATGTTAAAAGAAAATTATATATTTAGTGTATAAGTGTTGATAAGTGCATATATGTGTATATTATATATGTATGTTGATTTTTTCTGGAATCTAAAAGCACTTTGGATTCTTCTAGAAACGCCTTATATATAATAGATATTGTTATTAAAAATTTTGCACTTTCATTATGTTGTTATGACTTAGCACTTTTAGTCGCCTTACTTCACGAGATGAAATACTGAGAGGGTAAATAAATAGGTAAGCTTATAGAATTATGTGTACTCTATGGAGAAGATATAATCAATCTTAACTGCAGTTTACAGAAATTTTAACTCATCTCCCTATCTCGGGATATATTAACACTAAATTGAGCAGGAAAAAATAATAATCGAAAATTGTGAACTTTATACAAGAATTAAAATGCTTTAGCTTTTTTACTAGAGATTATTAAATATTTAAAATTATAATGCTGTGCAATTTGTTGACGGTTTATTTTGACGGATAGAAAAATATTATCGCAATTAGAACATAAGATAATTGAAATGTTATTGTGATAAGAACATGAGAATGATATATCGTACGAATTTATTGATATTATTCTTGATAGAGGTAGAAATGAACGCGAAGTATATTGTCTAAAGTCTAAACAAACAAATGGAAACTCTGGAAAATATCTCCGGTAGTAAGCATTGAAACTTTAATGTTTCATCAATGAGACAAGAAGTTACAGAGTACAATAGAAGAGATTAAAGTTTGTCGAGAAACTTGCTTTATTGCTCGCTTATTAAGCTACTACTTACACCATATGATTTGTTTACGAAGATTGAGGTGCCGATTTTATGTTTTTGTTATATGAAAATTAGTAATACTTTATTTATTTTAACAAAGATTTAATTTATGATATTTCCCGATTTAGAATACTTTCCAAATACTAATCAGAATTCTCAAGAAAATGATAAATTAAAAGAAAATTATTTGCGAGAAATTTTTATCAGAGAGAGAAATATATGTATATAATTTTTTCAATTATTTTTATATATTGTGGTTTTTTTATAATTGATTGATAATATTTAATATTGTATTATATATATATATATATATATATATATATATATATATATATATATAATTGATTAATATTTATAATATATAGAAAAAAAGCGTTAATATTTTACTTTTTTTGTGTTCGATCGATATTTCCAAAAAGAAATTATAAAAACGTATATGGAGAAACATTGGTTGAACAAAAGTATTAAAGTCATTGTTTTTTATGCCTTTTATTATCTCGATTAAATGTTCGTCGGCCTTTTTCATAATTAGCCTCCAAGTGCAGAGTCATTATTATTCTCTATTACTACAGCGCGAATTTTGAAGATACACAAAGATATCGTAGTGCGAGAGAAATTATTAGAATGCTAACTTAGGAAACTCGCAATACAATTTATAGAGCTAGAAGAAAACACAAGCGGAAGTTGCGTCATAATACTGTATTATATACTTAAGAAAACCATTCATTCACTTGTTTAATTGAGTTCTTCGTGTTATAAATTTAATCTCTATAATTAAGTACGTCATAAAGCTATACGCATTTTAATAGTTGATATAAATTGATAAATTTTTTTTTTATTTATTGCAGATACTTTATTTTGAAATGTTGCAAATATTTTTGTTAGAAAGATAAAAGAATCATTTAAGAATTAAAAATTTATAATGTATATCGAAATTCTTAAAATTGCATATTAATTTATCAATTATATATAAATTATAAGCTGCAATTTTTACATAATTACATCAGAGAGTTAATATGATTAAAAGTTCCATGTAGTAAAATTTGTAATAGCAATCTTTTGGGGCAGGAGGGTATTAATATTTAAGTTAATATCTTTATTATTAAACTTATTAATATCTAAGTTCTTTAAAATTATACACATGCAGAAAGTTATGTGTAACATATAGAGTTATTTTAAATATAAGTTTCATTTCTCAAAGTATTATATTGAGAAAGATTAATATTAAATGATAAAAAGAGAACAAAGATAATTTTTAGAGTAATTTTGAGTAGTATAAAAAATAGATGTTGATTGTCTTTCGAAACAGAAAATTAAGACATTACTGAAATGCAGATATCCCCATTACAGATAGCCATTGAGTATTTATTATATTAAATTATGTAGCTTATCGTTGCAGGTAAAGCTGGCGCAAATTTATCTACCAACTGTATTAATGGTAGACTATTTATCGAACCGCGAGCACTTCGTTGCTCGAACAGTAATCTCCCTTTCTTACTTAGCTCACCCTCCCAATTTCTATCCCTCCCTCCCTCCCTCTGCTTCTCAAGGTGAGAGTAAGTTTCCGTGAAGTTCTGGCGACGGGTGTAACTTCTGACCGGAAGTTTCATCCTGCTATCTACCTGAATTCCCCTCTCTAGCTTCTTCGCCAGAGATGCGATGACTATAGCTATACTCGCTCTGCATGAATTTTCGTCGCACGTACTAGGCAGTCAGTTTCAAAGATGACACGGAGCTGCTTGGTTTCGCAATTTCGCGAGGTTTGTTTTACGCTACTAAAGTAGAGAGTTGAAACCTACCTATTCCAATGTATATACATATATATGCATATGAGTTTATACTCGTGATGATAAATATTCGTTCTTCTTTTCACAAGAACTGTATTGCTATAAATATACACACGCGATTACATTTTCAATGCATAAACGAATTTATTATCTTAAATATAGCAACTAATTTTAATTATAAATAGGAGAATGTAAGAAGCATTGTTAGAGCGATCTGAAATTTATTTGTACATAGCGCATTGTCGAGTTTGCTCGAGTTGTTAAACGCGTTCTTGCACCGGGAGATGCTATTAATATTTTTTTTACGTATTGACAGAATTGATTGATGTTTGTTAAATCGACAAGATTAATTAGTATTAGTCGCGGTGATTCGCATTGAAGATTGAAAAATGAGGAAAATATAACGTTATTTATCGAAATCTAGATATTAACAGTGTAATGATGATCGACAGTGGTAAGACAGTGTGTCGGAACTTTTAACACGTTTGCCTCGGGGCTACAAAAACATCGACCGCTTGCATTAGGTGCGAATGTTAGAACTTTTAACGTTTGGTGCCAAACAGCAGAAGCAACATCAGCTTGGAGCTGCCATAAGTTTCAAAATACTTCCGTTGAGATTCTTCATGTTTTACACGGTTTTTTTTATTACATGACTTTGTACAAGATTATATGAGAAATGTGATTCTTTTTTTATTCGTTAAAATGTTTAAAGATACAAAAATATTACTTATTTATTGACTATTAATGTTTATTTCACTATTTTTCTTACACACGCGAAGACTTTTATAAATGAAAATATCAAATTTCTCTTCTTTTAATTTAGATATGAAAAATAAGAATGATTTTTGTTTGTTAAACAATTATTTGAAATTTCATTATTTATATTTGAAAAGAACTAATTAATTTATGTCAATTTGAGTTGACAACATTAGTCAACTGAAAGAATATAGCAAAATTTTAAAAATACATTTTTTAATATTTATGAGAGCAAGTATTACATGATGAAATCAAAATTCAAATGATATAAAATGTTATTGGATATTTTAATATTTCAACAAGATATTTCTAATTAAACTTTTATCCGATAAAATTTATTAGTTTAATGAATCCATAACGTTAGCGGCTTCTTTTTTCAACCAGTACAATAAATAAAAGAAATACACCATCGTCTCAAAGATAACCATGTAATTCCTTTATTTTGTTTCTACGTCTTTGTCTTCTGATTTTGCTGCAATTTTCAGCAAAGAGGAGATTACGAAGACCGCAGTACTTGGAGAAAACCTTAATGGCAGTAGTGTTGTAATTTTTTTGTATATGTATTTATCCTCGAGATTCCCGTTGGATTCGTTTTATTTATTTTTATCGCGAATCAAAAGATAACTGACACTCCGAAGATATTTTAAGAATTATGCGCATCTTATAAAACATTTATCACGTTTAAATCAGCTTGCAAATAGATTATCTCTGACTATACTTGGGCACAAAGCGCATCTTTATTCGCGCGGAATTGCATTTAGTACCATTGCTTTCTGTTCACAGAATTGTGTGCTCTACTTTGCGCATTAATAACACCCATTTATTCACATTATATTCTGTCATTATATCGTTATGCATAAAACTGAAGTTGTGTTTCCGCAGATAATGACAATCATATATATATATATATATATATATATATATATATATATATATATATATATATATATATATATTTTAGGATAGTATAAGAAAGTATTAAGAAAGATGCTTAAAGCTATCGTTTATGTTTATCGCACTAATGAATTTATATTTAAAATCGAAGTTGCAAAATATCATCGTGTGTATTATAAGCGTTTTTTTTTCTTTCCACGCGTATATCACTTTTTTTCGACATCAGTTTGCCCTTGTCGCGAGATCCCTCGAAGATACATCCGCGTATCCACCCCCGCATTTCATCTCGTTTGTTTTATACGTATGTACATTCGAGGAACGCAGCGAAGCGAATAAGAAGAAACGAAGAAGAAGACGGCGAAATAGCCGGGGCGGAACGTGTTGGTTGTTTCACCCTCCCGTGTTATCCGTAAACGTGTGTGAACGCCGGCGAGAGAAACAATCCCTAGTACAATAGCATATGTGTATCATGTGTGTGTGTGTGTGTGTGTGTGTGTACCGATAGGCAGCGGAAGAATTTCGGTTAGATAGCCGACTGCTAGATAAAATGAAATTACGTCGCGACCTCGAGTCGGAATGGGCAACGGAATCCCCTTACCGCCTCTGTTTCTGGGTCGGTGCCGCTCCGCCGAGTGATTTATAACTTCCGTCTGCGCGGATATTTCACGTTCAGTGGCACACGACGGTAGCGCGAGCGAAACCGTTTGACCGTCTGGCCGGGATTCCACCGATGGCTGAGAACGGCCCGACGGCAACATCTTGAAATAACGAGCACGGGACACAGCCTCCGGAGTCCGGAGCCGCTCCGATGATTACTGGCAGAACTTTCGGTTTACATTTCTTCTCGATTAATGTCGGGTGCCGCTATCCCGACTTCGCTTCTTAGCGAGTATCGCGTGGGAGGATGGAGTGATTGTTTTTAATCTTTGTCTTAGACATCGATAGAAATGATAGACAAAACTTTTGTTATTTTTTGGTAATTTTAAAATCGAGAATTTCAATTGAAATAAATATTTTGAAATATATGCAAAGAAAATACCATGTATAAAGAATTTGACATAATAAAATATAGTCACATAGATTTGCAAATAATTTAAAAAAATTGAGGTACACTAATACATATATTTTTTTAAAAAAATTATGTGATAAAATTTGTCAAAAATTATCATAAAATTTATTTCATACTGTAATATCACAGAGTACATTCTTGCAAGAGAGACCTATAGATAAATCATCAAAATGCATCTCTCGTGGATTTCTCTTGGATATTTGAATGCGAGGGTAAATTGAGGGTACGCATTTTCATGTGTTCTCGCGGGATCCGGAAAGAGCTTCGCCATTGATTTTGGGCCAACAAATCGATCATCGTCGACTGGTTAATTTAAGAATTGTCCAACCACATTCACAAAGGTCACATTCGCAAAGATAGAGGGAAGAAGAGGGTCACGCTTATAGTCAATTCTATTCAAACGTAGGGAAAGCATCGTTGTTCTGTGCACGCTTTGAAACGGGAGCACTCACATCCCCTCGATGGATTTGCGGGACCTGTACGTTTCTATCTGTCTGGTACCCGCTAGCCTTTTCTCCTGGGTACGGCGCGAAATTCACTCAATTGTTTCGCTCGAGATTGTGAAACACGAGAAACTGGCTTAGAGGGAGCTTTACGCTGCTGCTCGGGGTTGCTGCTCGTAACGGCGAGGGGGATGCTTTCTCTATGGAAGTTGGACACGAGGATGTACGCCCAAAGAAGTACATCCCTCCTCCTCCTCCTCCTCCTCCATGTTACACATCACGCTCCCTTTCCTTTCAGTCCCTCTTTTTCTCCTTCGGTAAAATATTTTTGAGTAGAAATGACGCTCACGTATCCTCTTTTCCACCGATGAAATTTTCCTGTAGCAGCGTATATTTTTCCATTCTTTCATAAAATTGCTAGCCAGCAAAAAAAAAAAAACATTTCAAACGCTGGATACTACTGAAACGTATCAAGTATATTTTTACTCTAATTTTTTAAGAAATCAGGGAATTTTTCAGGAAGATTTTTTTTTAAATAATATTTTAAATAATATTTTCAATTTCTTCAAAGAGTTTAAAATAAAAAAGAGTTAAAAATTTTTGTCACAAATATGATAAATGAAAATTATATTATATATTTGTAACATATATTTACGCAGAAGATATATATATATATATATATATATATATATATATATATATATATAATAACGCAGAAGTATATATCCAAGATTTCAGTTCACGATGCTTATCTCAAAATTAGATTAAATCTATTATTAGATTATTTATCGGCTTTAGAAATTCACGGAAAGTGTCGCTCTTTTATCCAGCGACTTGGAAATAGAAAATTATTTTTAACTGGATGAAAAACGGATTAAGAAGTGATCGTCTTTTCCACGGCAATTGCTGATCGGTCATCGAGCTGGCGGCGCGATCGATCGAATTCGCTTTTCCAATTAACGTCACGTTTTCGCAGGGGATCGTTATCCCTCTTGTTCGGCAATCCTTCCGTTCTTTTCCCCGACCCGAGGTTGATCGGGGAAAAATCTCACGGATCGCATTTCGTCTCGCTGAAACTTGGACTCTTTATCGGGGGACCGCTCATTCAACTTCCGCTCGGCTTTAACACAGTCCAGGGAATCGTAAACGCCTCGAGACTCGAGGCTACTTCCGGATGCAGCTTGTCGGACCGCCTTTCTTTATCCCCTTCCGCTTTAAATCTGTGCTAGAGAAGATATCCTGGGACAATGAGAAGTGGTTGGGAGGGGAAAGAGGGGGGCGGGGGTTGAGGAGGAGGAGAACGCGAGAAAGTTCGCGGCGTCTCTTTATGCCGGCAGATACTCTGTGAATCACTTCGTCCGCGCACGCGGGCCGTGCTAACAAATGCGGAAAGTTCGAAAGGAGGGAGCGTTAACAACGACGTTACTGCGTAGAGTTTGGCGCCGCACGTTTGCCAGGAAATTTCATTACGCGTCTTTTGCCAGCGTCGCGACGCATCCTGTTATTCTCCTTCAAAGCGGCATTTAAGTCCACGCGATACCCTTTACGTGAGCATCGATGCAACAAAATGCACGGTGGTAAGGGAAATTCCAAGTATCATTTAACTTTATTATTATCAAGGTGGGTAATAATAAAGGAGTAAAATTGCTTAATCTTAATCCTAAACGAAAGATACGAATGATAGAATATATTGTGAATTAAACTTGTGAGTTCCGGAGAATCTGTGCACTCAATTGTTATAAGACTTGCTATTCATAATTTAGTACTTATTATTTTCTTTTTTCACATAATATTTTTCACATAATTTTTGCAAAATTGAAGACACAATATAACGGGGAGAAGAAAATTCTCCTTTTATAAAAGATAATTCTCCTTTATGAATTGGATAAAAATGTGTTCGCTTAATACGCATACATTATTACTCTCCCATACAAGACAGATAACTTCTTATTGTCGGGTAAAAAATGTGAGAGAGTGTGTGATTCTAGATCGGATTATCATAGAGATCTAGGCCAACGATTACTAGAGATTTCCATATCCCATCTTCCGTCTGGAATATCTTCCTGTTCCGGCTCTTACCGCGATTTCAGACGCTCCTGAAGTACCGCGACCGGAGTGGTTCGGGAGAACGTTTTATTTCGACATTATAAGCTATTTCACTTTGAAATGGGACAAATGGAATTGTAGCCTCGCATCCGGCGTCGTTCGTATTTTTCCACCGCACAGCTTCTCTTTCTCGCACTCACTTATCAACCAACCGCGCCGGGACTCGTCGTTCCAATTCGGCCTGAGTCGTGAATATGATTCTCGCGAAATTAAAATGTTCTCTATCAACTCATCGATCCCTTTGCTTATTCGAGGGAAGATATTGAATCTGAAATTATCTAGAACGACGGCGCATCTGTCGTTTTTCACTAAGACATACGCTTACGATCGCGTTATCGGCTTTTCTCTATGAGAGAAGACGTTCTTAAATATCTCAAAATTACATGTCATTATTTCCCGTATATGCGCGAAAATTTTAATTTTATACCCAATCGATAATAACCGATATTTCTCACACATACAGACAATTCGATAGCGCGAGGGCAGTCACCCCATATTAATTTTAAAGATCATATATCACGTAGAGAGAAATAAAATGAAATTTCATCATGACCTCGTATGCAGTTAAAAAGTTATTTTAATGAAATGTGAATTTAAAAGGAATATATTCTATTTTTGATGCCTCTTTCTCACTCTTTCATTCAGGTGCAAGTTTTATTAAACTATAGGCACAATTTTGATGTTATTATGTTCAAAATATAGTTACAATAAGAAATATATATTTTAATATCCATTTTTTTAATTTGAACAGACAGAAAATTCAAGTAACATAATTTAACTTTATTTATAATATGTGCTTAGTTAAATTGATACTTTCATTATCTTTTATAGACTTTTTTTGCAATTGTTTTACTGATTAAAACTAGCCAACCACATGGTTATCTCGACACTTTCCGTTGTGTGTCGTTTATGGAAAACAATTTAGTGGCTAACGCTATAATGCCTCAGGAAGACTTACAAAACAGCGGCTCTGCACTTAGCTCCGTTCAATGCTTTATTTGCTATTTTCTCTCCATCGTTGCCAATGCAGAGTTAGGTACGTGTTTAATAAATAACTGTGCGAATAATTTAGTTTAGTTAAAAGCATCATAACGGTAATTTAATCTTTAAGGATATAAATTAAGATGAATATAATATATTTATGAGACAATTACTATTGCTTTTAATGTCAGAAGTTATTTAAAAATCAAATATTTATTCAAGAATTGTAAACTTTACATCAACAAATGTAGTGTTATTTTTCGTGAAAATGATAATTTGATTGATAATATTAAAAAATTTAAAAATTAGTTTATACAAATATTTTTGCCTTAATAATTTGTATCATGTACATACGTATAAAATAATATCTTTTATTTATTTTTTTTTTTAAAGCATGCAGAAAGTGTTAAAAAATAAAAGTTAAATGTTACACATATATTTTTATACGTCAAATAAATTGTATCAAAAATTTATAGATTAGTATAGTAAAGTATATTTTTCATAAATTAATGAAAGTTTTATATCTATATTATACTTTTCATTTATCCGTTAAAGAATTTCTTTTATGATGCTTAATTTTGATTGAACAAGAAGTTTGACCGATTTTAAATGCGGCGCCAGATCTCATTTAACTGAATTGTCAGTAGTCGTTAAATATATTTTTCACTTATAATAAATTTGGAGATATTTTAACGAGCAATAATAAAATAGACGATTTTCTCATTTTCGCAGTAAGGATTATGTCTCGATGATTACGTAGAATTAATGTACCATTCTGCTCTAAATTACTGCGATTTAAGTTGTATCCGTGGACGTAAAATGCAAGCTCAACCCCGTCCGTTATGCGCGCATGAGAACACTGCCAAGTGGTAAGACCGACAAAAAGCTGCGGCTGTCGCTTTCAGGAAGAAACCGCAATTCGGAATCACGGTTTAAAATATCAGGCTTATGAGGTAAGTTGACGTTGTATGATAATGAGATTTTGAAAATCTCCTAGAAATTATAAAACTTTGAACATAAGATATTCTATTTTATATTATTAATATAAAAAATCAATATAGTTTTAACTATATCAGTAATTTTTTTTTTATGTGATATATAAGAATTGAGTAAACGTTTTGAAGACAATTTGAAAAAGAATCGATAATTTAAACGGTAAAATAAAAATATTATGGTAAATCAAACGTAAAAGCAAGATATTGGTAAATATTATATAAAAATGTTAGGAAGGAAGTAACGAATCGAACTCTACCATCGTATTTTTACAGATTTATCGATTAGAATATTCATAACGGACAATAAGCGAGCAAGCTGGATATTTGAAGGTAAAGGGAGATTTCATATTATCTCGCGAAAATTTAAATAACCGATGGCCAATAAGCGGATTCACTCAAAATAAATATTGAAATCGTATCTTTTATACATAAATATCGAATAATTTTTATCTCTGCCATCTAATTATCACAGTTTTTCATAGCTATTTTGATCAGCAGTATTAAAATAATAAGAAAAGCATAATAATGAAAGAGCACAAATATACTTTAATTTACGTTTATAAAAATTGCGACACGCAGCTGAATATCTGCGGCTCCGCTGGAGAATTTCGTGTACTCTCCGTAAAAATTCTTTTTGGTAACATTACGAGTTAATTAAGTTGGATATCTTGTTGTTATACACAAGTACTGCCAGTTTAATTAACGAGATTCCGTTATGAAATAAATAGGATTTTATGAAAAGTTGTTGGCTCACTTACCTCCACATCGTTCTGATTCGAATTTACCCTCTTTTCTTTTTATGTAGAGGAGATAAATTTTATACATGTGAGAGAATTTAAATATATACATAATCCTAGAAAAAAAAATATAATGCGCTTTTGCAACAAGAAAGAATTTTCGAAGAGGGTTTTATTCTAGCAAGTAAGAAACGCGCGACAAGAGCAAAAGATTTTTGCGGCCATTTAATACTTTCCTCTCTTTTTTCATGTATTCACATTTTTTCTATTTTTTTTTTTTTTTTGGCATAGAGATACGTTACATTTCTGTGAGTATTGGAATGGTGAGAATCTGTAAAGCTGAAATTTTTGTAAAGAGTTATATTACATTTTTTTCTCTCTCTCATATTACAATGCAGTTATTTTAACTGTAGAGGAATGTTGAATTGTCTCTTTTTTCGGAAATAATTCCGTTTTACGTCCGAAATAAAGACACGTACGCCATTAAGTAGTGAAACCGACAACGAAAGTGACGATGCGATGAAATTTTAACAAAGTATAAAATTAGCAAAGCGTAACCGAGCGTTATGGAACGCACCGCGTACAAAATTTCATGGTACGCGAATAAGTGCGGTGACATTCCTCGTTTGCGAGAACTGCGAAAATGGAAGTGGCACTCGTTGCACACATAGTCTGCGTACAATTTTCGTAACGTTTTATTGGAATGAGCATGTCGTCGTTGCAGCATTCATTCGCGCCGCGACGTAAGATAGAAATATTTTACGAAATGGAACTTGAAACCGAGACGATATGCAGACTCATCGCTTTGTTCTTGCGAAACACATCTTAACGTATACCATCAGCCTCGATTTTCCCACAGGCAGACGTATTCTTCATGGGATTTAGCGGCGAACCGTAAATTCGTTTGTTCGCCCCTTTAAACGCCTCTAGTCACCGGCAATATTTCATTGGAGAAGATCTCCTCCCTTTTCGCGAGACGGATCTGCGGATCAATGAACTCTTTACAAGGAAGCGATTCGCGTATACACATTTGTTCAGTCAAGTATGTTCATTTCGCATCTAATAATCATTTATTCTACTAATATACGACGAAAATATCATGTATCTTTCTAGTTCACAATAACACGATCTAAAAAAAAAAAAAAAGTGAACGGAGATATTCAGGAAAGAAAGTAATTAATCATGCTTTAAAAAGTATTAATCAACCAAGACATTAATTAGCCAAATCACTGAAACACCAATTTGTCATTTTATAATTTAGAGGAGAAAAAACAGTATTTTATATCAATTTTTCCAACGTCTGGGTATTTTTAGTCAGATGCGCCAGTTTCGTTTTAGAGGCGCGATATTTCTTGGTTCTGACAGCTGACGACCTAACTCATAAATCGGTATAAGATTGTTATAAAATAACTTGTAGGGAGAGAAGTTTCCTAATCTCCTCTGCCTGCTTTAACTTTCAACTACAATGCGGTCAGTTTGGCGTCAGCGAAGATATTTTATAAGAGATCAGAGAGAGAACTCGCGTTCTCTTGTCTTACCGTTTCTTTAATGTCTTTATAATCTTGTGTGTACAGTTGCTTTCTTTATAATATAAATTATAATTACATTTATTTATTTATTTATTTAGAATCAAGTGAATTTTATAATAAAATAATTACTTAATACATAAAATTACATAAACATAATTTAAATAAATATAAATTAACTAAATATATAAGTGATTATCCCTTATATAGTATATATGTTATTATTCTTTATTCGGGATGAAAACAATTTGTCCTACTTCAAATGATGGAAAACAACGTTACCACGAACAACACTCGAATACAATATTATCTTACGAACGGATGCACTTAGTAAGTTCCAGTATATACACTTCGTGGATAATAAATCCAGTTACTTCCGGCTTTTTATTTGCGTCAATATAAAGTTACAGCATTGGGTAGGAAATGAGGACTGAAAGAAGGTAGAAAAGAAGAGCGGCACGCGTTGATTACTTATCGATTGTTTGCGCGAGAGCCATTGCGATTCGTTCAATTTAAAATCGCGGTTTCTCGCTCGATGTTTTCGCAGATGGAACGTAATTTTCTCGCTTGTCTGGTCCGAGATTTCTTTCCTTCGATGCAGTACGATTAGATAAGATTAGATTAGCTCCAAGTGTGTATTATTCTATCAGCATTCCATTAGGAAAAATAATTTTTCCACCATTTCAATTTTTTCTTTAACGGCAAAATTATTTAATCAATTCTAATTAGTTTTTTATGCAAAACAGGCAACAGGAAATCGTAATATCTTTTTTAAAGAATAAAAATAATTCTCTCTCTGATTAGTTGAAGAAAAAAGAAGCAATAATTCTAATATCCCCATCAATTAACTCTCAATTATTTTGTTTTGTGGGTATAACACTTTGAATTACGAAATCTAATTACCGTTTTCGGAGTTTCCGCGGATTTGATATTGGATTAAACAGACGTAGCAAATTGACCGCTCACGTACTCAGCAATTATTATTAGCTGGAATTACGGTGCAGAATGTAGGACGATAATAACATCATTGTAGAGATTTTCATTAAGAGGGCTTTATGTGTCATCTACGTTCGTAATATTTTATATTTAAAAATTTCTATATTTTTAATTACTTCTAAAGTTCACTTTGTAACTAAATGTGGAATGCTTTATTTGAATTTTTAAAACTCAATTTATGAAAATAATTAACTTTTTAATTGTTTATAATTTAAAAATAATTAAAAGTTACACCAATTTTTTTTTTGACGCTAAAGAATTATTTTATATGTATATATGTATATATATATATATATATATATATATATATATATAAATTTTTAGATCAATTAAAAAGTAATTATTTTGTATTGAAAAATTTGTGTAATTTTTAATTATTTTCAAATTATAAGCATTTGAAAAATTAGTCATGCATGAGAAGAAAAAGAGAGAGGAGAGAGAAGCCAAAAAATCTCTTGTAAGCAATTTTTTAAATTAAATTCCTGTCAATAAATAATGATTTTTTTTTGTTTATCTTATTTATAATAATACATACATTAATTTTGTTACTTTTTAAAAACTTATTAAATGTAGTGCGAGTTTATATTAAAATATTATAATTTGATTATTTCGTATGCGGAAATTATCATGTCTGCACAATGAAAAAACAATAAATGTATATTATAATATTTCATATCGATTCTTATTCTCTCAGCGTACCATCATTTGAGAATTTGAAAGTGCAATGCAATATCGCGAGATAGGTCTTACAGTCGAAATCTGAACCATCTGAAATACTTCGAAATGGTCCTTCGATGGTGGAAGTTCGTTCGGACCACCATGCCGTAAGTTCGTCGACGAGTTTCTCGAACTCGAATCGTTAAACATCGATTAAACGGATAGGTGACTCCTGGCGTGGACGCGAACGGGTACTCCCGGTACGTGGAGTGCAGCACAGATTGTACTTACGGGGGTGAACAAGTTACAAGTCTCGTTACAAGCAGACCCCGAAGTTGGTACAGCTAAAGCGGGCTTTGATGATGATTAAGTCGCGTTAGCGCAAAATCACGACGCGATCTTTGATTTCGACTTGGATCTGCATGACATCTGACGTTAACACGTACAATAATGTACATTTATGTCATACTACGCAATACAATTGTACATTTGGAATATTGTGTAAGAGTCGACATTTTTGGCGATGTTTTGATGACATTTTTTTTTTTTTAATAATCGACGACCAGACAGAACACGGTGAGATTTTTTAAATTTTAGGTTTATTGATAAATGAAAGGTGATGTCGAACGTTTTTTGCAACGATATTCGACAGCAGTTAAAAAATAGCGAAGTTTCAATCTACATTTTACATGAGAAACTATTATTGAAGTAATATCTCTTTTTTTTTCAACAGTTTAACCATTGTAAAATTTTATATTAAATCTTTTATATTTAAGAAAAAAATCGTTATTTTAAAAACTTGTAAAAATTAAAATGCAAATCTTGGACAGCGGTTATTATGCGGTTATAATCATTACGGTTATAAGAAATATAATTGTACAAATTTCGCCTAACTATTTATGTTTCTCAAGCTTCAACTAAAGCTTCACATAAATACAAAAGATTTATAATCAAATGCGATTCTGAACCGCCAGATATATTTTTCTACATCTTATGGTGACTCGTAAAATTCTATAGATCTCTGCGTCCGTTGCTTGATAGGGACGTCGCGAATAGAAATGTCAGAATTTTGGCGATCTCCGGTATATATAAAGTGTACGAATAAAAACGCTTCCGTCGGGACCATATTTTACAAATACTACTTACAGGCGTACACCCATCGTTCTTCCTGTAGACGCTTTTCCTGAGCTCGCCCTACGGAAATTATATGCGGGATTCGAGCCAGAGCTGCTACGTGCGCTCTGCAAGATCGGAGATCTCTAGGATTTGAACTGCCGAACGTTAAGAGTCGAATTAATGCCAGATGTCGCGTACATTGAATCCTTCGAAGAGTCGCGCGAGATTAATATCTAACGGGTTAAAATCGTTCTGATAAATTATATCAGTTTGATAATTTGGATGGAATAGTACTCAGAATAGACGGCGTGGATATTTTATACCTGCATTCATGATTTAAGAAAAAATACAAAATAAAAAACTGCAAAGTGCCAATTCCAGAAATTTATAATATTCCGCAAGCTTCTTATTTGATAATGTTAGAGTTACCAATAAAATTTTATTGATGTTTTAAATTTATTTGTGTTACGTATTTATTTGTTATATTTAAATTTACAAACATTTCATTGTTTGTTAATAAAAAGGTTTTTATTTATTAACAAACAATTTGCAATAGCGATAAAAATTGTGGCTTAATATATAGAAGATTTGTTTTATATTTATTTAATCGAAAGCATATCCTCTCTCTATAAAAAAAAATGATAAACAAAAATTCATTATTCTTGATAAGTATGAAAATTTACTGGAAAATTCTAAATTAATAGATCAAAAATAAATTTTAATAGAATATTTTCTCTTATCCGTTTTTAATAATATTAGTAAATTTAATATATAATGTGATTGATGTATTATATTCGTCAGATAATTATAATAAATATTACAGTAAGCGCGAGATTTAAGCGCATTTGTATGAATAATATTGAAAAACATATGTTAATTAATAATCACGTACGAATTTACATGAAACACTCGTTCGGCTAAAATAAATGTTTGTTAAAATACGCCCCGTTGCATAATTTATTGCCCGCGAGAGCTCGAAGATATATTCGACGTAATAAAAATTTTTTTGTATGTATAATAATTCTGAAATATCTTTTTATTTTTATTGAATTTATGAATTGATAGGTAAGTTATTTGTGTACATTTTCTGTTTTGGTAAAAGAATAGTTGAAATTTTAGCCAGCAGTATGTCAAGTACAAATCGCGTAATATTATACTTCATGCCGAGATATAACTTTCATTTTGAGTGTTTGCACTTCTGAAGCATCATTCACCAGAGAATTCGGAGCTGGAAATACGTTGTATTAACTATGCGATAACGAAAATTGGGCCAACTAAACCGACTTGGTCCTACATTGAAGAGTCGCGCGAGGAATTCATGCATTCAAGCATGCGTCTCGGGCGTAGCATAAAGTTAGCCTAATAGATAAAATATATTTGAGCGCACTATACCATGAGTAGCACAGATAGAATGTTTCCGCAGGAAGATGTAGCGAGCAAGCACAAGAGAATCGTCAAAGATTGCGCCAATAAAATTACTGACATCATGTGCAAGCAGGGAAATACGATTGCGAATTTATTTTTCCGCACTCGCAATCGAATGTATTTTTTATCGTGCAATTTTATTATTTTTCACGATGTAATAAGTTTCACTGCATGTTGCATTATCGATTGTATTCACTTGTATTTTGGTATACATTTCCTGTCCCCCGAGTGCAATTCACTCTATCTTACGATATCTTTGTCTGACACTTTGCTTCTATTTTATCATTGCTCGTTTACTTCCGGAATAATTTTACGTACACAGTTCCCGTAGAT
Organism: Cataglyphis hispanica; assembly: GCF_021464435.1. Taxonomy (NCBI): domain Eukaryota; kingdom Metazoa; phylum Arthropoda; class Insecta; order Hymenoptera; family Formicidae; genus Cataglyphis; species Cataglyphis hispanica. The sequence goes on from NC_065959.1 coordinate 3,696,238, forward strand.
ACATATATTTCATATATATGTACCTCTATCTCGAGTTTCTTTATGACAAAACGATGCTCTTTTTCAAAAGCAATCCGTGAAAGATTCATTGCTGCGGACCATTTCTCCACAGTCAGCGACCATCCTAATTCAGACCGCTGTCAATAAAACCGGTGATTTTCATAGAATATAGTGAAGTTATGCGGCGATTTGAACGATAAATGATTCGAGATATGAGCCGTGAGATTTTTGGCCCATCGGATCGTAGGCGCAATCGCAGTTTTTTACATAAATTTAATATTAAATTTATAACGGTGCTTTCGTATAAAAATAACGGAATAAATGCAATCAATCGAAGTTATTGATTACATTACATATTATATTACATATTTAATATTAATAAAAATTAAATCTCAGACACACATTTATTACAAGTAATTGTAATTGGACATTAAATATTCAGGAATTGTGACTTAATTATACTATAATTTGCAAACCTTTAAACTCTTTTATATTCTGTATGTTTCTTATCAGTGTACCTCTCTCTTTTTTATAGAGAGAATATGATATCTTGTTTTTTACGTAGAAATACGGAAAAAATAATATATATATATATATAATTAATATGTATCATAATAGCGGTAAAAAATATTCAAATAAAGATATTTTATAATCTGTATGTTTCTCCGAAAAATACGTGCGACAAGGTTCGTCACAATGTAACTTTTCACTCTTTTCTCATATTTCTCGCTTTATTTTTGCTAAAAATATTTTTCTTGTGTGTTTTTAAAAGATTCGTGATTTGACACGCTCCAGCCTGTTTATTTGCGAAATGCATCTTTGTATTTTTATTTTTAATTTCTCTGTGGCGTGTTAAAAAATCGTAGCCGCGAATATTTATGTTTGTCGCATTGAAAGCGATGCTTATGGGGTAGATGTTTCGAAAACTACATTTATTTATATATCAGCACGAATATAATTATTTCCATATTTTTTGTGTTGCGGATAAATGTGGATTTGTTCTCAAATAAGATCCGCAGAGAAATTTTTTTTTATAAACCAACCATTCTCTCTTTCTTTTGCAATATATTCTTTTTTTACAATATATTAGCTCAAAAAAGATCCGTAATTGAGTGAAAGTGCAAGAGAGAGAAACACGGAATGTCATAGCACGTGTTACACGCACCAGAAATTGTCATGATCGTTTCCAATTGAAACCCGATGACATTTTCATCTTGTAGAAATACCCGACTTATTGGAGCGTCACAAAACTCGAATCTAGAGCTTTCGAAGAAAGCTTCGCGTTGGATCCGGGCATTTTCTTTAAAGTCTTATGCGGGTGCATCGCGCAGGACGTGTTTACACGACGGAATGGAGGCTCGCTCAGCGTCGTAGCCGAGTTGTAAGGTGAACCGCAAGAGCACCAATCTAACCGCGAGGCTATCTTATCTCATCTAGCCTCTGTTAAATTACCCGACTCCAGAGGCTTTCCCCCTTTCCTTTCCCTCCTTTCCTTTCTATTTCTCGCCACATCGCGGTATTCTGAACGAACGCAAAACGAGGGGGTGAGAGGAAAGCACTAGAAAGGGTGGATTGCAAACAAGGAGGGCAAACAGCGGCGCGGATAAAAGAACGGAGCGAGGAACAAAGTGAACCGAGAAAGAGAGAAAAGAAGATATGGAACAAAATTGCAGTGCGTTTCGCCTTCGAAATCTCGATAATGTCGAAGACTTTCGCGGGCTAGGTAAGAACGGGAGCAGAGAGAGAGAGAGAAGGACTCTCAAGGCTCGATAGGGGGTGTGAAAATTCTTTTGTGAAATATCGCCGGGAAACCGCGCGCTCAACTTCGGATATATCATTCGCGACTACTTATCGTGATTGGTGTGGCGAAGCTGAAGATTCGCGCGATCAGACCCTCTCGTAATTCTTTGGTCAGCGCATTTGCAGGATTATCTAGAGCAATGTCCGACGGTGGTTTTTCGGCGAACACGAGAGGTGTGTCTTTCTCTCGATCGCGGGATTCCTGCCCGCGAGAAATATAGGGTTTGCTTTCGGTTGCGTGGCACGGTAAACGATAACTTAATCGATGAAGACATTTACCTCCGTCGGCCGCTGGACGTGGATTAAGCGCGCGGCCGGACGCCGTATATCTCCCGAAACGCGCAGCGCAGCTCCGGAACAAAGAAGAAATGAAATTCAGTAATACGTACTGGTCAGAGTGCACGTACATACCGGGTAGAAAGGACGAGTTTAGCGAGAGAAAGAAACTGGCGCCGATCTTTGCGTACTTACGCGTGCAAATCAAATTCGAGCTAGTCCCCGCTTCGCGAACAATTGATTTACGGTGTTTTGAAAAATCTTAATCTCTTAGGATTCTTCCTAGACGCCGAGAATTACCGATGAGCAATCTCCTTTCTTCGGACTTTAACAAAATTATTGCACCGAATACCTTCTTAATCATAAGCAAAGTCACTCAAGCATTTTGCGAACGCTGGAAAATATTCTTTTGATGTAGTATTGCTTATGTATTCACTTTGTTCGTATTCTCTTCAAGATGTTGAACGATATAAATTATTATTAATATAATTGATATTGCTTTTTTTGTATATCAATCAATATATTAATGGGATAAAAGGCCAGTCTCTTTTTCTCTCGCAATCCACATTTAGATGTCTATAATTGCATCCGATTATTGTATATATTTACAAAATAAGTAAAATATACAGGAAGGTATATACCTTTCTATTTGCTTTGAGATTAATTAAAAATAATTATTAATATCTTTTTATGTAACATAATATATATAAAATAAGTACTTATACATTATGCAAAAGTTATTTTTGCAAGATAAAAGAGAAAATAATTTCAATAGTTCGTCTAAAATAAGATCAGCTCAACAGAATTTATTGAAAAGAAATTAAAATGCGGAAGACTCTTTTACATCAAGCGAGATTAAATTTGCGTTATCTCTGATTAAAGGTCTATCGTAATATCTACCATTGCAGATACAACTTATAAGCGGAGAATGAACGGTGACACAAATAAATAAAATGATATGTAAAAAATAATATAATTAGCCGCTTAATATTTTGCAAATTTGATATGAGAGAAACACGAGACAAAGATTATGTACATATTTAACGATAAACGCGTAATTGGCTTTGCAAAAGCACAAAAGCACGACGATCGGAAAATAGCAACTGGAACGCATAGATTCTGCGAGAATAAAACGCATTTATTCTGCAATAAATTTGCGAAGTGCAAATCGCCTAAAGCTAGCGACAATGTCAACACGGCGCTAGCTAGTAAAGTTAAACCAATCATTTCAAAGTTATAACTATGTTTCAGAACGAGGCGGCGAGGCGTAGTGATCTTTCTTGCTTTATCGATAGATTTTTGATGATCCTTTTACTTTATTGGAAAATCGATACTCGTTAGCGCTTATCATAATTATAGTTGGGGCTGCTTTGAAACATGAGCACGATTCGTGAAACGACGCACAGTATATCTGACTATTATTGTCTTAGTGATTTCGCGAAAGTTCTCTTAAAATTGTTCGTATAACTTTAAGGGATTTCTTAATACCCTGCACATCGCTGTCTACAATCGCGTCTTAAGAAAAGAAGAAGGAAAAATAAGATTATATAAATTTAAATATATTATATAAATCCAATTACACAGCGTGATAATCATGAATACAATAACAATATTATCTTTAACTTTGAGGTATTAATTATGTTACACAAACGAACTCTGAGAAATTCAAGAATGATCTTTTACGAGGCGTAGAATGGAATACACAATCGCGGACGCAATCTGAATTTCTATCAATGTTTTCAATTCTTTAAATTTTTTTCATTGTTTATTTTTAGAAATTGTTTTTAATATTGTATAATATTTTAGTGGTTAATAACAAATCCAATTAAATTTTTATTATGTACGAGCAGCCCGGATTTCTTTTTCGTCTTCTACAACAATTCGCCATTGTCCACCTGACTTTGATACTAGCGTCGTAGCGAGGAACGTGATAGAGGAACTTGAACACAGAAGTATCTCCGGAACGAATTCATTTGTCACGATTCGCCGACGTAACACGATGTATATACGCGTATCACCGGAAAACCAGGGCGCTGTATCAAAGTGTAACAAAGCAGAAGTAGGATGAGGAGGCCGTAACCTCGGTCGTATACACGTAAAACGCGGGTCATATAACGGGGGCATTGCCGAAAGCGAAGATACATTTTGCCAGCGTATCGAAGATGTTGGTCGAGAAACAATGCAGCATACCTGGAACAATGTGTTTTATTCTCGGATGCGTCTATTATCTTTGGAGAGGAAAGAAGGTAGGAAAATGGGGAGCTTTTGAAAAAGCCCGTTTTTGCTCGATTCTTCCCGGGTTTGACATAAGCTTTAATGCAAATTGCCCGTTGAGACATAGCATTATTCTGCGAGGCATATTCGCAAAAAAGAAGTATAATACAGCTATGTAAATCGTAGTACTATGATAATGATTATGTAAGAAAATAGTTAAATAAATTATCATTATAAAAAAAGAAGTATATACACAATCCGAATAAACATTCAATCAAAGCATCTAAATAAATTGCTTTTATAAGAAAAATAAAATAAAATCGATTTCGAAAAATACTATACCAAGATTACATTGTAATATTTTTATTTTGTCTTAATTTTGATGGACTTAGTATGCAAAAATATCTCTAGAATAATCACTGGCTTGTACTCGAAAAATGTCGAGATTATTCATAGAAATTTTTCGGGCTGCTTTTTCATCCGCGTTCGCCCCTCCGCTCTATGTGATAATGTAACATATGTCTGTGTCAGGTAATTATGTTTCCAACCGAAGTTTTTACAACTCCGTAGTGGAGTGCCTGCCATGTTGACGTTGCAAAGAGGCTGAAAAATACGATATATGCATTAATTTGTTTGCTGAATTTTTCCGGACTAAAAATCCTACTGTTTTGGCGAAATATTTTATTTTAGGCAACCATGTAGCATATTAAATATTTATGAATATTTATTGAATATTTATGATAGATCACCTAAGTTATGTTGCAAAGTATTGGTTTGATTTAGCTTGAAAGGGCGATATGATGATTAAGGCTGATATGATATTATGTTAAATATAATTTACATTAATCACTATTACACATATTAATTATCAGCCCAATTTAATATTATATTTAAATAGTATAAATAGAGTATAGATTAATGCTAGTATCGCATTGATTAAAATTGAGATTATTCGTATAAAACTATTTTACAGGTTATTCAATATAACAATAAAAATTATATTTACATACGTTAAACATATATTTGTTTAATAACTGTAATAAGCATTACCTTGTTCATGTAATGTTTGCATTTAATTCATTAGTCTCATGTATGTATGCCGTCTATTGAAGATGAATCCGATGTATAAGTCTGCCTTGATTTAGCTATGAATTTAGATTGAAAAATTTGCCGACTACTCGTTATTACACTTTTTATTTTCGCTATCCCGTTACGTAGCTTCGTTATCGTACACTGCGTGGCTCTGGTAATCTATTCTCGCGAAAACAGAAAGGAGAGAAACGAGTGTCCGGCACAACTAATATTTTATCATATTTCACTTGCAGATTACGACGCCGCGGAAAAATGACAAACGCACATATCGATTTTCGCACTGGCTGATAATCCTGACCTACATAACGCCACTGCATCATTTGTCTTTTATCTGCTACAAATCCTCATAAAGATTTATTAGTGACAGCGGAATATAGTATCCCCAAATGGACGAGAGGTTGAGTAATGGTTTCGTTGCACGCGTGTATTATAAGCATGGCTAATGCATTCTTTTTCGCGCTCCGTTGTGGGATTTGCCTGGGCCAACGTCAAAACAACTTATATCATTAACCTCCTGAGACATTTCACGTTATCATACACATGATATACATGATTTTTTTAATTTCCCGCACGCTCAAATTCAGAGGTAGACGCGAAATGTAATTTACACCCCAGCGATTTCAAACGGAGAAGAATGTGTGAGGTTGTTTATTAAATATTCTGATTTTTGCTAATGAACGTATTTCTCATATACGTACGATTGATTTAATAAAAATAATTTTACGGAGCTTCCTCTAATGTATCGCTCATTCATGTGCTCAAATTGAATGTTAAAAACCATTATTACAGCTGCGCGAATTCGCAGCATGCGCAAGGGAGAGTTAATTCGAAATCTTCCTGCCCCTTATGCACTCTCCATAAATTCCATGTAGCGCGCCTTACTAAGGCAAGAACAATAACCCCGAGTTATCCCGATAATTATCGGGAAGGATCTTATTATTGATTTATCATTTGATAATTACTATAAGTTCTAGGTGCAATATTCATATACATATATCACGCAATAATCACATATTCCTGCAACGATAGATTTTTTCCATTGTCGAGTTTGGTGTTGAAATACGAAACCGTATACTTTGAGGGTTGATGTCATTTTGAACTGGGAATCGAATCGTGCTTACATCACGATTGTGGTAGTTATACAATTCGATAACATGCGAAGGGGCGTTAATCTCCGCGAGAGAATCCTTTAGCGACATGTCCCATAAGGCCGGTTTCACACGGGTTGCACGTCGGATCACAAAGAGTCTTAACACAAACGCGCCGTTACCAGTGAAAGAAGAACCTCCTATATGGAGGCTTTTACACTAAACATTTCGAGTCGTTCGTGAAAAGGAACATCTAAGTGACATCCTAATGGTATTAGGATATAGTCTAGTAGTTTTTTTGTAAGCGCTTATTTTTCTTTTCATTTATTGTTAGGATAGATTTGTTGAACTGTATTAAATTTTCCTGTCAGCATATTTATATTCTTCAATTTTTTCGACGAATTAAATATGCTGTTTTATCTTGTATTTTATTGTATATCATCTTTAGAGAAAATATTTTTAATTCAATTTTAAAACAGGATGTTTCTAATTTATCTAAATTTACATATAATTAAATTTTTTCAAATTCGCTTTTTGCGAAAAATAAAAAGCTGCCCAAATAGTTTATCGAGTAAAGAGAACATTAATAAATTGATGGTTTGCTTATTTCGAGAATTTTTTAAGCCAGTTAATATCACCGTTTACAAACGAGATAGAGTTGAAAACCGCTGGTGAAACCAATGATTCGTATGAAACTGGCTTAAATTGGTCTAGGAACGTGATGCTCCAGCGACGCTCCATGACGCTCATAATTGCGTCCGTCGGGGATAATCCCAGGCGTCGATGGATAATCAAGAGAACCGCCCCCATATACGATTATCGTCGATCGCGTGGATTTTCGCGGGGGTACGGCTGAGTACCGCGAGCGCAAAGGGTGAAGGAGATTATTATTTTAATAGGGGCTTAATTTGGCGGGCGTACAAAGCGGCCGCGCCGAATCGGCGAACGATCAGTTACGGAGCGTCGATAGCAGTGCGCCAGCCCAAATATATATTCGAAATATATCCTCCTCCGTCGGACAAATACATACACACGTACGCATATACAACCCTCGTCTCTAACGCGCGCACTACACAATCTCTCGCACGCCAGTCGAAACGGTCCATTGTGCGGACGTTCGCCCCGTCCGTTATTGCCGACTCGCATACCCTCGTTCGAACTGTTTCCCCCTTCTCACCCTCCCTTATCACGCGTCGCTTGCGAGGGGGTGTACACACGTCTCCGCGTATATATACGCTTGTCATCCGCGATTTACTCGCGCGCGACGATGGCTCGGGGGCGATTATACTATACGACGGGAAAAGAGCGCGTTTCGATAAAGCGGATAATGAATCGAGAAGCAGCATCTTTCTTTTTTTTTTCGTTTCTCTCTCTTTTTCTCCATATAGCTTGAGTTCCGCAGAGCGCTTGAAGGAAATATTTCTCGCGTGAGTGGGAGGAAACTATCAACAATGAAGCTCGTTTTGCTCGTGGCCGAAGCCGCGGGGGGCTTAACGCGCTCGGCGTGCTACATGCATTACTCGCGAATTAATTATCGCGGAGAGATGGAGATATTCTTCGTATTTTCGGCATTGTGTTGCTAGTTGGAATCATAATCATTATATGTATATTTTGTATGCTAATTGGACAGATTTTATATACAAGGAGTGAATGAAAATACATTTATTTATATCTCGTGAATATGAGCTTTTTAATAATGTTGCAATTTATGGCGCTTATTGTGCGATCTGGAATACGTATGGAGAAAATAAACTGCATTATATTAATGTAAAAAGTTTATATAATATAATAATATACGTATTCTATTTCTCGACAAATGAAAATCCGTATAAATGATAAAAACGGAGAATTCTTTTTGTAAGAGACATATTCTAAAAGATAAAGCTAACGATTATAATTCCTTGCAATGTTATTTAAGCAGGCAAGCAAAAATAATATTTTTTTATCAAACGCAAAATTGTTTGACGCTGTCATAAAATAACAGTTAAAGTCTGATTTTTAAAAAAATTTTTATCAAGGTATTTTTTTTCCTCGTCGACTTTGACAAACACGCATATTACGCGTTGGACCTAACAATAAGTGAATTTGCGAAAATATAGACGTTTATGCATCAACGCGAGGAGACGCGATCGTTGAAATTGAAATTTGTTTGTTATAAAAGTTTGTTGTCATGTTACAATATAGCAGCCGTGCTCCTCGTGACGTTTTATAACTTTAACCGCATGAAAACGAGATAAAAAGACGAATATCCTATTTCGCAGTTTGAGTTCGCTTTTTGGTGAAACACTATTCATGTTTGGATAAAAGCGCAATTATTGTTTATAATATTGATATTGCTGACAGCTCTATATTGTTGACTCTATACTATGTGTGCGCTATGTATATTTCATGCATGTGTATTACGCGTATCTGTATGTCGAAATAAATTTACATCGATAAAATTAAAAGCTTCGCGAAGTGTGCAACTCAATGAATATATGTCACTGCTAATAAATCTATGCAATGTCAATATAGTGTCATTATAAAAATAACGATAGAAGCAGATTTTACTGATCTGATGATGATTCGAGAATTCATCAAAATTTAAATTTAGTCTCACGTGGAAATGATTGAAATGTCTTTAGCAAGTTTGCAGATTAAATTCGAAGCTTCTTACATCTTTAAGCCTTTACTAGCCCTGAATTCTAAAGGACTTCGGAGTGGTTTGCCGTATCCAAAGTCGACCTTTTTTAGAGCGCTTGCAAATCCGGCCGATAAATTCGCTCCCAAAAGTCGATCGTGCGACGGATAACTTTCCCGGACGGAAAGAGTTGCGGCAGCGATTATCCTGAAACGGGTCCACGTGGCGTACTTGTGCGTACGTGCGCGGATGTGAAGCGATCCTCAGAGGATAATACGTTTGTGCACACAGGATGCTTTTTTGCACGTATATACAAACTTCATTATTAATACCGGTCTCTCGTATAGTCGTTTATGCTTATCGTAGACTTGTGTCCTGTTTCTGGAACGAAGAGATTTCTTCCGGCAATGGAATAAATGCATTTCCCGTTTTTAAGTTTAATAAACGACAATGTTCGCTGATTTTGTCGAATATCTCGAAATTCTGGCATAATATTCGAAGAATAAGCATTAAGACGAGGAGAACCGAAGGAGATTAAATAATTCAAAAGAGCGAAGGGGAGGATGCACCGAAATACAAGCTCGCGCTAATTTTAATAACGGAGATTTTCAAGCAGTTATTAACGAATTCGCTGAGTACGTCTTGTTAGAGATGATAATGGAGGGCGAGAAAGAGGGCGGATGGGGTGAGGGCAAAGCAGATAAGCAGAAAGGTATGGGGTGGCGTGGAATGAATGAAGAGGTTGTGGATGGTTATAATTCATCCGACTTCATCGTCCGACGAGGTAAATGTGGCGCTAACCGAATTGAGACGGGGATATTCTATTGTGCCGAGACTGACAATCGATTTAGATTGTTTTGTGTACCCTTAGCTTCTTATATTCAAGAGATCGCAATATGTATGTGTATAGAGATTTGTCAATATGCGGTGCAATGGCGTCGTTAACACGACTTGGAGTTGCAAGTCGAACGCGAATCGCGAAAGAGTAGAGCCCCGTGTGACTTTTACAACATTGATCGTTGCAAATTTTTCCGTTAAATAAATAAATGTCCCTTCATTATGATAATCGCATGCAACATAAATATATACATCTAATATTTTGCTTACAAATAAATATATGCGAATTTTTGTTACTAATATCAAGTAGCATTTGTTAATTGCAAATGAATTAAATTATCAAATATTACGTATGTATTTCCAGCGTAGAGATAAAAAATTTTTATTTTCAGGAATTAAAGATATAAAGGATCTGTTTGCATTCTGTATTTGTGAAGCGGTTATCGAGTTGAATAGATTTTAATTTACAAAATTTACGTTGCATTCTCACAAATTCGAATTAATTTAAAAAAGCTTATAAATTCAAACGTTTTTAAATTAATTTTATATTTGGAGTATGTGATTGAAAACGCACATAAAACAAAATTGCAATGCAATTAAATGCGTGAACGATTTTAATGTAACATCATAAAATTTGTTGGAAAATCAGTTGTTCGTGTATTCATTTATCGATGGGAATGGCAAATATTTTCTCTTTAGAAGAACATCTTTATATTGTCTTTAGACTACAGAATTCTAATAATTGTTTTTCAAGTTTTGCATTATTAATCGTATTTTAACTTAATTAATTTTAATTAAATAAGAAAGAAGGAATGCAAAAATATAAAGCGGAATAAATAAGTGGTGAGTATAATAAGAAATCGTTTATTTGTTTTCTCAACTTTAAGATATGTTGCTGTTATTTGCAAGCTAATACCTTCTATTTCCCTCGTAACGATCGTATCGTAAGATGTCATAGTGTACCGAAAAAGAGTGGCACTAATGGTTAAATGTGGTCTAACTGCCGCTTGGTTCGTTAGTTGTTGGTCGTTCCGGTGAAAATCTGGCCGTTTATTGCACCCTCTTAGACGCAACGAACCTGAACCAGACTGCAACGCTTGGAGGGAGGAAGAAGGAGAAAACTTTCTTTTATTTCTATTAGCCGTCGAAAGTTCCCCGATTCAGCTACGATAGCGGCGACCTCCGCCAACACTTCCACATAGCTTGTTTCGTTGCTTTTTTATTTTCGGTTCGAGAGGCGGACGTCCGGAGGAAATAAGAGAGCCATACTCGTACGTCAGGGGCAATTAATCCTATTAACCGTGAAGAAATTATTTAAACTGCCATCGATGATCGCACACGCACGTACATACTTAAATATTTTATTCTATTTTTATTATACTATTAAATATTTCAAACTTTTAAATTTATTTTTTTTTTTAACATGGTAAGAATAATAATTTAATTGAGATAATTTTATCTCAATTAGACAACTGGCCTAGGCAATAGAAAAATGACTGATTTGCATTTTATGTCTTCGAAATTTTTTGATAGTATATTTCATTATCGGAGATATTGAAAATTATATATATATATATATTTATTTCAAAATTTGAATAAAATAAAATAAGTTTGAAGATATATACATATATGTATATGTACAGAGAAAGGGAGATATGCCTACACAGGACATTCTCATTTGAAATAAAAAGGAAGGAAAGTTCTTCTCTTACAATTTATCGCAAGTGTAAAGATATTTAAGGCATCGCGAAATTTATGTTGAAACATGCAAATTTTCTGGAGGAAGTTAGTCACGTCGCGCACTATCCCTGAAGCACTATCGATTCCTTCGATTTCAGAACACATAGTTCCCTCAAATATAAAGCCTCGTGCATCCAATAGAATAATGCCATATTTACATTCCGTCTGGAAAACTTGATTCCATCGGATATGCCCCGTCTAACTTCACGTGCGCTACGCTTGTTCTCACGTATGAATTCGCGAATCTGTCATCGTCGCTGACGACGCCATGTACTTCTTCCGTTCTTCGTTGGCACTACGAACGTGCCTTTAAAGTACGACCCAGATTCATGAGATATAAAATTGTCGCAAAGCGGTTGGCTTTTCGATTCAATGAACATGGAAAATCAGAGTTTCCCCGACTTCGTTATTCGTGATGAATTTGTGCGGAGAAAAATGACAAAGCAAACCGATATATATATTTATTGTATGATACTTTATTATTCTATGATTCCAATGTATAATTTAATTATTTACAGATTCATATATAGAATGTTTCAAATATCGTTTTTCCACCTACATATGAGATTAATGATTTTATGTCACGATGTCTTATAATTTTTAATATTCATTAAAGTTTATACTAACACATAAACATCTGTATAATTAAGTTTAACTGAAGTTTCTGTTACATTGTAAAATTATATAAATTACAATTATATCAATAATTACAAAAGTAAGATATAATAAAGATATAAAAAAATAATAATTATTATATTTTACTATAAATTTGATGTTTAACCGTCAATAATTACGAATAGCTCATAGCTCTAAAAATTTTACAAAAAAATATTTTTGTATTAAAAAAAGAGAAAATGTGTTCTGCAAGAATCTGATGCGTTTGCATGTAACATGACAATGGATGCAATGCGTAAATATACCACTATAAATCCGCAGTGAAAAAAAAAAAAAACATAATGTTTCCTGTCAAAGTTTCAGTGCCTTTCGCATCACAAATTCCAACCCATGCTGAAAACAGCTTCCGTAATCCCCGAAGAGTAATTCGGATTTATACTTCCGCGCAGTGCCCTGCGTCCTGTGCGCAAAAACGCTCAACTTTTCCCTGCAGCTTTTTCAGATTCGCGGAGTTAAGAGGACACTGAAATATTGCAAAAGCCGCTCCTAGCGTGCATTGCAATAAGAGAAATAGTCGATAAGAAGCTTTTGGCCTAACTCGAAGTTTCAATAGCAATTCGCTCAGGCTATAGAGAAAGTTTGGCGTGAAAGTTTTCGACAAACCGTAATTTACTAAGTCAAAAACGCGGAGGTAGAAAGTGGAAACTCCTTATCGAAGGCACATAATTGCTCGAAAAATGTTTCGCGGCGGAAACTTTATACCATTGTTTCGAGAGAAATAATATTACATCACCATTTATATTGAATATGTAAAATTCAAAAAATTAATTTTATCTGCGAAATTCAAAATTAAGAATTTCAAGAGTATTTCAAAATATGTAAAAATTAAATACATGGTGAGACGCCGCGAGAGTGTAATTAGAAATTTATCTGGAGATGAATGTTTCTGCTTTGATTACAAAGAAATTTGTAAAAACTGTAGGCTATAACTGTATAAGTCTTATTTTGTCTGAAATGTCACAAATATATATATAAAGCTCTCTCTATTGTCTTTCATAATTACTTATTTTTTTTTTTTAAACTAGCTTTCTCCTATTATCCCAACGAGCAGTGTTCCGGTGATTGCGCTAACAAAATTCTGGACGCGGCTTGCATTAAAGATGCAAAAATCCACAGCGCTTTGCTAGAATTTGCCGAGCAGATCTCTATTCTGATATTCACACGACGTGAGATTCCTAACCGAGATTCGAGTCTACGGTAGATTAATGGCGACTCTCATCCTCACGCATGCCGCTGGGCAGAGCTCCTGAGAATCCGTATCCTCTTTATATATGCATGTACGGTGCATCCGTATGTGTATAGGCGCGTGCAAGCGCATATCTGTAACATACAGCTGTCGGTCCGTGAATATCGATGAAAAGTCTAAGAAAAAAAAATTTTCGAATTTTCTGTATCAATGTCGTAAATATCTGCATTTTGCGTCGATTGTTAATAACAAGTTATTCAATCCATTCTTGTTGGTTCTCCTCTTCCATGCGGAAACCTTCTGTCTCGTGGCTATCCCCGAAATCCGTCGACAATTCTTGCGGTTCTCATCTGCCAGTGTGGGATGTGAGTATCTCCTGTTCCCTCTCTCTCTCTCTCTCTCTCTTTTCCTTTCATCCTCCTTCGTTCTGCTCTATCATGTCGCAGACACTCTCACGCATTACCAACAATAAGACGAATCCCTCGTGGTGTCGTGCAATCTCCGCAAAACACGCGCAACCGTCAGTGAGCATGGACCAACTTCATTGTAATTTCTTACACACGCTGCAATATAGGAAACGAATATTTAATTCTTCATTATTGTGCTTTCAAACAAAGCGAATTTGCCGCAGTACTTCCTAGCGTACGCCAGAAGAAACAAAATTTCAACGTATTTGACATGTTATTTGAAATCGTATATCTAATATGATAAAATTTATTAATTTTTGTTTTGTTAAATTAAATACTTTAATTAACACGTTCTATTCTAAGGATTAATTGTACGAGAATTGTATTATTTTTATATCGACAAGATATTTTAGTTTGAAATTTTCCTAGAAAAACTAAAATTCTTATTTTTTTTTAAATTCGTGTCATATTATTTGTTAGACATATTTATGTTTTTAACATCGAATTTGAAAGAAGTAATACAATTGTTTTTGTATCAAGATACGTTAGAAACATATAGTATACAGTTATCTTTTGCTAAGAACAAGACGCAACGTTGCCTTTCTTACGTACATATCGAGCATATGTCATCCGAAATGTCAGGCGGCAGGTAAACATTTTATGAGGAAAATTACGGGTTATCCGTTTATGTTACACGGCGTATCCGCTAGATCAAGCATCGTCGTATTAAGGTAGTTTCTGTTTAGGGAAACGGATGGTAGGATGCGGCGAGGTTAATTGCAACCAACAGCGAAGCCACGAGACATGTACGGAGGCGGACGTGAGAGACACGTGGCACGGAAATACGTGGCGTCTTCATAATCCGGCGTCGCCTCCGGTCGTAAGATGCGAAACGTTTTGGTCCCGTGATTCCGAGATAGGTGTCTAGAATTAGAATATACATTTGAAATGCCAGCTAATCTGATTTATTAAATAGTTAATTTAGACTTTCTTGCTTCATTTATTTGCAGTTTATTGATATGCAACGTATTTGTGGTATAAAATGCGCTCCAAAGTATACAAAGTTAAAGCATTATATTGTGTGAAATGCAAACTGTCTTATGTAATAAATGAATAATTTATGAAAAATTTATTTTTCTACATGAAGAAGAGACATCTCTGATAATTAAAAAAATTTTTCAATGTTATTAAATATTGTGACGCGACAAAATTGGAATATTCTGAACAAAGAGATTATCTCTACACGCTCAGATATATTGTTATACAGAAAATAATACATGAATAAATAAAACAAAATATACGATTACTTCGGAGAATCGCAAATTGAATTGCGATTATATTTCTCATTGTCGTTGTCATCGCATTTGTCAAAAACAAATGCGATGCTTTTCGTGAAATTCATTTCGCGCACTTCAAAGGCATTTGAAGTATAATGCATTGAATTTTACTTGTCATTGTATTTCCATTGTATTCAACCTACATCAAATCATCATGCAAAGATATTAACGTGAGATGCGACCGCAATACGTTTCATCCGCATGGGTGATAGGTGGATGAAACGTAAAGTTCATCGCTTCGTTCATTTACAGGAGACCGCATAAAGTTGACGAAATATACGGATTTCGCGGCTGCGCGTACAAAACAAGACCAACTTCGACCCGACATCGAGTCGTGTAGCTTGCGGCCTTTCGTAGTACACGAACTACCGAAGCAGGACATTTCTCTTTTTGAATTTCCATGGTTAAGTATGTACCTTGTTAGTTCACGTAAATTTGGACCTCTATTTAATCGCGAATTTGAAATTAAGCTAACGTATGCTAAATGTTCCACATAACATGGAACAGTTTAATTATGTCATCGTATGTTTGAGGACACGTAAATAATATTGGGGAGTTCAGTAGCCTTCAAAATAAATTTTGACAATTTGATTTGACATATGTCAGATGTATAAATGATATTTAAATTAATTGTATTTTAAGTTAATAAAAAATGTTGTGTTAATAAAAAATAAAAATTCTATCGGCTAAAGTTCATGCACCGTTGAAGCAAACGCGATCTTTTTAAGACATTTTTCTTTCCATGTTTATGCAAGCATATAACATTTACATATATTGATGAAAATTTAATATTACATAAAAAAATGTTATATAACCGGAACGATAAATGACTGGTAAAACGAATAGTTCTTTTTTCCGTCGTAGCTATCTGTTACACATCTGTTGTAATTAGAAAATAGTTGCTCGAGCAACGCAAGGAATTATGACGAGGAACAACGATGTACTACCACTCGCGGTCTGCGAAACACTGCCCGTGCATCACTTTAATAGACAGTATCAAGATGCATCTAACGATATGCCGCATTGTATCTTGTTGATGCATTAACTATGAGATATTGCCGGGAACGCGAGACCTGTCTCTCTTGCGTACCGTCCTTATAAGGTTTCATGTGGTTTATCTACAGCAGAAATCTTGTTTGAGTTTCACACAAAGCATAAGCAATCATCATCTACGATTTTAGTGTTTATCGCTTTAAATTTCAAGCAGTTCGCCATTTTAAACGTACGATACAGAAACTTTTTTATATTCCATAATTTAAACAAATTACCATCTAATTAAGAGCTGAAGTTATACAGCAACTTTTTCTCGTTTATATTGGATTTTATATTAAGTAAATTTTTTTAAATTGTCACATTTCTTGCGCAATCATGCTGAATTATTTAATCGTTATATTGTTCATCTTTAGTCAGATTGCTTTTGACCACTTATAAAATATTACGTTCCATTTTTTTTCTCTTTCGCGGTTTGTTTATTTGTCGAAACACATTTTTCTTTTTTTTTTTAAATCGCCGCATCACGTGTTTCGCGATATACAAGTGTTATTTTCTCATTGCCACACATTTGATCCTTGATACACGCGAAGGAGTATTATAAGAACTGTGGAAAACGTTTTCCACGAAATGGGAACTGCGCGAGTGGTAGTTAAATAAATGGGATCGCGGATGGTCGCCTCGAAAATCGGGCTGGACTCTTCAAACGCTGTATAGGGAGCGAAGTGACACTGGAGGCGTCTTGCGGCGAATACCCCTTCCCCCGTTGTGAGAGCTTAGGGCGAAGTGGCTTGCCCTAAAACACGTGGCGTTCTCATCGCCAAAGGACCGTTGAGTTCTTATTTATCTGGGTTGCGTCCTCACCATCGTCATCCCGGAGAGTCTCGCTCTTGAAGGACCCTAGTTTTCATCTTGGCGGTTCACCTTCTTCCCAAATTCAACCCCGCTGCTTCTCGATACGTGCTCCACATGATCAATGAGTCCTGGAAAACGTGGTAGTTTACCTCCCTCTTCTTGGAACCCGTCCAAGTTGCTAGTTACATATTTATCGTGGTATTGTGCATCGACTTTCGGCTGCCTTTTTTGCCGCGCGACAAGTTTATGGAAATTTTCTGATACGTCTTAAAGTTTGTCGATATATCACTTTAATATCGTGATATTATGTCGATAGATAAATATTTGCACACCATTAAATTAAATTGACGTAAAAACAATTTTTGATCAATTATTACGAGACGCAGAGGTGTAGAGTTCAAGACGCAACTCGAGAAACAGGAGGAGGAAACTACCGCAGAAATGTGCCACTGAAAACTATCAAGGGTGTACTTACCGTAAATTCTGCCCCGCGTATGAAATAGGATTCACAACTTGGTGAGCATACGCGACGTTGAGAAATTGGTCGCGTAGGTTACGAGCATAAAACGCGCGAAACAATGTCCCGTACCTGCAACGGTCGCCGATTCAACGCTTTAGTGCCACGTCGTAAAAGATATTGATATTCCTTACCGGTAAAGCGGATATACATGTAATGGACGGAAGTGTCGAGGTAAGTGCGCGACGGTGCCAAGAAGAGGTGATTCCGTTCTGTTTCACATCGCTCGCAAACAGGAATAACACTCTATCTCCGCGAACACAAAATTGATACCATTCCTCCGTGTTTCTTTTTCTCTCTGCTCTTTCTGATACCGATTTCAGTACCATATCGTCGTTATGTATTACGAAATCGATATGGTAGAGGCAGTTATGTTTCATATATATTGATATGTTGCACAGAGAAAAATGTTTCACTCTTCGAAACAAGTAATGTATATTAATATATCGCAGAATACACGAGTGACTATTCGATACCTGGAGGGAAAGAAAAAATATTTCATATACGTATAAATATAACATTTTTTTTCCTCTTGTCAAATCATCGAATGATATCAGTTGCCGATATTCTTCTTTTAAAATATCGATATAATTTTATGAAAGAAGATTTATTTTTCATAAAGCTGCGCAAAAAATATACATATTTTTATACAATTTATTAAATACATGTTATATTTTTCGCTCTAATCTGATTTTTTCACGCACCATATTAATTAATTCATGCACATTTCATCTCAATGAATATTTCAGTCTTTTGAAAAAAAAAATATTAAGATATAATCCTACAAAATTTAATTTACGTAACAATGTAATCAAAGATCTTTATGCTGGAGCGTGAAATTTTATGATTCTCATATTCCATTAAAAAGGACATTTTTAGTAGATATAAAGACGAGCGCATGTGCGCGTATATCTCCTTTAATTTAAAATATGCATTTAATGATAAAATATCTTCAGGCGCGTGAGAAGAAAAAGTTCTTCGTCGTCATCTCACGGAAGTTATTTCATCTTTTCTCAGGAAGAATCGTAAAAAGATGGCTTCCTATTGAAGAGCGCGACGCAAGAGAGACAATGTATTTACGTTCGCGACAGATGTTTCATTTATACTGCCTCTTTTTTCCTGCAATTACAATTTCGCGGAATCAAATTCACATCTCGAAAACGTACGTCTCTTAGCCTCTGAAAAAACACTCCCGGGATGAGTGTGTAGAGCAATCTCTCTCTGTTCAGTATGAAATAATATTCCGAAGGAAAATCGGTAACAGGTTGTTGAATGAGCAATTCGGGATATTACTTTGCTTTTCGGGCTATTCTTTTTTTTTTTTTGACAACGCCAGATAGAGCGATTCTTTCGCTGAGCTTGCGCGGGAAGCAACATAGGAGTATGAATCGATTATATTCTAAAATAAATACGGTTTATCGGTCAGTGCTTTCTGTAAATCGTTTATCTTAGATTTATTCGCGACGTTCGGAGATTTGCTGGTGACGCCCTTACCAAGCGCACCGGCTCGACAGCACGATTAATCCGAGAATTCCGATCGATCCGTTCTCTGTAACGTATAATGGCACGTACACGAGAGAGAAATTTGCCTTCTGTTTGGTTCTTAATCTTGCCATTTATATAAAATTGTTGTTTATCAAGATTTCAAAATTAAAAATTGTTTTTTGTATAATCAATTTTAACAATAAATAAGAAGATTAAAATTAATTAATATTTTTTACGTACACTTTTAAAATGAGCAACAATAAAATATGTACATACAAATACATATATGTTTTACATAGAATTGAATTTTGGAGTGTCAAACAAATTATTCGTTATTGCGTTATTGATTTTAGAATTTTATTCGACACACCAGACGCGATGTATTGACGGTGCGAGATTCGATTAGAAAGCTCCAGTACAGCTAGCTGTCTATCGGGCTTCGGCCTTAGGCGAACATCAAGATTTGTCGTTGCTTATACCGAGGATTGTGATGTACATTGCGGTTGTAACGGTCAGTCGCCCTCGAATTACTTTGCCGCAGATTTATCCCCGATTCACCGAGATTCACTCTAATCACGCATCGCCACGGGCCTTGTTACAGGGCGCGGTATCGCGGATGTGGTTTACGATCGTTCCTCGCAGATTTAGCCCTCCCGGCCTGGCCAGCGGCCGGCCCTTAATTTACGAGCTGCGTGCAGCCCGCGGAAGAGCCAGACGTTGCTTGCCGCGCAACGATTGTTCGACTAACGATCGTGGCCAATGGGGGTGCGATGGATACATCCCGGATCTTTGAAAGCGTCATTAACGTGTTTTCTTACGTTCGCTTCAGTCTCGGCCTCGAGATATAATCGAAAAACACGAATGAACTAAAAAAGGGATGTTAAGCGCAGTCGTTCATCGCCTTCACTGCATCTTTTTTGAAAGACAACATGAAACGTGCGCTTTGCGCGCGCCATTTATTTCTTTTATACTTTTTAATGACACTATTAACCCTTTGATACACATAACTGTCAAAATATAATGACAGCTGCTCACGAAGTAAGTGCAATGACGGAACCAATATTATTATATTATATTTCTTCTGCTTTTCTTTTTCTTCTTAATCGATCTATAATTTAAAATATGACTTAATATTTCGCATATATATATATATATATATATATATATATATATATATATATATATATATATATATTTTATAGTACGTAAAATATTTCGACAATGAATTAACAATACCTAACATGGTATTCGGCCTTGGCGGCATAAACATTGGCGCGCTATTGTTTATTTTTATAACTTTGTTATTATTTATACGGAGACACTTGAATAGAATTGTAGTGGGGCAAGACGTTCAAATTCCTTTCCTATGTGTTATCATTTGCACGGCGAAACTCAAGCAATAAAGTAATAGAGCACGCGACACTCCGTCAAATTTCTTTACTAAATAGGATCGTGACAAGTATCGGAAAATAATTTGATATGATAAATATTAATTATCTTTTACATCTTAAATAATACGTCATTATATCGCAATGATAAATCTCGCGTATTTCGTGCGTGATATACATATAATCAAGAAGTGATAGGAATTAAAATTGTATAAATTATTAATTTATCACGATCTTTCTACTTCTTTATAAGCAACAATTATTTCGTTAAAAATACTTAAAGTTTAATTAAATTTCGTCCGGCTGCTTTTTTTGTTTGACTTTTCGATTTAAATATATGATTCGGATTAAGAAAGCATAATAAAACAGTCGAATCGAGGATCAAAGTAATTAACATAACGATAAGCTGCGTGATATATTAATCGTTTATTAAATAATTGATCTATAATTGAAAATATTTGTATAATGTATTATTCCGCTTGTATATACGTCATAGTACACAAACATATTTTCGGCTGCGTCAATAACATAGTGTTTGGCCTTGATGATGTAAACATTAGCGCGCTATTGTTAAAGTGATACGACTTACAATCTTGTTTATCATTCATATAGCGGCGTATAAAGTAGTGGTGTTCCGAATTTCTTTTTTAAACGCGATCGCAACAGATATTAAAATATAATTTGCTATGATTATTATAATTAACGATTAATTAACTTTTAAAAATAACAAATAAAAAAATAATAATTTAATAATAGAAATAGCATACTCTTATGAGTGGCGCATGATTTTGGCATCGTGTAAAAATAAAAAATTTTATTCTTTGTGTTCTTTTTTACTTGTTGCATATTCGACATATCGTAATTAACTGTGTTTTCGCGAGTGAATGTGATAACAACAAGAGATGAACAAGAGAAGAAAAGGAGATACTAGAAAGATCCGACGATGAATGGAGCAGAGGTATGTGTGATAAATAATTTATTACTATTTATTATATATTAATTTCAAAATATACATTGCACAGTTTTTTTTTCTTCGTTTCTTTAATGGTGTATGAGATTCAATCTAAATTATTGTATAATTTCAAGCATTTGTTTTTTCAAAACATATCTACATCACATCTCTTTTAATCAAGAGAAAAGAGGGATGCGATATAGATAATCTCTCAATTATAAAATAAATATATTCCAAATTATATACTAAAAAAAATCCAAATTAAATATTATTTTACAAAATTATATACATATAACTCTCCTTGGGCATAACCTTGACGGGGTGGGAGAGTTTAAGTACCTGAACGAATTCATAGATATTATAGATGTAAATGTAGATTGTAGATTGTAAACAGATCCGTTGCCTCAAAATGGATGGGCTAGATTAAATAAAATCAAGTAACTTTTAATAATTTTTTCTGATATATATTAAAATATATTACACAGATATAATTCAAAGTATGAATTTAAAAAAATTTGAAAAGAATATAAAATATTTTTTTCAATTGATAAATTTTAATTCATATATTTAATGAAAAAGGTGCTAGCAATTTTATTAATTATATAAAATAATAATAACGTATTTTTGTATTGCGCCAATTTTATCTTAATTTTTCATAGCTCATCCATCTATATTATATAAAACTTTATTTTAATTGATGTAAAGCCAAATTATCGATCTTTTAAATTATATAAGACACATAAATGTATTATTAATTTTCTCTTAATATAAACTATTATTATTATTATTATAAATAATATATATTACATATAATATTATTATAAATAATATTACATATTATAATAAGGTTATATATTATTATTTCAATCAATTAATTGTGATTGATAACTTGGCATTATATTAATTAAAGTTATATTAAAATGCATATAACGAACTGTCGTAATGTCTTACGACCATAAATGAGCATAAAATTATGCTCATGCACCGGCGATGATAATTAGCCGGCAACGGAAGGAATTTTTCTCCTTCATTGACCTCCGATAGATGTTGAATTTCTGGTCAGATGTCGCCAGAATCAATATTGCCAGAATCAAGAAAGGTAGGTCCAACTGGCCCAACGGAAGTTACAAAGAGTTACTTAACATATGATGCATTTTATCAAGATACACGAGTAGGGCACGCGATTAGGACACCCCCTCCAAAATTTTGGTGATCCCTTCTAATTCCCGCTGGCTTCGCTAGCAAAAGTAGAGTTATTGAAACTATTAGAACTATCTTAATTTAAAATAGTCATTTAGTTCTTTAAGATTCTTAAGGAATTAAATGCTTATTAGAAATTGAAAACATACTAAAAAATTATTAAAATATTAGCAAAAGAAAAGAATAAAATATAAATAATATAAAATTTAAATTTATTTTTAAGCAAATTTTTAAAATTAAATTAAAACTATTTTTTAGAGATAAATAAATAAATAATAAATAAATAAATAAAATTAATTTTTATATAAAATAAAAAGAATGCAAATTAATTATAAAAAAATTAAAATTAAAAATTATTAATTTTTCTACAATTTAAATTAAAAATTAAGATTTTAATTGTTAGAAATTTATATACGTTTGTATATGTATACGTATCTATATGTAATGTGTGTACTCTGTATATACTAGAAGAAATAGAAACCTGGCGCGTTGTGTTGCCAAATGGAATGATCGAACACCGATAATCTAATTCGCAACGGTTTCGTTCTCGAAGAACAAATCACAATCTGACAGAAATTTCTCCCTTCTGTTCCGGAAAATCCAACGTCATACGGTTTGTTAATTGACGAACGAGAGTTGAACGAGTTTTTCCTGTGTACGCCACGTACGTGGATTGCATAACGCCAAATTCCCTTGGCAAATTCGATTACAATGTTTTGTGAATCAAGGTAGTCGACGAAAAAAGTCGCGTTATTCTCATGATATTCGCCAAGCACAAAGCACGCGGAAGTCAATATGTAGAGGAGTTGTTTGACATATGTATATACAGGAAGTTGCCTATCGAAACCTCCATTGCATGCCCTTGCATGCGGTAGGTACGATTTCTATCCGAGGAGATCCGGGCACAGCTCGAACTACCCGTTTTATGTACGTCGGCTATGAATTACGCCCGAAACTTTTTCCACATTAAATCTGGTCCCGTCCGGCATCGTGACAAAAATATTTCCCGGTACACGAAAAGATTAATTCCCGCTGGTGCGGTCGTCACTTTTATTTCGCCGTGTTTTGCCCGTGTGTTTTGCTCGCTCATTGAATTAAATGCGCGGGGGGGAATCGCGTTTAATTCTTGACGTCGTCGCCTCTCAGCAACGTATGCATATGGTACACGCTTTTTCTTCCGGGAAACGCACGCGCGCATTTCCCGGCGATGTCTGATTCGCTCATCGCTCCGACACATTCCGTTCCCCTCGCCCTTTTCCTCTTCTACTACTCTTCGTAACATACGAACATTACTCTCAATGATTCTCGCATCTCCACAAAGCGTCCCCCAATTCTAGGCTGCCCGCGCGGCC
This sequence comes from Cataglyphis hispanica, assembly GCF_021464435.1. NCBI lineage: Eukaryota > Metazoa > Arthropoda > Insecta > Hymenoptera > Formicidae > Cataglyphis > Cataglyphis hispanica. Next base: position 3,720,249 of record NC_065959.1, read on the forward strand.
GCCGTAGATCTCTTTCGCGGATTTTCCGCCACGACGAGGGGGAGGAAGGGACGTGTGTCGCGCGCGATAAAACTCTTGCGACCGCGTGCCGGACATGCGAGAGCATTTTAATCGCGTTATTCCATTTTCATCTTTTTCTCACACACGCCCGCCGCTCTCGTAATTCAGACATTTGGCGTGTGCACTCGCGTAGATACGTGCGAGTACGTGCCGGTGAAAAGTTTATCGTACAGAGAGAACCGTGACGATTAAAGCGTCGGAAGCTGCGATGCTTGGACATAGGACTTCATCGGAAAAAAAAAACAAACAAAAATGTTTCAAAAAATCGTTTGTTATAACATTCTTATTTTTTGAAAGTTTGCGTGCAAAAGTTATATCGCGATTTGTTGATCAAATAAAATTAAACATTAATATCCACTTAAAATTATTGTTTTTACATTTAAAGAAAAAAAAATACGTCTACTTTCACATAAGATACAATTCATATAATAAAGGATAGCGAATTTGATTAATTAAATGGATTGCTACTAACGAGAGTTAATTAATCAATTTGGCACTTTTAACAATTTCTAATGCCTTCGCGAAAGAACGAAAAACATCTTTTAATGAAAGACTAAAGACTACTATTCTTTTCGTGATAATATGTATTTTTCCAAATAATTGGGATGAATCCAATTTCTTCAATGACTATGTAATCGCGAACCAAATGGGACGGCTCTAAGGCGGAAAAATAAGTCGACAGTTTAACGATCGTGGATGCTTTATTTAAAAAATACGAGAGTCATTTCACGATACGTAAAGACCAGAGAAGAACTAACCTACCCAAGATAGCATGAATGTCTAGAAAATATATTATCTGACTAACGGGAATGTTTGTTATAGCGTATATGACACTGCACTTCTTCTTCGTTATTATTTCAACGTAAATTTAAAGTTATAATATCCGGAATGTAAAGTAGAAAAATATCAAATTATATAAATAATACTGTGTTAAATTATCAACTTTTTTAATGCCTTTGGCAGAGTTAAGCGTTTTCTACAATACAGAAAGTATCACGAACAAGATTTGATATGCTCAGCAGCTGATATTATAAAAAAAATTATGACACTCGTACAAAGCATAATTATAAAAAAAGAAAAATACTAATTTCATGAATATTTGTTATTTAATAGAAGCCCACGTGTAATACCGAATATTTCGAATAGTAACATTCGAATATTATCGTGAGATGTGACTACACAAGCGCACGTTCAAATTTATTGAAGCTTTGTTGGCTCATAGGACAGGATCTCATACGTCCGCTTTTTTATTCACATCGCGGAGCAGTGGGGCGCGTTTTCCATATGTAATACAGCGACGATACTTTTCAGTTCTGAAAAAATAATTTCTTTATTACACGAGAGACAGGCGACGTTTGCGATCGATTGGTCATGCAAAGCGGAAACGATTGTGAAATGTGTTTGCAGCGAGAACTGATGTTTCTCTCTCGTGTGCTCGAATTAAGATATAAATATGTAAAATATTTGAAACACTTTTTTGATATAACTTTTTCATTTAAAATATAGAAAAGAATAGATTTCAAATTTATTTAAATATCTTTGTTTCTTTTTCTATTATTTGAACACGATTTTTTTATCAAAAAAATTTTCAATTATAAATAACAGGCAAGTATTTCAATTAAATATATGCGCAAACTAAAGAAAGATCATCCTGATGTATAGAAGAGTGATAATTTTATTTTAATCAACCAACTTTAAACCGTAGTTAAAGTCGTTTCTATCTGGTTTCATTGTCAGCGAATCAGATTGCATCGACAGAATTAAGATTCAAGTACTTGTTTTAATCTATCCTATGTGACCCATATCGTGTTCCTCTCTCTCTTGACGGTAATGGAACTAGTCGGACTAACCGGAAATACAAATTGCTTCTTGATTGTTAAATGTAATCCTGCGGCGATTTGTTAATCAGTCGAAGAACATTCGTTGAATCGAGCGCAACGACCCATCTTAATATTCTAATTTGCTTTCGCTGATTTTACACCAAGTATTATTTGCCCGTTTGTAGTAATGCATTCGGCCGACCGATAAACGGTTTGACGTTTCTGGGAGCGTGCGCGTCTAATCAAAGTGCGTGTCCGTTCGCGCTCCGACATCGGCGCGAATATTCGGAACCGATTATGGTGGTTAGCTTAATTGCATCGACGTAATTTCTCGACTGGCTTGCGGGCTAGGGGCTCGCCGGTTTTGGGGTTGGCATTAACGTATGCTACTCGAAACAGGCCGACACGACGGCGGTTGTCGATCGTTCGATAATCAGCGCGATATATATAGCGGCGCACACGCACAGGTGCGTTTGGCCGAGATGCAAACGGGAGCGATCGATTGAAAAATGTTGTGGACGATCAAACGGTAAAACGCCTATTTGGCAATTATCGATCCGAATGTAAGTGCTTTGAGCGATACTATCATGGAATTTTACGAATTAAAGTTTAACATATGTTTTAAAAGAATAAAACAAGATAAGATAGGATAAAATAAAATAAGATGAGATAAATTAGGAATAGAATAAGAAAATAAGAATAGAATAAAGAAAAAAATAAAATAAGACAAGATAAGGTAAGAAAAATTATGTATAGAGTAATTATTTTTTGTTGAAACAAAGAATGGACACATTAGACATAATGAGTATCGCTATCGTGTAAAATAAATTTTTATAAAATAAAATCTAGGTGTCTGATAAATTTTAGAAACGTTATCATCTTTGAAAAAATGGTTTCTCCGTGTGTTTTCGGTGTTCGAACAAATGGAGCCATAAATAATTGCTACGCGATTTGTCCACGACTTTGTTAGCTTTCGATTCGCGAATTTCTCGATATTATCTCATGGTAAATCGAGAGTGTTCTGCGAACGCGTCGAGGTGCGAACTTTGACCGTTAATATTATCTTCGGTTCAGGGGTAACTTTGGGAGTTTGGTCTTTTGAGCAATAACCGATCTCACGGGTGCAAGATAATTTCCGCGCAAGCTTCCGACGTAATTGAACCAGCGTTTCAGTAATTGAACCTCGGCCGTGCAACTAAAAGCCAGTTAATAATCGCCGCTTTAACGAAGAGACGTGTCCTCTTTACGTGGCGCGAGAGATTATAGACTCGACGGGCAACCATAAGGGAGGTCGTGTCGACGTCAAATCGCTTCCTAGCCGCATACAAAATTGTATTAACGAGGTTACGCGAAATGAAATGAAATCTCATATCGTGATTTTGCGCGTTTTACGGTTGAAATAAAAGAATATATTTTGATGGCACAGGAGAATAGGCGACGAGTCGCCGATGACGGGTCGGCAATGTGCGGCTTATGCAATAAATTGCACTTTAATCCGCTCGCGTCGCTTGCTCGATAAATCGGGACTCTTCCAAATTACTTTTCCAATTAACAGCCGCGTTTTATGTTGCATTTGTCGATAATCAATCTCTCGTATATCTGTGTACTTTCCCTCTATGTCCGTCGCAGCAGAATGTGTTTGCGTGTTGATGTATCCGCTGGTACGGCGGGCTTTGCTCGTTGAGCGTATTTGGTCGTGTGTATCTCGATGCGTGTTCCGATTGCTTGCTCCGCAAATCGGCTTGTACCTATGTATCCTGGAATACGTATAGACCGGTTGTTTACGATACCGCACGCGCGCGCGTTCGCTTTTAATAATTATATTAATAATTATTATGCTCTTTAATCTGCACGAATATTCATTTCACGAAAATAACGCAATAACGCTAATTAATACATCCGAATGTTTCGCAATTACTTTCTATCGAGAACAGGAAGAGAGAGAAAGAGAGAGAGAGAGAGAGAGAGAGAGAGCACACCGTGTCGTAATTTCTTATTCCATCTATTTTGTATCAAAAATTGAATATCCGATAATTGCATCTCTATATAAAAGGGACATTTTAATTTACGAACAATGATGATCTATTCTCAGTATCTCATTCCGATCCATTCCCTTTGACATTAATTATTCCTAGTGAATTTGATCAGTCACGTTACTCCGATAATCTGATGCGTGATCTCCGAATACAAAGGCGCTTCCTGGAGATAAATGGCTTTGTGACGATGAAAGCGCGTGTCGACGCGCTTCTTGAGAGAACATTGTCATTGAAATACCGTGATCTGTCTTTCTTCTTCATGCGCATCGCGTCCAAGAAGCTACGGAATTTAGATGGAAAGCCAAATCAACTGATACCGCCATGTATTTTGCATGCTACGCGACGTGATCTTACTACAATACTTTGTAGAAGATGTTGCACGCATCAGATTTCGACACAGAATCGATCTTCACGAAGATTCCTTCCTGCTCTCATCTAATGCATCAATCGCTATGTGTTGTTTTTAGTTTAAATTGTTGAAGCATTACTCACTTTCTGAGACAAAAGAGGTATTATAAATGGAATTATATAATATAAAATCTTATTATAAATATAAAATCTTGATAAAAATATAAATTAAAAGCCAAAAAGAATTGATAAACCAAATGTATATATGGTATTTTCTTACAATATATAAAAAAAATCTAAAAATATCTACGAGTTTATTTTTTAAATAAAATATGCTCCATAAAAAATTTTGCGAAAAAGATTGTATGAAATAAGGAAAACTATTTTATTATTAATAATAATAGATTAATAATAATAATAAGATTGCATTGTCAACATTTCATTCTTCTTTATAACTGGAACAGAAAAATTTTTAGCTGAGGAGATTCATTCATTTTTTCTATCGATTTTATGTTCATTTTTCGTTCTCATATGGATACAATATGCGAACCAGGGGAGAGTGCAGTAGTATAGCAGTAAATGAGACGTTAACCGCTTTGCGCAGGTGTGTTTTTTCCAATATCCTTTTTCGCGGGGCCTTGCCGGCGATTCACGTTCGAGCGCCTGGGTGTTCTTTAAATATCGCCCGGGTATTCCGAGGTGAATTACGATTTGCTTTGGCAAATGATGGAGCGGCAAACGTATGCTAAGGTAAAGGAAGAGCGGCTCGGCTACGACGACGACGTAGAAATCGAGCTTACACGATATCGTAAGGCGATTTCCTAGACGCTCGCCTCGCAATATAAGTACCTATAATGCTCCGAAACGCGGAGCAAGCGAAACCATCTCATCGTTTATTCGCTATCGCCGCTCATTCTGCCTATAAACAACAGTCTTAACGGTTATCGGAAGATTGCTAAACCGCTTTAAAAATACTAATAACGATGTCGATCTAAGAAAATTCCGCGTATCTTCAAGATCGCGGATTAACTTTAATAGCATCGCGTAACGTTCAGGGCAATAAGTACCGTACCGGTTGGAATACGTAAAGTTGGAGCAACGATCGATTTTATTTGCGTACAGTTTTACCGAAATGTTCGGAAAGAAATAATCGAAGAGAGAGCGAAAAGCTCTCTTATTTTATCAAAAATAACTCTTAATGTAAACGATTAAAATGTTTGCGTTTGCTTGTATTCCTGCCATCTCGGTTCTTGACTATTGTTTGTTCTCGACTACTTAAGATACTATCTGCTGGCAGAGAGGAGGAAGCGCTAAGGTACATAGACGAGCGACAGAAATAACTTTTCGCCAGGTTAACGGATGTTGCTGTTCGGAAGTCAAGATGTTAGAAGGATGCAAGAGAGGTTGTGACGGTAGATGATCCAGCTTAAAGTGTATTTTCTAGACAACGTGCGCAAAAGTAAAGAGAATTGTTATTCTTTCTTTTGCACAATTAAATTAAGACGTAAAATCTGCAGAGATGATATAACCCACGTTAGATTTAAAAGATTAGAAAGAATACGATTGCGATCATAAATTTTCGCATCTCATCATCGTATTTTTGTCCGGTCGAATGTTCGTCTCTCGATTAAATTGACCATGAAAATTGAGAAAGACTCAGGGTTAGATCCAAGTTTCTCGAAAATAAAGGAGAAAGTAAGATTAGAGAAACGAAATATAGATTCCGTGGATTACTAACAATAACATACTCGTAGCTAGTGGTAGAGATGAAACTTACTTCCGTCGGTGTGTAGGAGCTGTATCTTCGTGGAGCGTGTCTCCATAATAAGATCCGAGTTTAAAAGAAGCTTTGAATGTACAGGCGTTATGGATAAAGCAATGTAAAACAGATAATACTAATAAAAGATCATAGTTAATAATGATTCAAGTTAAATTGCACAAACAATGATATTTCATACTATCGTATTACAAACAATTTGCGACGAATTTACATGCGGATTTTTTCAGAAATTCTTGACATTAGTTTTGCGATGAAAGTAACGCTAAACTATATTTTTACTTCAATATTTTATATATATATATATATATATATATATATATATATATATATATATGCAAGTTATATACAATCAAGCTACGCCTAAAGCGAGTGTCCTCGGTTCGCCGCGTTTGCTTTCATCTATAGATTCTTTGACAAATTTGACATCCATTTTTCCCTAGCAAATTCGATTGTAGCCATCTTTTCACATATGGGTTTTATAAAAAATCATCTTTCTGGTTTTACAAAAAATCCTTTGTCTCGCTAATTGTTTTTATCTTGCATCTCTTTATCATCTCATCTATTGTAAAACCATCACTATGAAATTAATTTTTACGACAATTCAATTTTTATATACTTTTATGTTCCCGTACAAGATAAGCATGAGACTTTATATTTTTGCCTGTCAGCTTTAAATTTTTATTTCTTCTCCCGCTTTTTTCGAAAAATTGTATATAACGTATAGCCGGAGAGTTTTTTTTTATAATTTAAAATATACGTTTATTTAATTTTAATAAAAAAGGCATAATAATCGAAATATTATTCGTGAAATTATAAGCGAATTTGCGTATCGCTTCGCAATGCTCAGAGCCGAATTCTAGGAGTAATTCAATCTCGGTAATGAGAAACCGGTTGAGAGGGTCGAAAATTGATTCTCTCTTGCATCTCGTATAGCCTCGCGATGATGTTTCATAGCGCATAGCGCGCATCGGTTTTGGCCTCCTCTTGTCGATAAACCCTATCAGACGCAGGTGATGAAAGCTCGGTTCACCTCGCGCTGTTCGTCGCGTTGCGATCCCACCACAATTTACATGCGTGTATACCCGCACGCACACAACAAGAACGCGTCATAAATCCGGCTGGGCAGCGACAGCGTTCGCCGTTAGTAATTAACCGTTCGTTGACTGTCGAGTTCTTCTCTGACTGGATACGGGATCGGATCGATACGTCTCCTCAATACGTTCGCGCTCGAAGAAACCGGATGGCAAACGCGCGCGCGAAGAGAGACGCCGATTGATGGATTTGATCATTGCGAGATTAGCGAGTGACGAATTGTTATTTGTCCTCGACGCGCTCTCGGGAGAGAGCGAAGCGCGCTTATATTCAGTCTGTCGATAATTAATTCCTCTCGAAGGTGAGCCTGACTAATCGTTTGGCCTTAGAGGCAGGCAGCTTTCCCGAGACAGCTCGGTCGACGCAGCTGCTTGGGGGCATGTTTCGAGAGTGCACGCGGATTCTAGATTCGAAGAATCCAATTAATGCCGCGTATAACGACGATAAATATCGTCATAGATCAATATGATGTATCGCGCTTATCATCCTCCGATTTAATTTATGTTTGTAGCAACTGATGATTTTAAGTACAGTGATGAACGATACAGCTAAGAGAAAATGGACGAATATCAAATTGATGTTACGTTGAATTCAGAATTAATTTAATAAATATTATTTACATAAATATTTTTGCTTTTTTATTTGCATACAATTCAGTTTTCAACTAATTAAAGCGTTTAAGAATCAGTGGCTAACTCTAATGATAATATTTGATAAATATGACAAGTGTACACGGAAACGTATGTATGATGTATGTAACATGTTTCGAATTTGTTTGACAGATCGTCTGACGGATAAGTGCAACCACAAATTTGAAATTCTAAATATTGCACCAGAGAGACCAGTATGTGTGCAATCGATCATTCGTAACAAGTTTTCTGCTAGGATATATCCTATTCGGAATGCTTTTACAACACTTTGCATATCTCTATTGCAATACGTAATCGTATTGCAAATCGTAACTGCGTGGTATGAGAAGTAATCTCAATATCACATATCCAAGAAATATTGCATGGCTATTAATATTTCGTGCGAAAATGCCACTTATACATTTTAACGTAATAAAGATCAAAATATACATTAAAAATTGATTTTGATAAAAAACTTGAAAGTTACCGCGTGTGTGTGTGTGTATGTATGTGTTTCTATATTAATTTATAAATAATTATGACGGCAAACTTCTCCGTAGTTTCATTATTCACGCTTATATTATATTGTTAATAAGAAGTTACATAAAAAAGCACGACGATGCATGACATTGAACAATCAAATATTGGCGAGGACGTACGCGGGAAAAGTGGCCGCAATTTACGCACGCGTAATCCGGAGGGAGGGAAAAAGCGTTCTAAAAAAAAACAAAAAATTCTTATCCGATATTCAATTTTCAGCCGGCCACAGAGTGTCGACGTCAGCTCTTATTTGCCGAAGTTGTAATGTAAAGCACCCAATATTTGCCGGATATGTGCGTCGGTGCCTGTTTCTACTCGGTGGCAAGGAATATCGCGCCAGTGCGCCGGATAAAAATAAAGCGTAACCGACAGGGCAAACGGGGTATTGGTGGAGAAGCGACGCGACGGTGTACACAACGAAATTATTGCTTTCCAGTTTCGCGGCATCGGGAGAGTCTCCCCTCCTTTCCTCCCCGATGGAGAATGAGAGTAGCGCGAAGAGAATTGAGGACGAAAAAGAAAAAAAAAAAAAAGAAGAAAAAAAAAATACGCGAGAATTATACGACAGTAGTGGTTCGGTGGTGCAGATACGGTGAGGATGTCGATGCAGCCTCTCTGTCAGTCGATCGGTTTTTTCCACCTGATAAAGTTTAACCAATTAACGTCCGCCGATTAAGTCACTTCGCGGCCACGATAGTGCCGGGGAAAGACATCGAGAGTTTCGGCTTATTTGTACACATCTGCTGGCGGGATCGGGAATTGGCTCGGATTTATCGAACTGTGCCGAGGCGAAACGTCGACGAAGGGAAATGGAGAAACGTCGCGCCGTTTGTAACCGCTTGCGGCTTTATTTACTACGGGCTTGTTTAGCGAAGCGTAGTTATAGCTATTGGAATATATTATCATCTGTGAATACGCGACATTCTAGTTAGATACGTGTGTCAATAATGTTTAGTATGCGACTTGCTTAAAATGCACGAGGACATGGCGCGTTGTGAATTTTCTCGGGATTGCAGAACGTTGCGACTGGTTACCGTACCACTATATGGCCAGCCTTGTTATAATAAGTAATATTATTATTTCGTGCTTTTATCTTGTAACCGATTATATGAACTAAATTAGTGAAAATGTTGTTGAGTAAAGTAGTGACAAGATTTCACGGAAGATCAGTATTTCACTGATCTTTAGTGAAAACACTCGCACTTTGCTCTTTGGTAATTATATGCTCTACCCTTTATTCAGTCACTTTTGTTAAAGTTTGTATACAATTATGTGGAGAATAGGAGCTTGCTATCTTATATACAACCTCTCAATGTTAAATACATCAAAATTCCTCCTTCTCTCGAGTCCTTTGTAGTTAGAAACTATTTACGTTTCGACATTTTTGCTAAGGCAAAATTATCTCTATTTTCGACAAAAAATACCACCGTGCACTTTTTACCGAATATCTCATGTTATTGTATATGATATTGTATTTTGATAAAAAAATTTTCTATTCTCTAGGCAGATAAGTTTCAATTTGATATTTCATCGAAATAAGAGACAAATGAGAGAGAAATGTAATGGGCAATAACTTTAACTTAAATTCAGTTGTGCTACAAGTATATTCATTTTTCAATTTTCAATTTTTTAATACATACATTTACAATTGAATACGTTTGTAATTGAAAAATGTTTAATATAGTACATACGTTAAAAATGTATGTTCCGGGCCGTTTGTTAATCTTCAGCATGAATTTAATGAGCCTTCCTTTTTGATTATTAATTTTAATTTGAAATTTGGCTGCAGCAACAAATATTGTGTATGTCAAATTTTAAAACTTCAATGTAATCTTTATATATTTATATAATACATACACTTATACATATTTATATCTGGGAGAACAATCGTCACAGGGATTCACAGACATTATTCAGGCGAAATGTTTCATCGTGTCAGTTCTTTCCTTGTGCCGATAGAAATATATTCCTTCATTATATTTCTAGTTGAGCATAGTCGATCGTCGACTCTATTTGCTTGAATCTCTGCACTACAGTTGGCTGCCATCGCCGTTTCGACCCAGATTTTGAAATTCCTTCAGTTACTTGCCCCGACTTTCGACGTTTCAAGCATAGAAGCGAGGTGGAAACGAGTTTATGGCGAATGGGATAGAAAAGAGCAGACATGTTCGAACCGATGGAAATATTTATGCCAGAAATTTTCCTCGGAATAACGGCTCGATTCTCGCGTTTATATAAATTTGGCCCTCGGTTTCTCGGTGTCTTGGATTTTCTGCAGAGTTTTCGGGACTGCGCTGCAAAAAAAGCCCGAGTAAAAGGTCGAGTTCGGCGATAAACTTATGCATTTTCTTACACTTTTCTTTCCTTACCGACCGCATTGTTTTTGCTATTTTACGTTCTACCCTCGGCTCGCTATCGACCTAACGCGTCACGTCTCGGGGGCATTCATAAATAAATATTAAATTTTCCGCAAATACAATTTTATAAATATAACCGCGTAATAATTTTTAAATTAGAATGTAATTAATATATGGATATTGTATAATTTTATAACGCGTTCTATTCTCGGGCTTGCTATCGATTACGCATCTCGGGGGCATTCATAAATAAATATTAAATTTTCAGCAAATACAATTTTATAAATATGAACGCGTAATAATTTTCAAATTAGAATGCATGTATAATTAAAATATGGATATTGTATAGTTTTATAACGCATTCCGAATAGACTGCGCATTGTGGAGACTTAAAGTATAAAATATTTCATTCACAAGTTACACAAATATCAATTCGGGCGTCAGTTTGGAAGTCTGTAGTCTGTCTCGCAAGAAAGCTCAGACTTCATACTCTGCGGAAAAGCCGCGAATGTCAGGTTCTCATTTAGGTATTCGTTTTGAAGTCTCCGCGAAGTTGGCCGGCACTCGAGGATCTAAGACACCTAATTTTGAAACTTCTCGCGTTACTTATGGCCGCCTGCCCATGTAATTTGTCGAGCTGCTGCAGAAAATTTATGAACAAAGCGCGGCTCTCAAATAACGAACTCCCGGAGCATCCACGTTATTCATGTGTTTCTTCTTTATTAATTCCCTTAATTTAAGTCTTCTTGAGCATTGTTTCTCTTCATAGTACCTTCATATTCAAAGAGAAGTAGCTCTTTTTATTATCAAAATTTTTTTAATCACGTATACTATTTAATCATGTATAGACTAGCTTTTCTAGAATAGATTGCATTGTTTTTTTTCTATTATATCTCATTATATATACTAATTATAAATTATAATTTGTTAAATGATGAAACAGCAAACAAGCATCTTTACTTAATTATGCGATAGCGTTCGAAATACAAGTGTCTAATTAATTTAAATGTTGCCTCGATCGTCTAATCCCGCACGTGCAGAGAACACAAGGTCGACGTAATAAATACAGACGCGTCGAAACGGTCGGATAATCCTCTCCGATCTCTGCCAGTTCTGTCTGACTTGTTAGTCTTATGAGAAGACGAGATTTACCTTTGTTCCATCACATTTTGTCGGTAATTTCGGTAGTAACGTTGCCGTTAAGCCTCATTATAATTTCACCGGGGCGTATTCCGACCACACCGTGTTACCGCGCCATATAGGAGTATTAAGGTAATGAGAGTTTTCCCACTCCCTGTATCCGTACCTTCGATATGCACGAGACCACGTTAAAGTGCAATTTTCCATTTCGAGGTAATGATTTGGTTCGCGAAAGCGCACACGATAAAGATCTGAGAGATTATAAGATAAAATTTCTTCGCTGAAAATCGCAGGCGCGTTCATGTTTGTTGTTCTATAAAATTATGTATCGTATAAGTAATTTGAGAGTTACGTACGTATATGTTATTCGCAAACATGATTATTTCACGATCGCGTCGACGTATTCGTATATAGAGATGTAGGAAATTTTGATCATTTGCTAAGTGATAATAGAAACAATCATATTGCAAATTCTCGCATTATTGTATTCAGAGTGAGCGTTTGATTGTGTTGGAACATTACAATACCGATACATATAGTATTGTGCGTTTGTTTAGATTGGACACCTCATAGGAGAATGGCGGCCATTATGCGTTAAACATTGGCGATAATTGATTGAGATTGACAAATTTAGTTGTATCAAATCTAGCGATTTGACGCTGTTCCTTTTGTAAGCTATCGACGATCGCAATTAATAATATATTTCTTCGCAAAAATACACTTCTTCGTCTTACATACGATTTTTCTCGTTGCATTACCTTTCGGCGATGGAAATGCGCGCTCGAGGAGTAAACTGCAGAGATATTTTCAAAGGCGGAACGCGCCGGCAGGCATTTACGATCAAGAAACGAAACAGGCATGTGTCGTTTTACGTAATCTCGCGACAGTGAGATTCGCTTTGTGCGACGCACAAAGCCACCGGCGCCATTTCGCCGAATGCCCGACTTTGTATGCATGTCTATTTCCCGAATACGTCGTTACGGAGCCGGAAACGTTTGTTCGAGGCTCATTGAATTTCCCGTATTTGCGAAGTTTTGTATACGCGATGCTGAAAGTAGAATATCGACGAATGTTTCGCGAATGCTTAAATGTGTTTAGTTTCCGATAACCACACGTCGGGGACGCCCTTATGCGCATGTTATTGCAAATATGCGATGCGAATATGTAATTATATGAGCTTGAATGCAGTTTTATATAAAGTTTAATAAAACGTATTGCTTATTTCGGTCAAAAAATAATGCAACAAGATAAAACTAAATATAAAAAAATTGATCTAGATTATATATCGATAAGAATTTATCTTTCACTTATTTTTTAATTCAATATTATATTAACGCACATATAGTATTGATTTTAGATTTAATTTCTAAGATGTTTGAGTTTGAAAGATCATGAAATTATATATGACTATCAAATTCAATTGATAACTATCTCTTGATACGGGATATACGCTGAATATATTTTCTAGCATGATAAGTAAAAGAGCACATAATGATAAAATAATTAATAGAATTAATAAAGCTGCTTTACAATTCCGTTTGATATGCGCGAATTTCGGAAGATGAGAGGAGAAAAGATTGGATCTGGAAAGAAGAGATGAAGACGTGATACTCATTATAATATTACCGGATAATCTCATACCCATTTCATACTAATCGATCCCTATCATTCTCGGATCTAAAAGTTAAAATCCAAAAATTAGAGCTGAGCTCCATAATCATAGATCGGAATTGCTTTGGGCGCCTGTTAGAGATTCTTCGAGAAGAAGATTTGCTTAGATCGCGCAAACAATGCTTCCAATCGCACATTTTTTTATGTATTTTTCACCTATTTACTTTGCTACTATATTATTATTATTTTTTTTACTTTAGATATACATATATATGCATATATTGCGGCATATATATATATATATAGAGTGACGTAAAAGCATACTATAAAATATTACGGCGGTTATGATTGAATGGCATATTGACGTACCTTTTGTAAATGAAACAGGACGGAGACGGGTTGCACGAGTATCACTCGTAAATTGTCAAAGCACGATCGCAGCTGCTGTCGAGGCAAAAGTTCTGAGAAAGAAAAGTCCGTCAATCGATCGTGCTTCATTGTGCGAAGCCCCGACCATTTTTCTCTACGGAACTGGGACGAGAGATCCGAGTTTTAGATACCACTCCGGGGGCGTCTCATAAGCGTCTGTGTATTCTCAGATACTCGTACGCTCGACGCCCACGCGTCTATCTAACAAAAAGTTCCTGATAAAATTCATATATTCCTCACAACATGGAGGGAAATATATATGCATATTGTGACTGACTTCCGCGCGCGTGGTGAAATATATGAATCACTTTTCGCTTTTTTCCGGTGACCCCGCGACATTTCTTTATGTATCTTCCGTTCGATTTTCCATGGTTACTAGCGAATCGCGCGCGTACATGTTTTTGCACAATCACTGTCATTCAGATCAGCATTTCAACGGAAATCATTGGTATTGTTACCGCATGGGAGCGATGTATATTTTTGGGATGCCCGTGCCGCGAGCGCTTATGAAAATGGATTAAATGTACTCCACGCATACGTAAAATTATTTGCTCTCCATGCTGATGATTTCATTGTTGTATTTCGCAAATACTTGTGAAAGCGACGAGGAGAATTACATTAAAGAATATCTCGTTGATTTAATAACTGATGAATTTTTTTTTAATCATTCCTTTATTTGCGTTTGCACTTTTACTTCAAAGGTCGATATATTATTGATAAGAAGTTGAGTCGCATTAGAACTTGAAACGCATTAACAGTAGAATAAAAACCTTATTAATAATATATTATTATACATCAAATAAAATGAATTTATTTTGCATGCTTATCTCTGATGAGATACATTTTAATTTATGGATGAGTATAAAGTCCAAGTGCGTGCAATATTCAAATATTATTTTCAGAATTACTAAATCCGTCGATGCTCTTCTGCGCTATAAACGTATGAAATATAACACTCTAAAATATAAGTTATTATTGTAATTACGGGATACAACGATATGTCCCTATATGCCTTCTATATATGAATCGGGAAAGAGGAGAAAGCTGATAAACTCGCGTATATGAATTGTATTTTATACTAGCATGATAATGGCGATTTTGAGAGCTTTACCGACAAAATTACGACGGTCGAAAATGTTATTATGCGCTTTGAATATGCACTACTGGTAATGCGGCATCCCTTTTCTCTCTCTCGTTGTCGAAATAAGCCGGGCCCGGTGATATATTAGTACCGCATAATAGAGTTACTGGTAATGAATGGCCGTAGAACGCCTCATTTTTGTTGGTTTTCGTGGTGAATGCAGTCATTGTGACATACGAAAATGTCAATCACCTATGTAAATTGTACAAGCGGGACCATCACGTGCTGTATGTTAAATTATATCCGATATTATCACGAGTCATCGCGATTAAAATTAGACGCGAATTTATATGAAAATTTATAAATAGAAATTTTGAATATTAATAATTTTTAGTAAAATAATTATATTATTAATAATTGTATTATCATTAATCTTATTAGATATGTACAATTCGCGTATATATCCTTTCTAATCAATTCCGTTATGAAGTTTGTCGCCATAAAATATCAACGATTATTTAATTCACGATGCGTAATGATAACACACGAATTCAAAGTGGTCTGAGTGTCGGCATAAATTTCACTTCGGAAAATATTTGATCTTCCGTGCGCTGCGCGCGTCCGCTGCGCGAAGCGAACTCATTTTCCAACATATAGCGAATAAATATTAATTATCCGTTATCGGACAAGCCATATATGGTGCGCTGGTTCATTCGATTTTATGAAAATATTATATGCCGGATTAATTTGCATTGACGATGCGTACCCACGCGCGCGATGTTGGAGATCGCGCGTAGTTTCTAATAAATTAAAGCATGAATTTGAAAAGCTAATCATTCTCCATTCATCTTTCTAGCTATATGAATCGATTTAATCTTTTGATATATTTGATATATCCTTTCGTAATATTTTCACACACAATCCTTCTTTTCTGTTAAATACTCTATTCATTGCATTATATTTCTATTATGAATATTGAAATTTATTTGTTAAATAAATATTGTCGCATAATTCATATTTAGTGCAATTAATTCTATTTTATATTATATTTTGCAAAATTTTTCAAATATACATGTGTAATAAATATTAAAAATATATTTACAAAGTCTCTTATAAAAATTTAGTGTAATTGAAAAAAATAAAAGTGGTATATTCGAGAATAAAGGAGGATTGAGCGCATTATATGTATTATGCGCGTTCAAAAAATTACGATCACGCCATTTGTCAAATGTAAGCTCTGCTCGAACATTTCATTTTCACGCCGTTATTCCTAATTTTATGGCATTATTCGTTTGGTACATTCACGATTGCATGTTTGCGCCGATTCCTTGATGATAAGTTAGATTTATGTAGAACTGATTGTTACTTCTCGCCAAATGAGTGTTTTCAATTGGCATCTTCCTTCTGGTCCCCATTCTCGTTTCCACGACCACTTTTCAGGTATCGGATAAAGAGAATGGAATCATTCCAAATCAGATTACAGCATGTGCTTGAACATTTAAAACGTTTTTGATCATTCTTCATCGAGAATCGTGGCGCAGACATTTCCCGATGTGAGAGAGAAACGGGCAAGAAAACGCAATCCGAGGAAACGTATCGCCGATCGATATCACAGTAGAATTTTCTCGAAAAGTAATATCTATGAAATCTTTATACACGAAGCGAATCTCGTGCCCAAATAGAAACATTCAATTTAAAACAAAAACTATATATAAAACTATAAATGTTTTATATAATATAAATTGTACAAATATGATAGAAACCGCATTTTTTAAACATCTTCACTAGTTTTTACATAATTTTTTTGTTACACTTTGCAGTAGCAAATTTATAAATATTGCAATTAGCCGAGCCAAGTGTTAGAAATATAAAACTTTTGCATTTAAATGTAATATTAATTTTATAGAAAATGAAACATGAAAGCAATATAAGTTGAAAATGCTACTAATTAAATTATTCGAGCGTAAGAAATGCGTTCATTTAAGTTCTGAAAGGAAACTTGCCAAGTGCTGCGAAACCTTTCTTTACGTTTCTGATTATTGTAGAAATTTTACTTGTTCTTTCGCTGTATATTTTTTGAATTCTATTCTACTAATAATAAAAAAACTCTACATATAAAAATATAAACGTTAACATTTCTAATTGTTAGAAAAGAACTCGCTGATTCTTTTTTACACAACGACGTAGATTTAAGTTATGTAAAAAGTAAGTTGTTCTGTTAATTGGCAAAGCAAAAATTGCGACTATTTCAATTTACGCTTGGTAGAGAATATTCTAAGAATGCAATTTGTAGCCACTATATGGTGAATTTTGCAGTAACCTCGGAAAATTACGCAACAAAGTATATGTAGATACATTGCAGGCTACCTTCTTTTCGCACAAAGTGCTGTACATATATTATACATGCACGCGAGAGGAAGAGAATATTTTATTAATTAATTTTATATTATTTCTGCAAATTTTCTCTCGAACAAAAAGCATTGTAGCTAGTCGTTAGATGTTTGCGATATATGCACAAACATGTTCCCTTTAATTACACGCCAAAGGTTTATTTACATATATGTATGCAAATTTTGTATTACACAAAAATACGTGTTCTGTTTTTATTTCTTGAGAAATAAATAGAGCGTTTTCGATCAATCTAATATTGGCACAAAGCGCAATGGCACAATATCGATACTTATATCGATTTTATTTTGTAAAATCATAACTATAATTTTTTATGAATCCGATATTTTAATCGCAAGAAAAATAAAAAAAATGTCAGCGAATATAAAATTTTCGTGAAATTATGACGTTTTTTTACTGTCAGCGTAGGAAAATACTGGCGCAATTAATGTCGATGCCATACGTGATGCAAGCGCGAGTTCAAAACTATAATATTGGTCGGACGTTTAATCGATCGATATTTGCTCTTTGACGCCGCCAGACATGCACTAATCCAACAATAATGCGACGCTATGAACCTATACAATCCGTCGCGTTTATCTCAATAAATATAGTCCCCTCGCTGTGTAGGCTGTCGCGAACAGACTGCGCCCATAGATAGTTATTTCTCTTCTCTAGATATTGCGCCGTAAAATGGTGTACACTTACGTGTCGTAGTGAATTGGTGGACTTGATAAATGTTTTTTACGGCCTGGAATGGTAGTTTTATACGAAGCTGCTGTATCAACTATTGTACCGTTATAAACGCTATCTCGCGCAATCAATCATTTTTTTTTCGTAAAAAGAGAAAAATAACTAAGAAAAAAATGTATATATTTTTAATATATTTATTAAAATATATTTATATTAATTATATTATATACTATATATTTATTATATTATATTATATTATAATTATATTTTTAAATGATTAATAAATGATAAAGATCAATTGGACCTTTATTATTCATTAATTGATTTTATTATTTGAGCCTTTTTAAATTTTGTTTGAGTATTTTATTTTATATTTTTTAAATAATTTTTAATAATTTAAAATAAATTTCTTCAATTTTAATATATTTATTTAATTTCTAATCAAGGAAATATTTTATTGCATTCTTTCTTCGAGAGCTTTTAATTCAATCCTCGTGGAGCTATCAAAAAGACATACTCTGGCATTTCATGTGAATGCCTGCCGCGTAATGCGCTATCATATGTCCGCTCTCATTCAGCTGCCAACTGTTGCGACGAGAATCTCACGCGGAAGTATCTTTTGGGTGTACTATGTCAGGTGAAAAGCGGCGAGGAGAAATACGATCGAAGACGAGTGAGGGCGTTAAGGGATAAAACGGGGGGGGGAGGGGAGGGGGAGAAGGAGAGAAGAAGAGGAAAGGGAGGAGGAAGATTTCACGGCATGCATAATTTCTCAGTCCACGACTGCGTCTTCCCGTTACAATGAGCCGCCTTGTTCGAGCGTATTATCAGCGTGTACGTGTACAATACAACGCGGGGAAAGCGTTCGAGAGTTTGTATAGGAGCGCAAGCTTTGCTACGATACACAAGGAAGAGGGTTGTATAGACACCAGGCTCCAATACAATTGCTTTTACGCCAAGTTTTCCCGGTATAAGGTATAGGCTATGCCAACTACCAACCCTGCGTCATGGCGCTCATAGCGGATATCCGCGAGCCATCCTACCACGATATAGTTACGGTCTAACGGCGTACCTTATTAATAGTTGCACTTGGAAACTGCAACGCTCGTTGCATAGCGTCCCGTTTGCGCAGCGAAAGATTAACAATATGTGCGCGGGAGTTTCTGCCGCGCTCAGGCAGAAGAACCCTCGACCGCAGAGCTGTTTGTCATGAGAAGAGATGCTTCCGAAACAAAACACCGCTGCCGTTCAGTTGTAAACTGACATTCCGGTTCATTAACGCCCAATGTATTTTCGTATCGCATATCGGTGAAAAAGCAATTGCTTTTGGCATTCGAGAGGTATTATTTATTTGTTCGTTGAGTTATATCTATATAATTTTTTTTGGCCATTCAAAAAGACTCATAGCTCTTTACTGTTTTCTTCATATATATTTATTTCCATTTCCCTGTATGAAATATTAATTGTAAAATATTACTCGGAATAAATTATATAATTAAATGGGACAAACATTATTGATAAGAATATAATTTTCATTGAGTACTTGTTATGAAACGTAGAATAGGTAGTCTAGAAGCAGAGAAAAAATTTTGTCATTGTGTGAAGGACCGGTGCATTATTAAAACAGCGTAAGATTTCATGCAAATTTTACGCTGACGTAAAAGTGTTTACGCGTTAGATTTTGTTGATGAGATCGCTGAATATGATTATGAAATAAGCGAAGCTTCGGGCGATCGCGACACATATTTACGTGCCATTTTACATTGAGATAAATTACAGACACACGACAGTTAGACGAAACTCCCAGAATTAATTAGAGTTCATAATATCGCCGCCGTTTCGCCATGCCTTTATAGCGTTTGATGTATCGCATCGACCTTTCTCGTGCTTCTTCTTGTTGTATTTTCATCAAATTTACTCAGTGATCTTACTTCAAACTTCTCGCGATACTTTAATGCTTCAATATCGACGTTGTCAACATTGCTATTCCGATACGACTATATTTAATTAAAGAGTCTCGGAATTCCTAGTATTTGTTATACACGTTATCTATTCGATTTATAATTATTGAATATAAGATAAATTAACCTATAAGTATTTTTTCCATTCTTTTAATTAATATTTAACGCGTTATAGAAATGTTATATTGAAAAGATAATGTAAATCTCTTTTTTTATTTTATGTGGATTATCCACATAAAATAAAAAAAGAGATTTACATTATCTTTTCAATATAACATTTCTATAACGCGTTAAATATTAATTAAAAGAATATATTTACGATAAGAACACATTATTTGTCGAAATAAAAGAGTTATTAATATTCATACATATATATATATATATGTATATACTAATTTAAAAAATTATTATATAATACATGCAAGAGATTAAATCGACAATTGAATGGAAAAAATACTCAGAAAGATATATATTTATACATTATATATATATATATCTATATAAATGTTAAATCTCCCGATAAAAATTTTTCGCGTATATGATAACAGTTTTTAAAATGATTTTTAATATTTACTTACCTGCTCCGCTACACCGGATCAAACACGATATCTCTGATGCAAAACAGCTGTAAAACAAACTTGCGTATCGAAGCGTGTATTATTAGAATAGATATCTCCTTGTAATTTCTACAGCTTCTCTTCTGACATATCAGATCGAAACTGATTGACGCTTAGGGATAGACCCAAGTTAATTACGTAGAAATCTACGTAAACCACGGCCGCGTTCTAAGCTGTCCGGTCTAAGCTGTCATTATAATTAATTAATTAGTCGTATGAGATGACTTAACGGATTGCCGGAGATACGCTAGGAAATTCCATTTAACTAGAATAACGGCTGAATCATAAACTAGATGCTCTGCATGTAGTTTTGGCACAAAACGAATAAGTAATCGCGCAATAAAAATGATTAGTGTGCGCGCGTACGGAGAGGAGAAAGAAATTAAAGATAATTTTTATAAAACAGATGAAAACTTCTTACTTTTGCCATTATCACTGTTATCCTGCGTTAGTGGTTTCGTAGCAATTACGAAGCATTGAAATAAAAATTAATTACTGTTAGTCAGTTTGTTAATGCGAGTTGGGGAAGTTGCATGAAAAAACAATAGAAACAATTGATTTACAGCCTTACTTTTATTAACCGAAAGCCTAAACTATAATAGAGAATGCTAATATGTATATATCTTCTATCTATATACAATAAACCGATTTTTCACGATATTTGATACACAATTAACATTTGGCAACTTGGAATCAATTATTTCTTTCTTTTATTTTTGTTTGGCAGGAATCACACTTAGTCTTCCACAATTCAAGAATTCGAATGTACTCTTTCGAGTGTCGCAAATCTGCCTCGTAACGTGATATTATCAAAATCGAGGAGGCTAAATCACAATCGTTCGCAAAATCTTCTCTATCGCGATATTTTAAGGACGACGATGTGAGCTTCTTACGCAAATCCGCGTTCTTCCTTAATTACATTAGTGCTGATCATTAGAACTATCGATACGAATAAGTATAATATTGCTTACGCAGCACTATAAAGAATTTCATGGATACATATCTGTATCGTTATGCCGCGATGTGTGTCTTGCGTTATTTACAAAAAAGAAAAAATAAAATGTGTGTCGTGCCATGTACGATACGAGTAGATGGGTCTCGGAAATACGAAGGAAATTTCAAAAGGTTAAAAAATCAGTCTTCTCGTACGAGAGATTCGAAGTTTCGAGGGGGAGAGAGTTGATACGTCGTTGTTCTATTTTTGGTAAAGCGGCGGAATCACTCGCCTTTAACAGCCGGTTTTCATGATACGCGCCGTAAAAAAAGATCCTCTTTGTGAATATTCCTCTTGGTAAAAAAAACTCTTGTGCCGAATTGCTAATTTATCGCACGCGTTTGATTCTCTTGCGGGAGGAATTCTCGGAATTTTCACGTTCTTCCAGTCTTTTGGTACAAGGTTTAGACGCACCTAAATCGCGCATCGACGCTCGCCGATGTATAACGAATTAATGTATGATAACGAATTTACGCTCGCGAAGGCGTTCTCGCAGTAGAAATCGCGCTGTTTAACGAAAGCTTTGTATTCACGTTCTTTTTTGCTTTGTCGTATTTCTCTCTTCGTACAATGAGCATAGTCACGAGTGTGATTTGATGAGATAGTACAAAAATTCCTCTACATTACTGACATATATATATATATATATCGTTGTCGATTAAAAAAATTTTACCAATTGGCGCAGTTCTGTCTTTTGATCATTTGCTACAAAAAGTCGGATATTATGTGTGTGTCAGTGTCTTACCTAGATTATGTACGCCAAATAAAAGAGATTACGTCGATCGGCCGTCGTGACGGCCGGAATAAAGTTATCACGATCATCGCACATCGTTCCACGATGTAACCGATATAATCGACGGTTTCCCATATGATTACTCGAAACGATTATGGTGCTAATAGTTTGAAGGCCCGATGCCACACACGGTCGTCTTGTTTCTTGTCACGTCTCTCTTCCGCTCGCGCGATTATTAGCTGTAGATACTGGTGCAAGTCGACACGGTTTTCAGCTCAATGTCATGTTGAGCGGTCTCTTTACGAGACTCCTTCGCCTTTTGCTACGAGCCGAGAGGCGGCGGCCCGATGTTGCTAATGAAACTCGGACACGCGTTCTCTGCCCTGTCACCGCTCTGTAAGGAGAAGTGCCTGTAAGACATGTACTCTGGTGGATTCGAGGACAATGGCTGATCTCGCTTAATCGTCGCGCGTTGCTTCTTCATCTTCATGTAACCCAGAACGGAAATCAGCACCACGAAAACGACGAAGCCCATACAGCTGCCTACGATCAGGCCTAGTCGTCTCGTGAGGATACTCGCCAGACTGCCTCTATCGCTCACCGTACCATCGCCCACTATCGAATCAGGCGCGTCCAAAGTTCTGACCTCGGTGCACCGGCTCGTAGGTGAATTCACCATCACGGGCAGCGAGGATCCTTCGATCACGTCGTCGTGTGTGGCATTCCATTGCCAGGAACCGATGTCCTCCGGTATCGGCGTACCCCAGCTGCCTAAGCCGAGTACGCAAATCAGGTATCGCGTATCGGACGCCAACTTTGTCAATCTTACCGAACGTGCCTTTGGATCCAGCAGTTTACCTCGTACCTGAAACGCCGGTGAAAACGGGCATCTTGTTATCAACATGCGCGCGGTTTCTTATCCGAGGCTTGAATAAATAAGAAATGGACGTTTGACGAAATAATGCAGTGAGTTTTAGTTTCAAAAATTACTTTTTTTTATGTGAAAATATATATGTATGTGTGTGTGTGTGTGTGTGTGTACGTAAAATTTTGTTCTTTTTTTATATTAAAAAATATAAATAATTAAATTATATTAAAAAATATAAATAAATTAGACTAAAAAAGAATATAAACTACAAATTTTTAAAATGTCGGAAAAAATTTATAATATAATAATTTCATTAATCACAAATTATTTAAAATAATAAGCAGAATCAAATTTTATATGCAATTTACTAGAGAATATTTAATTTCTAAATGGTTATCGCTGAGCAACCCATACTTTTTTCTACGTAAAATTTCTACTTTTCTCGCACAATTATAAAAATCTTACCTCATCGACATTGTCCAAGGCATGATATGCCACTTGGTATCCATGGAGGCCGGAATGATTTCTGCTTTGCCACGATACCAGAACGGAAAAGGGCTGGATGTCCTGAATTGCGAGTTTCAAGACCAGCGGAGCGGAACAAAAGGCGTGGGGGTCAAGATCGAGGAAGACGAGACCCCGCAGCTCGGGCGGCTGTTCGCATCTTAACAAACCGCCCTCGACGTCACCGACTCCGACGCCATTTCTTCCGCGGCTACGACCTCCACCGACTCCACTCACCAATTTCTGATGGTCCCTCAACCATTCCCACAACTCTTGCGATTCGCAGCCACAGTGTAAGGGGTTCTCTGTTAATAACACCATTTCGCTTTTATTGCATTCGTCAAGATTGAATTAAAAAGCGAATTTCATAAGTATATGTACACCCACAAAAATATCATTAATTATTAATTAAGCTCGAATTAAGCTTATGTAAAAATATACATATTCGAGAGAATTTAATAAGTTGTTATAATATTAAAATATTCACAAAAAGAGCTTTTTATATATATATATATTATAAGAAGAATTTTCTATATATTATTATTCCATTTAACTATAAAGCAGAATGTCGTACTCTCTTTTACTGGAAATTTAATCCATAATTAAAATCTCACATATAATAAATATAAATATAAATTTCTTCTCTCGCGTATGCTGTAACCAGTAACTGATTAAAATTAATGACAAATCTTATGCATCAGCTATTAAATCAACAATTAAAATTTATAATTCCAATTCTCTCAATACTTAATGATTTGCATAAAATATATCTGCGCGATTCATGAATAAATAAATTAAATGATATTTTATCATTGTGTTGAGATTATACTTTTCCGTAAATTTGGTTGAAGGGAAAGAATATATTTTTTTTTACTGTGATATTTGCTTTAAATAAGTTTCCGAGAAATTTTAAGATGCGATAGTTTAGTTTGCAGATACCATTAGAAGTCAAAATTAGATAGAGTTATATAATAAAGTTATATAATAATAAAATTAGATAGAGCAAACTTGTTTAATTGTTCTAGTATTGAATATTGATTCTAGATGATAATAAGTGATCGGCGATTAGTTTTCGAGTAGTAGTAACGTCATTCGGATCGATAGTCGTCGTATGTACGAGAAAACTCTCTCTCTCTCTCTCTCATATATACACACACGCACACACACACACACACACACACACATACACACACACTCTTTGTCTTTGTTCGCTTATATTCAAATTCAGCGGTTTTTATCGTTGCTCTCAAGAAAAAAGGCAAGGCGTTCATGCAAGCGCAAAATTAATTATAAATACTAGACGTGTCTTAGCAGCTCACCTTCAGCTCTCAGGCTTCTTATTTGCGTCTCAAGTGGCCTGAAAGCGTTCAGTGGCAAATTCTCCAAGTAATTTCTACTCAAGTCAAGTAGACGTAGCTTCTTCAGGGGTCTAAATGCCTCGCTGGAGATGGCGTTTATCCAGTTACCGTAAAGATGCAGCTCGACCAGGCTAATTAAATTCTTGAACGTCACTTTGCCGACGATGCCGATCTGATTGTAGGACAGGTCCAGTATTTGAAGTGATTTGAGATCTTCCGGGAACTCCTCGAGCTCTTTCAGACGGTTATGCGTTAAATTGAGTATGCGCAAGTGTTCCATACCCTGAAGCCTCTCCTTTGGCAGGATTTCTAGACTGTTCATGCCGAGATGGAGAGTGAGTAGATTCGGCAGGCTTCGAAAAGCGCCCGGTGATACTCGAAGAATGCAATTCTGCCCTAAATAAAGATGCAACAATGCCGGGAAGGCCTCGAAATCTTGCGAGGTTACTATACTGAGATTCGTGCCGGATATGTGCACTTCCTGAAGTATAGGATACATTGCCTCCGATGGCAGATCGTGGATTTTATTTAAAGGATTTCGAGTGAGATTTAGCCATGCAAGACCGGGCAGGTTCTGACCCGAGAGAGCCACCGCGGGTATTTGCCGAAATTTATTTTCCGATAGATCGACTCTTCGCAACAAAGACGAATGCGAGAAGAAATTCGCCGGTAGCGCATTTAAATTATTGTTACTGAGATCCACGGATATCAAACGTGATAAATTGGCCATCGCAAAGCCCGACATTGTTTCGATTTTATTGTGACTCAGATCCAGTTCTCTCAGATGCTTTAAGCTGGCGAAACTGGCCACATCGACGTTGATAACTTCGTTGGTGGACAGTGTGAGAATTTCGAGATTAAGGGCACTCGATAGCGCCGAGTATGGAATGTCTTGGAATCGATTGTGATCCAGACGTATTTCTCGCAACGATAGCAATTTGTCAAAGATGCCCGGTGGCAGAGTACGCAGATGATTACGATTTAAATGTAAACGGGCGAGATTCAGATTCAGCAGAAAGATAATCTCCGGCAGCTGGCTTATTTGCGAATCGTCCAGTAATAGCTCTTGTAGAGCCGGCAGCCCATTGAAACACTGTTCCGTGATCTGACTGAAATTATTGCCGGATGCCGCCAATGTCCGAAGACTGGGGATATGCAAATGCAATAGCGCCGACGCTGTGAGAAAATTGTCGTCCAAATTAAGATCGAACAAGTTATTGAGTCCGCGAAAGGCGCCATTTTCAATCATGGTTATTGAGCAGTTCTTCAAATTCAACGTTCTGATTGGCAGATCCTCTTGAAAAATTGCATCTTGTAAAACGGTGAGATAATTGTTCGCCAGATCCAGTACTTTGAGTTTCTTGAGCGCCGTCAACGCGAAAGGATCGAGCCTTCTCAAACCGTTATTCTGTAGATATAGTTCCTCGAGTTCATGCAGTTCTGAAAATGTCCTTGCCGTTACGTGACTCAGCTTGTTCATGCTGAGCTCGAGGAATTTCAAAGCCTGCATCGGTTGAAAGGCGGCGTCCTCGATTCTGGATATAGAATTGTTCGTCAGATAAAGACGCTCCACTAAAAGGAGATCTCTGAAGAGGGGCGCTTGGAGATGTGTTAACTTGTTGTGACCAAGCCACATGATTCTGACGGACGCTTGGCCGCGCAGAGAATCGTTATGCAGCACCGCCAGGCCATTGCTATCCAATTGAATGGACACCAAAGAGCTTCCGCCGGAAGATGACTCCGAGGCGGATAGCTGAAAGACGTCGCCAAGCATAGTCAATTGATTGCCCTGTAGATTAACGTGCTGTAGACTATTCAGCGTTCTTAGCGCGCCCGTCTCCATGGCAGTGATGGCGTTGTTTTGCAAATGGAGCTCGAGGAGCGCCGGAAGCGGTGTGAAAACGCCACGCTTCACTTCCGTTATATGATTATCCTGTAACCGCAGCTCGCGCAGCTGATGCAGCTTGACAAAGGTGCCCGGTTGTAACTCGCGAATCTTGTTACCATCCAGAGAGAGCGACGAGAGGTTCTCGCAGTGCTCGAGGAATTCCCGCGGCACCTTCTCGATGTAGTTATTACTCAGATGCAATTGGGCCAGCTGCGTGAGACTCGTGAGACCCTTGGCGTCGATCCTTCGAATGGCGTTCTGCTGCAGATACACCACTGCAAGACTGACGCTGCCGGCGAACGCATCTCCCGGGATCTCAAGAATATTGTTTTCCGCCAGATAAAGTTCCCTCAGCTCGGGTAGTCTCGCAAATACACCGCCGATGTAGTGAATGTGGTTATGACTGAGCTCGATCGTGCGCAGCCGTTCGTTTCCCTTAAATGTTGCCACGTCGAGGAAAACAATTTTATTGTGACTCAAGTCGATCGATTCTAGATCCTTCAACGATACGAAGGCGTCCTTGTGAATACTCTCGATGGAGTTGTAGTAGAGATAGAGTGTGAAGGATCCGACAGGGCCTGAAGCAATCTTCGGTCAGTTTCTCAAAATTGTTGCTGCTCAGATCGAGAATCAGCAGGGAGCTAAGAAGGCTGTAACCGTCGTCGGGTAGTTCCGATATCTCGTTCCACGCAAGCCTGAGCGAAACCAGGCTCTCGAGTCTTCTCATGGGAGCCATTGGAAACAGCTTCAACTTGTTTTCGGCTAGATCCAGATCGCTCAGACTGTCTTCGAGACCCGCAAATGCGTATTCGGAAATTTTCGATATTTGATTACCCTTCAGGGTCAACTTCATTAGCTTCAAACCGTAAAAGCAGTAGGACGATAGATCTTGTATCAAATTCGTCTCGAGGTCTAGAGCAGCGAGTTTCCGTAATTCGGCCAATGACTTTTGAGGTACGTGAGGTAAGCGACCGGAAACTAGTGCCAAAGATTCCAGGCTATCCTTCAGATTCGTGAAGGCGCCCTCGCTTACTTCCCGTAAGGATGAATGCGATATCTGAAGATGCCTGATTTGCGATCCGGGCGGAAAAGCGTCTTCTCTCAGTTCCTCGATGCTCTTGTCAAGCTCGTAAACGCTCAATGACTGCACCATCGTGCCCGTACCTGCAAATGGTCGTAAAGGGCACGACCATTAATTTGAGACTATAACATGGACTTTGAGTTTGACAGTAGTGGCTAATTGCACATTTCATTAGTTTTATGAGACGTTTTGAAGAAAATAATTTTCTCTTAACCCTGTTGTTCACTTTACATTAAAACTAAAAATAAAAATGTTGTAAAAAAACATGCGCGCATTTTTCATGTAAATATTAAATGAAGTGTGACGAGTAAATTTAAAGCGCGCAATCGATGTAGCCGATATTTTTATGGATACTGTTCAATGTATTTTCAATCGCAATTTTTAATTTACTCTATATTATAAAAGTTATTTTGTAGCAATTATGCGATATTAAAATATGCATTTTGAGAGAAATTTAATTTTATATCTCGATTTTTTTAGACTTTTTCTCTTTTGTGCTTTAACAAAAAAAATATATCAAAACTCATATGATTGAAATATATTGTACATTTATTATTATTTATAATATTTCATCAGATAGACGAAATATTATACGAATGTTATACGAATTCTCGGTATGTGCCTCGTTTATTCTTGTTTTAAACACATTTAACGAGATTAAAATCTCTTGATTCCTAAATATTGCTTATACTTACCGCTTATACTTAACACGCTTTGTAATGTGGTTCTTAGAGTTTCTTCCGTAGCGCCAGCGCATTCTAGAAAGAGACCGTCTTCAAAGTTATAGCAAGGACAGCCCGGAATTGTCTCCGACGGCGGACATTCGGCTATCTGAGCTAAGGCTTTAAATATAACAAAATTCTGTATTAACAGAATTTGGAGGATCATTCTCGCGATCCACTGATTTATAGCGCGAGAATGCTCTCTCCGTCGTTGCGGATCTCGCGTCATCCTATCGTCACATCCGTAATCCCGTTTTTCGCCTGACAGATTGCAAGGAGCTTCCTGAAATTGAATAAAAAAAAATTTAAACTAGCAAATTTGCGATATATTACATTCAATAAAATTTTCAAAAATTCGATAAAGTTTTTTCTAACACATTTACATCTAATGACGCAAACACAATGTTCTATAAATTGCAAATTAAAACATTGTAATTTATTTGATTTTCATTATATATTATAAGAGATTTTCATAAATAATATATTTTAGTTTATCTCATCAAGAAAACTGCATCAGTAATTTTTTCTCGTTTATTTTATAGACGTTACGATTTTCACTCTCCTCTTAAATTGATCAAAATCATATTTTTTTATCAATTACTGTTATGTCATTTTTATAATCGTATCAAATAATAAATTATATCATTATAGCTTTGGTAAAATTTTTCCTATTTCACTGACAAATATTTACGGCTGCCTTTGCCATGAGAGATTCTTGTCTGAATAAATCTACGAGTAAAGTTAAACTTCGTCTGCCAGGCACTATGCAGCGCATGTTGAAGTATGTTTACGAAAAAGTACGGCCGAGCTCTCGAGAATAGTGCGAATAGCTTCCTTGAATAACAAAGAGTCCACGTTTCGCTAAAACGGAGTTGCATACGAATACACGAGGACATAAAAATTATTTGACTCTATTATAAGAAAAAATTGTGTTTGTAATTTCGTGAGACATTCTTTTTTTCGTTAGCAAACAAAAATTTCTCTCTCTTTTATTAGAACAACTTTTATATAATATATTTCTGTGTACATATAATATATATGCGAGAAAATGTATATTATAAAAATATACATTAAAGATAAAAAAACTGGATCTTATAAAAGCTTTACAGAAAAAGTCTCTAATGTGTATAATTGCTGATAATGAATTTAACATGACGATTGTATGTACACAAGTATAATGTTTTTAATTTGAGTTCATCTACCACAAGAGAATATTATTGAAATAGTCATTGGTGACAATACCGCTTGTCAAATCATACTAACAAGTTTTTATCTCGATGACGTTCCATTTTGATATATTTTATGAATTGTCATCTATGTGAAGCGCGTTTCCTCAGTATAATCATATTTTTTTCTCAATGAATATTAAATTTTGATTTCCTAACATTTAAGAGAAAATATATCAAAATTACACAACATTATATTTTCATTGTAAAAATATTTTATAATAAACGCGGCTTTTTATAGCTTTAAATATGATACATAAATATGTCATGCAGACATATACAAAGTTCTTTGCGCGTAATCGAGCGGCGGCAATAGTCGGTTCAGAAATCTGTATCACAAAGACGTCTAGACCGAATCGATTTTTCGCAAGTACCAAGCCGCGATATCGGGCCATTCACACTCAACTGAATCGACGAATGCCTCTTCCTTCTGACCCCGCTGGAGAATCGCGGCATGAGAAGCCTCAATAGCGGCACATCATTCTCATCTACATTTACATTTGCGCTACTGTAGAGCGACGATATCGTATAACGCCTTTACGATCGGGCGATAAAACACACAGTAGCGTATCACGAGATGCGAGCGAGCCAAAGGCTTTGAATTCGAATCCAGCAAGGCGCGGGTGCGTGCCTTGCCGGAGAGCACTCGGAGGAGATCCTTGAAAGGATCTTTCACGAAATACGATTAACGAACTCTCAAAAGAACTTGATGTGCGAATTAGACCTTATATAATCTAGTTATATACAACCTAGATCCGCTGTAAAATATTGTAGAAATTTCTTTTATCAGTTCGATATTCATTTCAAAGGAGATATTCCTTATGAAGAAAAAAAAGAATTTTTTTCTTCATAAGGATATTGGAACATTAAAACGATATTGCAAAGCAAATAGCAATTCCGCTATTACACACATAAACGTATGTACATTAACGCGTAAAGACGTCGTGACAGCAAGGTAAATGAATCCCTGACTTGGAGGGTAATAGTATCGGATCCCTTCTCTGTTTGCAATTGAGCAAAGGAGTCAACGTACTCTGATTATTTCGCAGCGAGCGATTAAGGGCGGATTCACTTGGAATTCAAGAAACGTTTTCAATTTAAACATTAATCTTCGTAGAGAGAAATGCCGGTTCAGCATTATATCGGAATCCCAAAGCTATCTTTCTCCTTAAGTATTTCGATCGAGTGACTGGGCAAACTTGGCGCGCCCGATATATGTATATATCGATTCTTCTATTCGCTCTACTGATCTCGAGGAATATGTTGTTCGTAGGACATACACCGCATTCCTGGCACGATCGCCATAAACGCTCCGTGCTCTAGGAATCTGGTGTACGATGCGCCATTAGTAAACTAAGATATCGCGGTTACGTGAAGCTCTTCGATTTGGATTATTGGCACCTGGTATTGATAGAATTAAGCCGCGGCGACAAATGGATTAGCGGACGATCAATTTTAGCAACGATGGACGGCGCTTGACACGTAACGGCATTTATGGAGATGAATGTTCAGTACTCTATCACTGTTACTATCTATAAGACTGACGTATAATTGACGTATAATTGCAAAATTCCAATTATATTTATTGATATTTGTCTTTATTCCGCATGCATATTCTTATATCGATATTTTAAAAATATTTTTATTTTAATAAGATTTAATTGTAAACTTAATAAAAAAAGAAAAAAATTTTCATTATCTCGTATGTTCGACAATTATCGATTGGCACCTTTGAAAGTTTTATTAAAAGATATGAATGTGCGCGAACAAAGAGTTTGTCTAATCGGACAAGAGGTTCAAAGCACGCTCTTCTGTGAAATCGATGCGATAGAGGATTATAACTTGTGAAAAGAAAGAAAGTAGTTGAGAATTCAGTGGAAAATGCGCTTTACGAGACATACATCGTTTCGATCTAAGTGTACGGTTATATACGTACTTCTCGAGAGCGTACTCAGTGCTTCATGCAACACCACTGGTAATAAAGCGCGAAAACGTTTCTCCGCCGTGTTTTAACGCGATGAAAACAGTCGACGCGCACTTCTGCCTGAGGAAAAACGAAACGTGTCTCTTTCAGCACGTCTATTTCCTCGTCAGAATCTCTCGCCTTTCCCGAAAGAAATTTCAGCAATAGAATTAAAAGGTTTACGCGTGCTAAAAACGTCTCCCTTTTTCGTCTCTTCCTGATTTCTTTTGTTAAATTATTTATTTGCTATTCTGTCATGTTTGATGACAGAGAGTGACAGAGAGAATGACAGAGAGTGAACATTTCCGATAAACATATAAATGCATTAAAATGAAATATAGAACATAATTGTTTCAAAAATAATTTTTTTTAATAATTTTATTAAAGATTCAAACTCACATGAAAATTTTGTGAAATATTGTATTCTCTACAAAAAAAAAAAAAAAGAAAAAATATGATAGTAACTTAATTATTTATATTTTTATTTTTAAGCAATTAAACTTTTTTACTATATAAATCTTTTTTCCACAAATGTTAATTCTAATTTTTACAATCTTATAATTATAATTTTTTGATAAAGAGGATATTGTTTACAAATGATATATATCATAATAATCTAAACTTTCGCATATTTACATTTATTTATTCGCATGTTTGAATAATTCATCTCATCGCCATGTTAAGCATAGTCAACAGTTTCTGAATTTCGTGATATACATCAAATCGATTTAGGAACAACAACATGTTGTAATTTCGAAACTACTATTTTGACAAGGTAATGGTGTCTTGCTTTCCCAATAGCCAGGTATTTATACAACACGACTTGTGAACTTCATGGTTCAATTAGCAGTCGCTCTTTTCGACACACCGTGTCAACAACATGTATGCGCATGCATATTAATTACTTGACGAAGAGCTTTGATATCCTGTAGTTACACTATGATCAATTACTGTGAGGCTTGCTCTCTCATTAGTAATTCTGATGTATAATAATAAAATTCTGATGTATAATAATATTACTAGAATGAACGTTGAACAAGAAAATCATTGCATTGATTTGCATATATATATGTATATATAAAATCAATTAATTCCAAATTTATTTAGTTTATTCCAAGTAATTCACACATTTAATCAATTTTAAGTATTTGAGCAATGCCGCGTCGCGATATTAATTCGAATGTTTATGATTCTCTGTTTCTACGTCATTTAAGGCAAGGGGCGATTAATTTTCTGCATACTCCGGCAGTGTCAGTCGAAACTGAACTCAGCCCTGTTTTTACGATTTATAACGGCTATTGTATCGCGCTTCCCGTCGTAAACTGCGCATAATTTCAAGAATACGCCACTATGATTGCCGTATATAAAACCACGATATACGATATGCAGATAGGCAGTATCGTAAAAGCGATGCACTAGTACTCGCGATACGCTTTTTTCTCGTGACTTCCTCGTGAATGCTGTGACTGCGTCTTGAAAGATTATCTACCCCTTCCTGTAGTAACTTCCCCATGTGCGGTACGATTTATCCGGGCCACGCGGTATTTTGTGCACTCGCGAAACTCATACGTCACATATTACATTTGGTGGTTAAATGTACTGTGAATCTAGTTCGTTTATCAGAGCATTCGAAACGATTTGATTGTAAATCGCGCACGCAAAATTCACTTTGGAAAATCTTCTGTCGTGTAACTACATGTGCGTGTACGTATACACATATGAGCGTTTCTCATTTTCTTAATATCGGAATTAGAAATTAAATAAAATGTATTGGAAAAGTAATATAACGCGTGAAAGAACACGGAACGACAATGGAAAATAATAAAATTAATGAGCGATATCGGAAATAAATTATCTGATGGATTTATTGGGAGACTACATCGCGACAACTGCTTATCCGATCGGAATTATGATAGAAATCTGTGTAATGCATAGGCACGAATAACGCTTTACATGGGGTATTAAGGTCAGACGGGCACGTTTGCTGGGACAATGCGATAACAACCCTCGTTAAGTTTGATTAGCACTAACACAATCATTCTGGCAGTTAAATTTACTATGTATATGTCATTAGATTTGCCTTAATTGCAATTATGTTTTCATTGTAGTGCAATTACGATTTAATTTTACCCTGTATTAACTTTTAACGTCGTCCTTCGATTAATTAATTTCCACGCCGTTCAATTGCGTCTTCTTTCCTATAATATTCATCTTTGATCAATTAAATCTCCATACAATATAACTATATATTTTTTATTATATAATTTCTAAAAAAATGTGTATAAAGAATTATTTAGAAAAAAATTAATGAACTCAGAAAATTTAATAAAAACTCAAAATCTATTGTGGCATAAATAACCAGGAAAAACGTCCAGTCAGTACGATCACTGGAATCGCGCAGGTAAAAAAGATTTATTTTTATTACCAAAAGCAAAAACCCAAATAAAATCGAAAGACTGATGTTGGTAAAGTGAAAAAAACGAAGCATCGATATATGAAAAATTTATCGCTAGCCACATAATTTTCTTAGAAAAGAGAGCAAAAGAGAAAGAGAGAGAGAGAGAGAGAGAAAAATTTCTTAGAATGGTTTTATTTTTATCTTTTCTTGTTTATAATGATACTGAATTTATACCGATAATAGAGTATGACTCTTTACTGAAGTATATTTTCTTTGTGCATGATAAATGATAAGGCATTGCCTCAGGAATGTTATATAGAATATCTTTTCAGTCATTGTAGCAGAAAACTTACTCGTGTATCTCAATATATTTTACATATTTTATATATCACACATATTTATCTATGGGATATATCTTGAAATAAATTTGACTTTGAGAAAAAACAATCACACTTTAATCTAACATTATTTTCTTTATCTACATTATTTATATTATTTATAAATAAATCTCAATCAATAAATCACTAACAATTAAAGATTTCAATCGGCGTTTACAAGAATTGTGCAAGAAATTCAATAAATCCTATTAAAAATAATTGCGTAATTAATGTCAGATTAAACACGAATTTAAAGCGAAGATTATAAAATATATATATATATATATATATATCTGTCAGAATCACTTATCGAACAAATACAGTTTAAAATAGAGAAATGATTTAGTCGAAGCGCACATCACGTTTATTTTGTCAGACGAACGCACTTTCTTTAAAATGGTTGATCTCCCTGCAGGATCTCTTTCGCTCACAGAATCCGACTGCTTGCGGATATTGCTTCTCTGTGCATCGCCTTTTAACTGGTTTACCTTGTTCCTTCGCGAGAGGAAAGCAAAGCCGGGTTTGCTAGCATCGAAGAAGCTACCAATTTCCGCAGCGCCTATCCTCTTTCCAAGGTTTTCACTTCGAGGATCTCTGTTAGAAGTGGCTGCGAAGAATCTCTGAAACTGGTGGGTTAAGTGAATTCGAGGTGTCCTGATTTGGATTACCACCTTCCAATTTTGCCGTCCTCGATAGTTAACGGGGGCACGAAATTTGCTTTAGATCTAGGACCGCGATCGCCCCGAGATTTGCGTGATTCGAGAAAGGCAAAGTCTATCTAACTTTGCATTATCAGCCAGGCTTACGCGGTTTGATCTTGAAAAGAAGATCGCGCGTTCGCGGAGAATTCCACCTAGAGCTTCTCTTCTGCCACTCGATCGCTCTAGAATCGAAAGCACTTATCCTTTCATGAATAATTTGTGTTTTGAGATAATGGAATCCCGCGAAATGCTTTGCACGTAAAATGCTCTATTTTAATAGAATATTTTGTAATATCGCTTTTTGCGGCTTTATTATAGTCTGTTATATGTAGTCGAATTTGCCACAAATGTTTTATCGTATTTTTTTATTATCGTGATTTTTATTATCATGACACGAAAACTAATGAGATTATTGCAATGACTATTTGATATATATGCATTGATTATACACTCATAAAAATAACGTGTATGTATTCATAATTATTATAAATAAATTTTACATTAATTTGAGTTATTAGACAAATTATTAATTATCATTAATGTAATCCTTATATTAAGGGTTAACGTCAAGTAATATGGGACGAACTTTAGAAGTTTAGTTGCGGCTTTCAAGCTGACGCGAACATCGCCAAGACAATGTCTTATGTTACATATTCATCGTAGGCGTAGTTTTAAACAAGTTCTGATCTGTTCGTTCCAAAATTATGCTGAAAATGCGTTACGATATTCTGCGCATGACTCAGTATATAAATTCATACATTATTTATACGACGTGACATTGAATTTTGACGATCTTTATTGTTAGCGATTATTAACTAACTACAAATATTTTTTTAAAATGTGGGTGCATGTAAACGTTTGTTTTTAATTTCATGCGTGCGAATAAAAATGCCCGCTAAAACGATAAATGATAGTTGAGTTATTTTTCTGATACGAAAAGATAATAAAAGTCATTGCATGAAACTTGGCTTGAAGAGATTCTTGCCGGTCGAATTAATCGAGACGAGAATACGTTTCTCTTGTTTCTTCTACCCGAGAACGCGGCATTCGTCTGGAATACTTGGATTTAAAGGACCCCAGACAAGTGTAAACGTGATTTGAATATTTCAAGCGTCAATAGCAAGGGCCGAGAAGTTTTCAGCGTATCTGACATACTATGAATTATTTTCAGCATCGTTGAGTCTATTGAAATAATCTGAATTCGAATTTACATAACTGAAATATTTGTCAAATTATTTCATTTTGCGCAAATATACTGTGATAACTGATTGTAATAAATAATTGAAATGATTATAATTTTCGTATATTATAATTTTATCTATAAAATTTTGTACACTTATTATACAGAAAGTAAATTTTTTAAGATTTTTTATGCCATCATCGTCTTTCTCTCTTTTTCTTTACGATTGCGCGTCAGTATCAGAACTAGTTCTGACCGGAAATATATATGAACTTTTCGCATACAGAACAGAAAGCCATTCGATATCCGCTGTGCAGTTTGACATAATCAACTTTAAAAGACGTAGCGATTCGGCGGTGAATCGATTCTGCCATCGCGTCGAATAGCAAATATGTTCGTTATGTCACATGAGCTCGGGCGATGCGTCGTAATTCTCGGACAGAAACGATCAGTTCTTGCGGAAACAAATGTGAGATATTCCAGCGAGAAGCGA
The DNA here is from genome assembly GCF_021464435.1 of Cataglyphis hispanica. Classification (NCBI taxonomy): domain Eukaryota; kingdom Metazoa; phylum Arthropoda; class Insecta; order Hymenoptera; family Formicidae; genus Cataglyphis; species Cataglyphis hispanica. Next base: position 3,757,317 of record NC_065959.1, read on the forward strand.
GAGCCTCGATCAACGAAACTGCTGCGTCTCGGGCATTCGTTGCGTTGCAAAGAGGAGAGAGCATGGGACGGACAGGAGAGAAGGAGCAGGACGGCGAAGAAGACCCCGGGTCCTCTCTCCGCAGGATTCCGCGAGTATTGGCACATACGTAATCTCCTTTCGGCCTCGTTTCCGGAAATCGCTGATCTTCCAGGGAGCATTCCTTCCTACGTTCCGGTCGCCTAACCCGGCGACGGGGATCCTTACGTGGAATAGTTTCGCGACGCTCCGGCGAGATAGCTTCCGAAAATTTACTGCCCTCGTCGTACGTGCAGTAACTTAGGGGAAGGTCTGGGAAGACACATTCACAGGGAAAACGCAGGGTGGAAGCAGGGGAAACATACTCCCCGTCGCGTCGATTTAAAGTTGAAGAGGCCCTCCCCACCCTCCTCGATTCCGGGGCGACGACTCCTCCCGGAATTTCCGGCGAGATGTCGTTTCTCTTTATCGTATCCATCCGCAGATATAAATGCATGTCCCGTAGTTTACGTTACACGTATAACGTAGAAACACAAGCATAAGCATCGGCTTGTCATGCATTTTACGGAATATATTTTAAGCTGCTTCAAAGAGAGATCAAAAATATTCAAAAATTTTAAATAATGATTATATTATTCTAATACATAAGATTTCATTTATATTCTATTCGTGGCAATGATTATTCGCAATTTTTCATTATGCACTTTGCTATAATCTTTGGCAATATTTATTTTTAATAAGAAAATAATCATCAAAAGAGAAAAACCAAACATACAAAATATAAAGAATTCGAAAAATATAGGACAAAATATTTATATCAATTTTCCGTAACTGACTAATGACATTTTCGATTCGCAAATAGGATGATCTTTTGTACAATTGTCCGATAAAGTATTAATAAATTTTCCGAGGATTTTTCGAATGCATAAAAAGTGGGCTGACATGTGGATTTATCCCATGTAAGCTTCCGAGAGTCTCATCCGGCGTTACCACCGATAACTTGCGCGTTGCAGGATGAATCTATCACGATACGTGCGTGCCCGTACATACTTTCGCGCTCGAAAATCGCTAGCGAGGTGAGAGTGATTCCTAGATCGATGAACGGAAGTAGCAGACTGCACCCCTCTAACTGCCGATCGGACGGTGTCTAGAGCCTCGGCAGAGCGGGGTTACTCGAGCAAGATTACGGCCGAATGACTATCGGCTTGTGATAAATTCTCACGAGTTTAAAGGATACCGTAATGGATTTGGGTTATATATCTTCTCCGAGACCCGGGAAAGAGAGCAAAGTGCCGTGTGCGCGAGTAGAACGAATCGCCGTAGCGTATCGTCTCGTGTCAGACCATTCTCGATTCCGGATATTTCGCGGTACGCGAATCAGGCGATCGGGGAAATTTTTGCGACATACCGTTCGAGAGCAAAATTCCCTGTTCGCTTATCGCAAGTTCGAAAGTGTTCTTTTGCGAAAACTTTTCAAAATCTCGTTCTCCCCTGGAGTTGAAAGGGTCTTTCTTGGTGACCGAGCGAAAGAGCTGCATAGCAATTAAATGGAACGTATCACAGCTCTTTTCGTTATTACAGTGACGGAGTTAGCGAGAGTTACGTCATAATGTGCAGAGAAAAATACTTGCAGAATGTATATTTTAAACTTTATCACCATATAAAATGGATAAAAAATATAAAATTATATATATGTATTTATAATGTTGTGCAATGCTACACGTTAATGAAACTGTAAAATATTCACGTGAAATTTGCGTCGACTCTATTTTATAAATATATATTTTTAAATGAAAAATATTCTGATGATATAATTTAGTTTTTTTTGGTTAAAATTGATAAAATACATCGTTGATATGTAAATCTCTTTTAAAATTATCAAGGATACTACGTGTATTGAATTTGTTATCGCTGTATCATCATATACATATATATATCGCCTTCATTAGATTTATCAATCTGTCAGATTGCGAACATAAAGTTGTTAGACGTTCGACAATTAAGCTCTCGGCAAAAATGATATTACTCGTGCTTAATTGCATCCGCTCATTATGTGAGAAATAATTCACGATTGCAGGCAAGATCAATCGATCGTCTCATTAAAATAGTGCTCATATTACAATCGCAATTATCACGGCCGAAAACCAAGAGATCTATCGAGTCTTCATTCGCAGCTGCCTAGATCGCGTTTGCCTCGAAATAGCTCTCTTTCAAGTTCTTTATCCTTGCAAGAGGACAAAGAATTCTCGCGGATGGCTTAAAGTACGATATAGTACAAAGAAGTCAAAGCCGTTCAGCATTTTCAAGGAAATATCGTTTGGAAGGCGCAAGTGGACTTTGCCGAGAAACCATCACTATCAAGAGCACAAAAAAAAAAAAAAATAGAAAAATCTTACGGAATAGACAGTGAATGTGACATATGTACGATTAAGAAGGTAAATATCGATTTACGTTCACTTCGAGACATATCCGATGTGTCTCGATGCTGGGATTCAGATTCAATATCGCACATAATATCGGAAATCGCATATTCTCGAAAGCACATTTATTACCATTTTATTTTATTTTTTTTTTTTTGCGAAAATTTAAACTGCATCTCATGTGTCATGCTAAATATATTTTGCAAATATATTTTGTGATATGCTCGACCTAGAATCCTCGAACATGTTTGTATATAGCCGATGGAGCATTATACGCACGGTGCGAGATGTGGTTATGGAAATATTATTTTAATTAACACACCGCATATCGCGCGCATATTTCTTCTTCCTTTTGCGCCACGGGTGCTCGTCCCATTTCGTCGCGTTCCTCGGTTATGATCCATTGGTCGTAACTCCGCCTCGGACTGGCGGATTTAAGAGATTTCATGCATCGTCAGATATCAAGCCCGTATAATATTATTATCGACGTCGTTATAATTAAAACGCGAAGAAATTAACTTTGGCTCGTTCATCATCGCCGCCAGTTTTCACTCTTTGCACTTTTCTCCTCGATCCTCTTCTCCTTCGTTCAGCCTTTCTTTTTATCTCCACTTTGCTATATTCTTTACTTCCTTTCCCTTCGTTTTCTGGCATTTCTATCCGGCTTTATGAGCCTCCGCGAACTCTCTGGCACTCTTTAATTTCTTTTGCTCTCAAGTTCTACGAGCGCTTATTTCCACTCTTTCCAGCAGTTTTATCTGTGATTCTGAAATCTGAATTAACACTTCATTTCGATACCAGCCGCGAAGATTCTCAATGATCGTAATGAAAAATTGAACGAGAGATCCGTAAGAAATAGCGGGAGGAGTTGTTGGGCGTGAATAAACGTTGGAGATACGCACGTGAATCGATTTTTCCGCGCAAGAAGCGAGTATAGAGGTGGTTTTTAAAAAAAGTACCAAAGGATATGAAGGAAAGAATGAGAGGAAGAAAAAGAAAAAGTCTGTATATATGCCTGTATGTGTGAGGGAAAGAAAAGAGGGTCGACACGTCGATAAACGAGGTAAAATAGAGAACCCGGTGCAATCTTTCGATTTACTGCGACCGAGTGATTCCATTGAAGCAGCACAGGTGCCGACGATGGATCGAGTGGGCAGTAACGCCGAGAGTGAAATAATTTTCATGACGCGAAAATAAATTTAGCCCCCATAGAACGGTATGGGCATTCATTTACATCACCCGAATGCAATGAAAGCGCAAATTTGCTCCCGCACGCCGCACCAAATTGCCGCGTAATTTTTTTTTCCTGGCAACCACGCGCGTACAAATAAAACCAATTGTAGGATGGAGTTGAGATAAATCGTAATTCATAGTGAAAGTTAAGCAAAACTCTCGTAAATCACAGTTCTTATCGTGTAATGAGAAAAAATTCTTAGAGATATGAAATATTATTAAAGTAATACACTAACGAGGATCAGAGCAATATTATGTTGCATCTTTTTATCGATTATCCTATACGCAATTTAGAAAGTTATTAAATATTTTATTTTTAATATTGCTTAATTTTATTTTCACGCATTAGTATAATTAGTATAATTGTTGAAATATATCAGATACTTTGGAGTTATACAACGCAAATTAATAAAAGAATGAAAATTACAATTAATTTTGCAAATATATATTATTTATGTGAAAATATGTAGAGATTTATAAAACTTCGTTATCTCAATAATTCTGCTTAATATTACGGCATAGTTATGTATTGTATAATATTTAAGATAATTAGCTAGTTGGTTGGATGCATCTAAACTCTCAGCGCATTTATGATTGACACAAAAGCCGAACGTAGACTAATAAAGTTGATTAACAGAGATATTATCAAAAGCTGAGCTGCTTTTGTGACGGCCAAGAGCAGAGCATTTCATGAATAAATGATGACAATTATTACAAATATTGTTTGCGATTATTTTACAAGCTGTACGCGCAGTATATTACACGATTCCATTTTATCCCTTCCCACCTCCATTCTCTGATAATTTAAATTTCGATAAAAATGATATTATTACATTTCATAATTGAGCTTGCAGTGCGAAATGTAGCCATATTTTTGCTTTGCTCATTTACCTGTAATATCGTTGGACGATGATCAGATATTCGTTCATGCATGTACGAGTTGAAAATGAGAGATCAAGGCGTGAATATCGTTACTTCGGCCGTGAATTTATTCATGAAAGTATCCTTGTTTCGACACTAATACTCCTATTGCGCTGAAGCCTTCGTTCCTCAAAAGAGAATAAAGGATAATTGCATACAAAATGCTGCGATGGTTAATTTCACCTTTTTCGAGTTCTCGTTAATGTTAAATTGCCGATCCGTTACTTTTTAGCCCTTTTAGTCCTTATTAACAATGAAAGGACTTTAACAATCGTATACATTAAAAAAAAAATAAGATCAAAGTGCATTTTTACTTTTGTTTAATCAAGCAATGGCAGATATCACATAGCTTGAAATAGATTGTGAAAATTGACATTCAAAAATGAATCTTATGTTTCCTGAATTAAATGAAGACGAGATGTCTTAAGTTAATATTATTATGTGACAAGTATCAATATTATGTTAAAGCAGAGAATTTACTTTCAACAATAAATGAAGAAAAAATTTTATTTTATATATTTGCATACTTAAAATTAAATTCGTGAAGATCTTTGAATTTTTAATCTTATTTATATAAAGTGAAATTTACTATTATTTGAATATCTTTGTTAGCAAAAAAATCTATTCTAAATTTGTTAAGAATTTATTATATTTAAAAGGAACTAGGGGAAATCTGCGACATTCTGTATAAAGAGCAAACTGTGGATTATTCAACATGGTCGTATCACAGTCGCTCGAGCGGAAACTGTGCAGCTACCTTGCAGATGATAACAGCCTCACGTCCGATCTCATCTCGCGAAGCTTGTATATCGCGGTTTACTTTTCCCTTAGCTTGCGTAAAGTTTTCGCTTTATTTCAACGCGATCCACTAGTTTCCGCGTTATTATTTTTTTTTTTTCGTTCTTCACATACATTAATCCAAGCTCTTGCGCGTACAAATTGAAAATATCATACGTCAAATTCGTTTATTAATATAAGATAAATGTGTTAAAATAATCGTAAAATGTATATTTTATATTATATAAATCCCAATTTATGTACATAGAATAACTACGTACACAAAATGTATTACACGATTGTCGGTAATTTAATATTTTACTGTTGTTAATTTAATAACAGAATTAATATGATGAGACTCCAAACGCGAATATTATCGATTCAATTTTCATCAATTAAGACCATGTTATTTTTTATGTATATTCTCAGATTTTAATAATACCGATCGCATTAACTTAGCTCTGTATTTATCATTTCTATATTTATTTATTATTTCTGTAAATTTGTAATTGATCAAATATATATTTTTGAACTTTTATGGTACTATTATGGTCAACAAAATAATTGGCTTATGCTATTTTATATATATATATTCTATCTTGACGATGTCATTATAAAAATAGATAGATTTAAATGAGATATTGATAAATAAATGGTTAAAATCGATGTCTATTAGACGTGAAAAATGGGGAAACCAACAAGTCCCGTTGTTCGAAATAAAAACGCACTTCAGCTCGCTCAATGGGCACGTCATTTGTCACACGACAACGACGCTTTCGTTATAGAACGCCATGCGGCGGGTGCTCATACCGAAATTACATCGTCTCGTAAGTGACGGGCCGCGCGTTTCTAACGCCTCGCAGGTTCGACGTCCCGTATATCCACACTGATGTATTGCAATTTGCAACACACGTGCGGAGGTCGTGTCAGCGTACAACAATGGATACATCAGGCACGGTGACGACTTGCCGTCCGGAAGCTGTATACAGCCGCCGGCTGTGACGAAGCTCCAATGGTCCCGAACCATTCAATTGACATCCCGAGGGATCGGTAAATCAATCACGGGAGTATTAATAAGGACGCGGATGCTCCTGCGAGGCTATTCTCCTATCTACACCCTTACCAGTTTAGATACGGCATTAGATAAGGATTGCGTGCAATCACGTTCGCGTGTTTGGCTCGATCGTACGTATTGTTGCGCTTCGCACTTGTTAAGATTAATTAACCTTTTACAATTGCGTACAAGATCCATGTATAGCGTGTGTCGTTGCCCTCAAACTTGCGAGAAATGAAGAGTTCTTGGTCTTTGTCAAGGATACGTCGCGATGATACGACTTCCCTCTCTTTATAGCTCACGTTTATAAGACGATCTATCCTTCGTTTATAACGCGCTACCAAAAGAGATAAAGAAGATTGTAAATATACTTTCAAGGCAAACATTATATTAAGTAAACGTTCTTACAAGATGAGCGAATAGAAAAGTTTCAGTGGTTTGGAGGGCGCGGACGTCATTGAAATTCAATGAACATCAAAACGAAGTAATGTGCTACTTCGTTATGTCACAGTTACGCTGTAACGTGACGTTTGCCCGGGTCGTACTCTGGGCTTCTCCGGTTTACGACGCGCGGTATCATTTATGTCGGTACCAATCTACGTTGCGCTCCATAACGGGCTCGCGTTCGCGAAATCGTTACTCCCATCGGTTGCGAATAAACTGCTTCGAACCGGGCTGCAACTCGGGTGGACGAGCGTCATTAACTCTACACTCGCATACCTCTATATTACACACCAGACTGCCCGCGCGCAGTCGACTCCCCGTCAGACTTTCTTACGACACATACGCGATTGTGAGACTGGCGTTGGCATTGTAAACTGCCATTTGTAATATACGTGAACTCGTGGATATGATAAAATAGCATTGTGCTGATACGATCGCACACTGGCTACAAATAAATGGCTCTCTTACTTGGCTTGATTACTCTACGGTTTCTCTTTCTTGTATGGTATATGACAGTTCAACATCGTATTTTATCGGCTAAATAATCGCGCGTGTGTATTTGTGCGTGCGCCTTTAAAGTCTCCATGTGTTTGCTTGAGAAATTTATATATTTAAAATAACGCACTAGCATCGTTTATCTTCTTTGATGCGCTAGATATATTTATCTTACATTCAAGATTGTTGGAATGATATATAGGCGAATAAATGGATAAATTAGCATTCCGCAAATAACACAGGTTATTTTAATTGGGAGAACTAGAAAGAATTACGTTCTTCGTTCAGCATGACACTCAAATACCGGAAGGACGCAATGGACGCGATTAATCGCATTGAATTATAGCTGTGCGGTGCGGTTACGGTTCGTCGCAAATCTTCAATTGCTTCTGTCGATCGTATGCGATTCACTTAATAGAAACGCTCAAAATATTCTGCTGTTGTTTGAAAGCAAAATTGTCTATCTATCCAAAGCGATAAAAGTGAAATTGAGATTTTTATAATGTTGCGCGAAATATTCTTTTGTAAGAGCATTTTACGCGAGAATGTAATGTGAATGTGCGTTGGGCGCAAGAGTTATCTTCGCAAATTCGCACGTGACGATCCAGCGATCCCCGGGGCGCTTTGCTCGCCGTTTATATTTTTGCTTGGCAATGGTACTGCGTGAGCGGTATAAATCCTCGGCGACGTTTGAATGCTATAAATTAAAAAGTATCTGCGCGACAAATCTAGAAAAAGGCGAAAAAATTTGTTCTCCAGCACACACGCACGCACACACACACGCATACATACATACATATCGTGTCTCACACAAAAATATTAAATCTTGCTCTTCTGGGAAATAAGTCCAACAGAAATATATTGCATTAAGTTGGAGATTTTTTTCAACTACCTCGTTAAATGTTTCGTTTTTATTTTATTTTTCATGTAACTCTATTAATTTAAATAACTTTACTTTTGCACAAGCGTATCTTTCCATATTACATTTTGTCACTTTATATATGTATATATATATATATATATATATATATATATATATATATAATACATATAATGCAGATTATAAAAATTCACATGCTCGCACAATAAACGCAATATACATTTGGGAAGTGCGTCAGTTTAGAATCCGATCTAATTCGCGTTTAACCCTTCACATAGGAGCAATCTTATCCTACGTTCACTTGTTCTTTTTCTTTACAGACTTCCGAGGTCTTTCGCTCATCTGAGATGATTGAAATGCTTTCTATCAAGTTCCTTCGATGCAGTAAACGTACCGTGTCACATTTTGCAACGTCTACTCACGTTTCTTACTTAAAATTTTTACTGGCGCGCAAGATCCAATCCGACAACACGCGCGAGAGAATCTAATCCGAAAAATAGCGTGCCGCTATATGATAAGCTTTCTTTATATCCGCGCCTATTTTACGTCGCACGGCTTCGTTTCTGATGCTTTCAGAAACGCTGTTATTCATTCAAGTTCTATCGCTTCGCGAGAAATACGTTTCAAGTGTATGAAAGAAACCAGTATACGTAAGAGCAAGATGCGAAAAATTCACGATATTCTATATATTCTTTACTTTTATTCGGCATTGTATATATTTCAATTTTTATCAAATATATTTATATTTTATTATAGATTATTATATATATAATCGCCGTTTGTGACCGCGTGTAACGTTCTTCTTCTAATGTTGCGTTGATAATATTTTTCCTTCTATACTCCTTTTTTTAATATACACAAAGGATCGCTGGTTCAACACGACGGGAGGGACGATCGAAATTACTGAGGTGAGAAATAGCAAAGTCGAAGATGGAATATTTTGCCGGCGAACGATATCTGTCGAAGGACATAAGTCGCCTTGTACGTCGCGCGCAAAGGGGCTTTCATTATTACTCTTCCAGACGATGGAGAAAATTTTCCGCGAGACGAGGAAGGGAGGGGAGGGCGAATGGAGAGAGGAAGAGGAGGGGAGGGGAAACGAGAGAGGAAAAGGTCTCATCGAAAACCTAATACGATGGTAATCAGGGGTGAGTCTGCTTGGGTTCTTCGAGGTTACCAGTTTTCCATCCGCCGTCGAGAGAAGATCCGATCCAGCCTCCTCCCCCTTCTCTTTTACTCTCCTATCCGCCAGTTGCCAGGCATTGAAAATTTATTGAACTCTCCCAGCCACCTCCACCTTCCGGGATTCTCCTTCCCCCGGCCTCATCGCCCATTTCTCTCACCCCCCCCCCTGATTCTCTCTTGACTTGATCGGAGACAGGCTTTTCGATATCTTAATAATCCGCCTATTCGACTGTCACCGGGGGTCGGTATGATTTCGCGAATCTATAGCCTCGTTGACGTACGAAGAATAGACGGTGCTTGTCATCGCCGTACGTCATCAATGGAACCTTCATGAGCTAAGCTCACTCAAGGGACTTTTATGCTGCCGTTATGTTCGACATTTCGCTCGTAATGCCAAATTGGAATTGTCGTACTGCTGGTGGCTTTCAGGAATGATTCAGGTTTAATGGATCATCTCACATAATCCGCGAAAACTTGTTATTAAGGGCGAAAAATATTTTATAATAACGTATATACATAAATACATATCCACGTGTGCACGTGAGGAATAAAATGTTTTTTATGATGGAGTCGTAAATTTTCGTGAAGGAATCTTTGTCAACGATACATTTTTCAACAATAATGCTATATAACAAGCATTAACACATTGTTAGATGTAATTTTTTAATATCATGTCTGTTTTTCTGTTATTCGCGTAATAATATGTGTATTTTATATTATATATTATAAGAAAATGCATTTAGTTATTTTAATTGGAAAAAAAGATCAATGCAGAAATTGCATCACAGCGCAATCAAGTAGACAGGTATTACAATGACATTTTTAAATTATTAACATCATATATAAAAATTCTTTTTCATCGACAATTTATATGTGATATCTTTCCAGTTTGCGTATCTAATTTTCGAGCAGACATGGCAAAACTCGTACACGTAACATATACATATAAATCCTCCATTTCTGCATCTTCCTATAATTCCACATGAATATATCACAGAATTTAGGATCCATCTATACTTGGAACATATTATCGGAACAAATTATCTTGATTCGTATTATCTGCCATAAAGAAAGCGATTTACTGTACTTTCCGAACAACCAGATATATACGAGCAGTCGTGGATATTCGTTAGCTCGGAATCGGACAACCAGAAAAGATATCGGAGGCGCTGCATTTCTCCGCGAATGAAAACGATTCGCGACTCCTAACGAGTTTAGCAAAGTGAATCTGATAAACGAATTCGTTCAAGTACGAAACGATCGCCGACTTTGGCCAAGTTTTTCCCGAAAGCGTCTCCTGTGAAAAATAACCCGTATTTCTTCGACAAACGCGAATATCTATCGCGCAGAAATATCTGATTTTCGCGCGTGTGCATCTTGTCTCGTGTCGCAAACGTCTCGCGTATTTCGAATTTGCACCCCCTTTTGCTCGGCGCTCAAGTAATGCTCTCTCTCTCTCTCTCTCTCTCCCTTTGTGCGATTCTTTATCTACTTTCTTATGTTAAATTCATGACTCGGCAGCGGCGGCTGTTCCCGTCTTCGCTCCCGCTGGAATTCTCGCGCGGAATGCGTGCGGCAAGTCGTCTGACTCGCAATATGCGTAGAATGCACTTCGTTCTCGGCGCGAGCAAGTCGTCGAGATGCACGAGAATCGTCGAGTTGTTCATGTAGACGCGAAATGATGGATATTTTCCAAGAGAGACGATTGTCGCGGCAATGCTTTAAACGAGTTACTCCACAGAGATTATTATGCTGTTTTCTTCTCTCTCTCACTCTTTCTCTCTCTCTCTCTCTCTCTCTTTCACTCTATTCATAATTTCGAATTTGTGTAATTAATTACAGACTAATTAAATTTACAGCAAATTTTAATATTATGGAGAAAATATCATCCGCGGTTTAATAATATTTGTTAAATTTTTGCTTATATTGTTTTATTAGTCCATGGTAAATTCGGCTAACATTTCATAATAACATTGAAAAATCGAGAATAAAATTAAAATTCTTTTCTTCTCAATTAAATGTGAGTTTAATTTAATTACATTGCATGAAACGCTGTTCGACGATCTCTGCAATTAACGAATGCTAACGATCTCATTACTCTTCATCATCATAAAATTTCTGATAAAGTCCAAGTGAAATAATTAAAGCTAAATAAAATGGGTCAATAAAAAATTATATTTATAAAACGATAGAAAATTGATAATTATTAAAGAATAATAAATGATCATCTTTAATATTATGTATTAAAAATTTTAAAATTCAACTTTTTCGTTATTCCATTTGAGATTTTTTTCTTTGAGAAGAGCCGCTCATATCTTCGGAAGGCTTATTTCGGGAGAGATGCATGCGGTAAATATCAAAAATTCGTCTCCTTACTCTTTTGACTTTTTTACACATTCCCGTGTAGTATTTCACGGGAATATCGTCGATATTGCGAAAGATGCATTGCGTAATCACGTTTCTGGAATTTCCGTGGTTAATACAGATTCCTCGGCTTTTCGTTGACATTGTAATGCAGAAGTGCATCTGCATAACGTGGGGAATACAATGCGCAATAGCGACGCGTAAGCTTGGGTGCGGGTAATGAAATAGCGCATTGCACCGTGGTAATGACGGCTCCCAAGACGCTTACCATCCATGATAACGATGTAGAAAAGACGAAACGAACGTTTCGTGCCTTCATTGCAAGGCGCAAAGAAAGACCATTGTGCAGCGAACCGCAATCTCGATTAGACCGCGGACCTTTTTAATTTGATTTAATCGTCGCCAATGAAAAGCGAATGCAAATAGCGGACCGTCTCTTTTCCTCAATCGATTTGATATATGTCGTACAATTCGATGAAACGATTAATCAAGCTATGAAGTAGACACAAGCAAAAAAGTACATCGCTACTTTTTAATTAATTACTATAATATACATATCAATCGCGTTCGAATCAATATATATTTTAAAATATAATACTTTACTTACTAATAAAAAATTATATTTTTCTCTCTCTCTCTTTTTAGAGGTAACATAATAATGACAGTTGAATTTTAAAATGAATAAATCGATTTTCTCGAGCGATGAATTACTTTAAAAATAATTTCTTTTCATTAATATGGATAAAATGTTTTCAATTATATATCAAAAGTATTTTTTTTTTAAGAATTCTTAAAGATTTCTAACGATTAAAAAATTTATAAATAATAGCTAAAAAGGTTTAATTGGACATATTTATCTATTTAATATTTACACAGTCAATCTTATAAATCGCGACAGATTTTACAGGCAACGCCGTTATTAATTTAAGTTGGATAAATTGGTTTTTTTTCAGATATATGTCAAGAGCACTCCTGTAAGAGTACTCCCTTTTAGAAATCTGGCAAGTTCGCATTTACATGTACTTGCACGGCTATACAAATATTTACATAAGAGTCAATGCGATTATTGTGAATGAAGTTAAATGGGTTTACGGAGAGAAAATTATATATAAGGTATTTCTTACAATATTTGCACTGCCCACATCGTATACGGACTGTGGACAATAAATTCTAGATGAAAAACTTATTTTCTCGGTATATTTACGAAATCGTGTCACATCTATAAAAATGAAAATTTTGAAAAAAATAAAATCATCATTAAAATAAATATACGGCTAGTCTAAGAAAAATGTTAATGCATTTTTGACAACAAAAATATCGGTTGCGTTTGCTAAAGTATAAAAATGAAAATGTTTGCCAAATAGATATAAAAACACACGCACAAAGATTCATAGATTCCAGAAAAAACAATGAATCTTTACGAATTTACGAATCTTCTTCATATTAATGAGATACGAATCTTAATTATATATTATTATTCTAAAAAATTCATTTGATAAGACTTATTGTCAAATAGCGCGACCATATAATTTATAATGAATTTGTAACGGTATGTTATAATACTAACAATCACACACGTAATTATACAGATATATTGCGTTAAATTGGCATAGCTGTAATCAGCTCTCTTGTGCATTGAATGTATAGTTATGAGTGATGAAAGCTACAAAAACTTTGGATATGTTTGTTTGTAAAAGCTGAATATTGGGTGATGTATATTATCGCTAATTACGATGCCACGTGCTATCTTGCTGGGTTTGAAAGCTGTTGTAATTATATTCTACATATGCGAAGTTTATAATCTAACGACAAACATATGTATTTCAATGAAAATACGATTTGTACGATCCATAAATTAACAAGATGAAAACTGTAGAATAAAATAGTTAAACACACATATAGTCTTTTTAACAATAAGATTTTTTTTAAACAGTTTAATTTTTTTAAAATAGCTTATTAAAAAGTTAATTAAGCAAGTTAATATAATGTTTAATAAAATATAAATGAGAGAAATTTTAAATACGATAGATATTAAATTTTAAAAAGTCTTTGCATTGGTTTTTCCCCAAAGTTTAATTTATTTCTTGCCCGCTAATTTTTCTCATATTATTCTTAGAAAAAGAATGTAATTTTCATCAAGATAAATTGATGAAATTGAAGAAAATGTCAATTGAATATTCAATGATAACGAAATTTATGGCATCTCTTAAAAATATGCTGCATTTTATACCTCAATCTGAAATCAGATGGAAACGCACGCGGACTAAATAATCGCGAACTCGCATCCGCGTAATCGTAAGTATTCGTCGCGTGCAGTTTCCGCGTTCTCAGTCATCGCGTTATCTGAAATGTCCTCCGACAACCTGCATAAATTTGCCGGTATGTTTTCAGCTCGCTGCGCAATTTACTCGAGGCTCTGTTTGCGCCGCCGTTCCTGATTCCTAACTCCAAAACTGCAGCGGGGCGACGCTACCGACGACTTTGCTACGCCGGTCACGCCGATCGCCGGAGTTTCTCATTACGATTCCGTTAGCGTCAGCAATTGCAGTAAGTTGCAGCCGGTCGAGCATATATCGTGTTACTTTATTGCTGTTTGGCCGCCGGCCGTGCTGCCACTATTTTCAAATTTTCGTTAACTGCCTCGTCATGTCACTAACATTGCAGCGACTTACGATCATAAACGGATGTAATATTTTTGTACTTTCGTTCACATATCCGTTTTACGATTCGATTTAGAATCGAAATTGAACGGCTGAGTAATTCTCGATTTATGTCTCGCGATGACATTTATTAAATTGACAATGTTTCTTTATTTACAATTTTAAAATGTTTGCAATTTTTTACGAGAAAAAACTAAGAAATATATAGATACACAACTTTTACGTTTATAATATGAATACGTAAATAATTAATAACATAAATGAAAGAAGAAAGAATTGAAATAAAATTCAGTATATCGCGCTTTAAGAGATTCATATCTTACGCTAGTAAGAGTTTTATCAAACCCCGCGAGAAGAACATTTTCTTGTCGAGCGGGTGCGCTTTTGCGAAGCAGACGCTCGAAAAATTCGTGACAATCAAGGGAGATATTTGTACATGTCGTCATTTTTACTTTCTATTCGTTAATATGACAAATAGGGCTCGGATATTCGTGCTCTAAACCGGCTCACCGCCGGCTGCGCCGGAAACAAATGGAAACCGGAAAAAAAGAGCTCCTCGCTCTTTCGGCTCTACCCCTTCTCTCGCTTTACCATTTCTTGCCACCAACGAACTGCTAAACGAGTCGTTAGTGCTGATTTTTTACATGGCACTGTCCTTTTAACGCGCGGATACCCGAGCCTTAAATTTATACGAGCGTATAAATCAAGGAGATTTCCTAATTTATTTACGCCAACGAAGAGAAAGGAGAATAACTTTCGAATGTTTTAAAAGTGTCTCATCGCGATATTTAATTGATATACGAATTGGATATACCGCATTTTATATTTCGCCGAGAAAGTGTTTCTGTATTTGACCCAAAATTTGCATTTTCTCCTGTTTAAATTTTGACAAAGAATTTTAAAAATTCAATTTTCTGAAACATCGCTGTCAGAAACTCCAGAAAATAACTTACAGAGCTGCGTCTCTGTTTGCAATAATTTTACTGAGAAAAGCAGCGAGAAAATGCGTAAGAAAGCTGCGATTATCGATTCATCAGCTGTCTTTTTGAATATCAAAAAAATCGATATATTGGAGGATAATAAAATATAAAATGTAAAACGAGTAGTAATATTATGAACATTTAAACTATAACATTTAAACTAGAAAAATAAATAAATCATTCTTATTTTTATAATGAGAACAATTAAAAATAATGTTGTCTACAATCTTGCTTACGGAAACACATATTTTTAAATAATTTAATATCTAATATCTAATATTTTTATAATAAATGCATACATTTTTTCAATATTAAAAAGAAAAAAAATATACGCGTAAATTTGATACAAATTTAGGGCGCTTTTCATTTTGTAGGACGGAATATTTTAACTGAATAAAAGAAAAAAAATTCATTTTGTGTAATCTCGTACACGCATTATTATATTTGATAATACGTTACAAATATTTTCTCGTTGCAATAAATCATATAAGTATAAAGAGGATATTATTCAGCGTATTATTTTAATGGAATTTACGGCTTCAAAAAGCTTTCCGTAACAAGTAGCATCGATTGTTGAGAGTTTCTCGCTGTGCACCGGGATACCGCTCGATATATCACGGCAGAACGGAATTTCACGAAATTGCTTACCGCCTTTTACAATGTCTACAATCCCTGCTCGATGCAGCTAGTCGAATTGTGGCTCCAATTCTATAGACATTACAGACGGACGTAGGAAACTGTATTTTCGTGTATTTTCAAAGCAAACTTGGAACAAATTTGCTGCAATTGAATTTTCTTCTCTTGGAGACCCGTAGAATAATTCGCATAAAAGTTATTCAAAGTTGCGCGTAATATGATGAAGGCAAAACAATAATACAATAGAGTATGATTGTAGAGTAAATTTTGTGACACAAAATCATATATTATATTACAAATAAAATTAATCATTCAAAGAGAATATATTTTAAATGAAATGAAAGGGTCTAAATTCAGTATTATATTGCGTTTTCACTTTATAAAACATTTATGACATTGACGTTGTTTCGCTATACCATCGAAGGAAAAGTTGGCTACTCTGTTGGCGAGCGCGTAAGATTATTCTGAATATGATCATGCGAGAACGTAACAGTTTTTTGATATATCAGCGCGCACACACAGCGGATTTTCCATATAGATTTTTTTATAAGACCTGAAATATAATCTCTGTCCATTAGGATATTTTTTTCGTATATTTCGCATCAGCGTACTTTTCACATTTGCAGCTCCCTCACGATTTCATCCCGTTCTATGAATCTCTTTCCGCACAGCTGGGAGTATAATTTGCTTCCGACCTTTCGTGTTCGCATGCACGAGTGACGTACGGGCGGCGAGCAATGAAAATGCCTTCTACCAAGTGTATTGTTCTTGTGATTCGTAATGATGCCCCCGAGCTTGCAGATGTTGTTCCGAGCTCTTTACAGCGATCGACATGAAAAATTAGAAAGAACCGAGAGAAAGCATCGTAGCGGGTATTATCATTTCTCCCGTGCATTGACACTCCGTCGACGTAGAACTAAAATTAATGTCACATAGAAAAAAAAAATTGTCTCTGATTCACAAAAGATTTGTGAAATACTCTAACGATATATTCTACTTGTCTGGATGAAAGTGAAAGAGTATGAAAGTAATTTCCTTAAAACACATCGGAAAATCGCTACCATTTAGAAACCACGCTTTACGGCGTACCCTCCACCGAATCAGTGTCATTGAACGAATTGCCGCGCCCGATTGCTCGCCTCCGGCTGATCAGGAAGCCCATTTGTCGAGTAATATATTATTCGGAGTGGCCACATCAATCAACCCATTTACAAGCCGCTCGGCTTCTCATTGAAATTTATGTAAAGATCGATCGTAAGAAAAGTTGAGAAATGCCATACAGGAAATAATTTAATTTGTATTAACGAAATGGCGCGCGCACATTGTAAAATGCACACGCAACAATAAATAAAATAATATCAAATATAAAAGATCAAAATTATTATCTCTATAATATTAACGAAAAATTACGATTTATATTTAAAAATCGTTTATTCCCACGTTTCAATATAATACATAATTAAGAATCAATTTGTCCGAAGGGCAAAGAATAAAATTGAAACAATATCGTTTATTTACTGCGGGCTCATTCCTACCGTAGTCCTGTTTTCTCGTCTAATTTTTGGTTTCGCTTGTGATTGCATCGATTATGTATGTAGTTCAAAATATTATCTCGCCATACATAATTGATTCAAACGATACGTAATTAATTAACGAGCTAGTCGTGGTATCAGGTAATATTCGTCCGTTAATTCCTTGCTACATCCTACGAGTGCACGTATGTTGGTAATATTCAATATGATTCTGTTTCTCCTCTTACGATCTGCGTTTGTAAGCGCGTTGAATTAGTAGCAGCTGAATTGCGAATTTTGGAGAGTTTCTCATGGCTCGCGTAATAATATTTTATTAAAACACATGCCAGAGCATGTGATATATGCGCTTGTATGTATTGTTGTGCCTTGATTCTATAATAAGATTTTATTCTCTCATACAGGTATTATAAAACTCATATCAAAGAATGTAAAGGCGTTTAATCACAAAAATAATTTATCTATATGATATCTGTATTTTATATAAAAAATAATTTATGTATAAAATTAAATATAAATTCTTTTATATAATTCAAATATAATTTTTATCATATAATATAAAATACATCCAAATACATTTCTTTGATACAAAATAAATTTCAGTTTAAGATATAGGCATAAGATAATATTTTACTGAAATAAAAAATGAAAAAATACAGAAACCAAAATAACTACATCTTCCTCTACAAATGTATTAAAAAAATATATATGATATAATTTGAGTATATACATACGTAAATATTAGAGACATATGCATGTATATATCTGCATACAAATTTATTTATTTGTTTTTTACTAAACACTTGATTGAATTGAAAATCCAATTAAAGTAATCTGATTTGAAAACCAGGTTGGGTAATTAATTTCCAGGCATGCATTTTGTTGCCAAAAAGTTTTATATATGAATAATTTTATATGAATATAAACTATAAAACATGCTGCCCATTGTTTTATTTTATTTTATTTTTTTTTAATATAATGGGGAACCTTATATTTTTAATGCAAGTGCATTAAAATTGCAAATAAAATTTTATTTTTTGCGAAAAATGTTCTGGGGGAGAGTTTGCTATAAATTTATCGTGCGCCAATCAATATGTTAATTGCACATTATTGCAATTTGTCACATAGAAGTTGATATATTAAAGTCGTAAAAGTGACCATAACGTGAGTATAATTACAATGGGTGGTTCAAAACTGTCCTTCCACTTTTATGAACAAAATTATTCTGCTACGATCTGAAAATTTGGTGATGGACAATTATATTAATTGAGATTAATTGAGCGATGATTATCGCGTAAATGACTCTCATTTACCGATTTAAATACTTGTAATAATACAAATTGAAATAATAAATAAAATTTAAAAAAAAATTAAGTATAATAAACAATCACATTTATGATTTTTGTTTCTTTGTTATAAAAAAATTGCTGGAAATTATATTTTCATATTAAAATTTTATTATATATATATATATATATATATATATATATATATATATATATATATATATATAATTTATCTTTATATTAATGAAGAAAAGAGAAGTAGTTTTTTGAATATGAGATATAATAATAACAATATTGTGTGCGTATATGTGTGAGTATTGTGTGCGTATATGTGTGAGTATTGAATGACCAGCTTTTTGAACAAAGCTATGACTGTGGTTCGAAATATGGATACTCTGTAACTGGTCGAATTTTTTTTTCCACAAAAAAATGATCATTCTTCATTTGAAAGTGCTCCGGAAAAAAACTGCTTCAAAAAGCTATACTCCCTCTCTATTAATTCAAGCGAAATATATAGCAAGCCGACTGCAAAAGGTTATATAGCGATTAAAGTGTCAAAGCATGCGACATAAAGCCTGTGATGATAGACGGTGTTTTTAATTTAAAATATTTTTCTGGTGTGTTTATTTTAGAAACGCTTCAATGTCAAAACACACTATACATATATACACACACACACACATGTACATAATAATTTTGCCACATTCAAAAGCCCAGAAGGCATAAACTGTTTATAGTGTTTCTCTCCGATAGCTATATCGTGATAATTATTTCATTCCCCGTTAAATGAGAATTTATCGAAGTGTCATCAGCATAGTTCCTATACTTGACAATATATTAACGACATCGTTTATAGGCGATTGTACATGACACGTCAATTTGGCACTCGTAGGTTAGTGAATAATTAATTACATGCCTTATGAAAGTATTTCTGATACATTGAAGTATTTATGAATGATTGGATATTTGGTTCTGTTCAACAAAATGATTCTGTCTTATTAACAAAACAAATTTAACTAAAGTAGAAAAAGAAAACGGAAAATTATTTCTATTAAATTAAATAATAATAAATTTAAATTATTGCCAAATTATTCGAATAAAGTGGGATTAATTGTCGTTTTTGTTATATTAGGGTTGATACAAGTATTTTAGAAGAATATGAGACGGAAAGGAAAAGAAAATAATATGTGCGTAAATGCTCTTGCATTCATCAGCTATTTTACTTATTCGCATTCAGCGCTAGCTGCAGTTTCTCACTTGCATTATATAACATTGAGATGCGGCATTACTTTATGGTCATCTTATTCATCCCCTGCGCGGAGATTACTGTTGTTATATATTGCAATTATAACCATAACTACCATATTATAACTATCACTAACACTATAATTATTTTTTTACAGACTGTATGTTATATGTGCAAATAAAGATGCTGTTTTTTCTTGAGTTTTTGAACGTT
This sequence comes from Cataglyphis hispanica, assembly GCF_021464435.1. Classification (NCBI taxonomy): domain Eukaryota; kingdom Metazoa; phylum Arthropoda; class Insecta; order Hymenoptera; family Formicidae; genus Cataglyphis; species Cataglyphis hispanica. The sequence goes on from NC_065959.1 coordinate 3,777,658, forward strand.
AAGATTTTCTACAACTGCATACAAATTATTTAAATCACTTTATTAATCAGTTTATTTTCGAATTTTTTTCGATTAGAATTTCTCGATTAAAATTATTAATAATTTATTCATTTATTTATTTGTTTTTAAACGAGAAAGAAATCTTTCTAATATAAAATAGAAATAAAATGTAATTACAATTTCAACATCAACAAAAAACTTAGATACTGAGAGAAAATGAGAAAAGATAGATGTAACAAGTTACAAAAAATAAAAAAAGTAAAATAGAAGTAAAAATAAAATAAAGTAAGATAAAATAGAATAAGGAAAGTCTAACGAAGACAAAGAAATAATGTTCGTTTAAAAGAGCTAAGAGAGGTTTGGAAGAAATTCATATAAGTAATCAAATAAAGTTACGACAAATATAAAGATATATTTTAGAAATATTAATGTAATGGATTTTTCTATTTCCGTCTTTGCGAACATCTCAGTAAACTCTATACGTATGAGGAAAATATTGAAAGCATCGACATTTTACTCTAATTGCAGATGCTGCGCAAATAAAGCGTGGCGAGGCGAGCTTAACCGACGATTCGAGCAAAATACGTCGATAAACCGACTAGTGTTCCCGAACGCATCTCTCGCAAATGAAGCCATTGACGCTTTTTGCCATGAAGAGCACGAAGAAGCGCCACCATCTATTTTTTATTCGTGACTCGCCCACAATCTCTTTTCTCTCTCTCTCTCCTCCTCTCCTCCCGCTCCTGAAAAAAAAAAAACGCAATTTAATTCCGCCGCGTAGGTGAGAGCAGTTCGATTAGTATTCCACGCATCGCGTCACGGGTTCTGATCGTCGGGGATGCCCTTCCGTCCCGCACACCTTGTCGCGATGTCTTTTCTCCCCTTTCTACGTTCCCACCCGCCACAAACGGAAATCGAAATTCACCGTGGAAAAAAGTCGAGGATCCGTTTCTTACCCTATTTCATAACTCCGGCTTGCAATTTTTCCATGGAAATCCCAAGCACGTTGATCGAGGATTACTTTCGAGAGCCTTCCGCTCGTTTGTTCCTCCGAGACAACAAGCAGCGAGGGTGCACAGAATTATTACACCGATCTTCCGCGGGCGGTCGCCGCGGTGGGCTGCTTCGCAGCAGGTCTGCTCTTTATCCCCCGGTGCTTTGGGTAGGACAAAGTGTCGTGGAGTACCGCCGGCATTAATAGGCCACGAGCAAGTGACTTATGCAAAGTTTGACCAAGTTAGCGCGCAACAATATGCCTCTTCATCGTCTCACACTCTGACATTCTCTCTGTCTCTATCCCGCATTTCTCATAAATCGAGAAAGCGATAAACTGAATAAATCTCTCCAGAGAACACTTTGGGAGAAAGAGAGAGAGAGAGAGAGAGAGAGGGGGAGGGAGGAGTGAAATAACCGCAGCATCCTCAAAACTTCCGTCCGTCGATATTGTATCTCTGTTCACTGGACGATGGGTCGGATTGTGCGAGATGAATTAAGCGCGCTTGTGCGTACGCGATTCGTGTTTCGCGCGGAGGATGCACGGCTATAAAGGTCAGGTCATATTTTAGTTCTCGCATTGTACTGACGGAATTGTAAAGGAAATAAATTATCGCACCCAGGAGTATCGCGGGCCGCCGTTTCCTCGCCGCAATGTAACGAGCTCGCGCAGACTCCGTCGATAGGGACCGAGCACGATGCTGGAGGACACGACGGGATTACGCCCCTTGACGCTAAAGTTGTCGACGATCCTGGATAAACAGTTTGCGATAATAGCGCGAGCAGTTTAACCATTCGCGGTGCATCATCAAGTTATTCCGAGCATAAAGTTTTGTAAATTAAAGATTGAAAATTACAAGTGGAGCGCGAAAAAGTTTATAACTGCTGGATAATTATAAAAGATTTTATTGCTTAAGGAACGGCATGAGTAATATAAAAAAGTTTTTCATAAAAGTACGAAGAAATTATTCCTTCAATTGCTCTTTTATATATATCATAAAATATAATTTATTAAATAATTTACTTTAATATCTTTTTCCTTTCATCGTCTTCGAAGTTAGAAAAACAGATACGCTAAATATTTGATATTTGAAACAACAAAAAATAAAATTATAATGCTCAATCATTTTTTAATCATTAGTTATTAAAGCGATAATTTTCTTTTTTAAAATATCATCTTCTTAGTTGTATTTTAGCCGCTGTGGAAAAAGTTAATAGCCAGATTTTAAAAAAGAAAAGCAGTAAATAATCATATACTTCATAGCAAAAAAAGTTTTTAACTTGTATATATTTTCCATTAGTTCCTATAGGTAAAAAGTTCGTTCGTTCGTTCGTGTAACAATTACACGAGCGTCGATATTACTTAGGAGAAAAGAAAAAAACATTGCCTTTGATCTTGCTTTTAATCTGCCAATATCAATTACCGTTTTTTTTGCGTCATCACATCGGTAAGTTCAAAAGGAAAATTGAAAGAATCTTGGACATGATGCGGCCGCAGTCCGTTTTTTTTTCTATCCGATAAGAATTTCTAATTTCGCGAGTATTACTCGAAATTATCAGAGCGCTCGGATGATTTTTTAGGATTCTCGATAACTCCGTAAAATGCGACGAAAGGGGATTAATTCGAGTGGCGGAACCGCATGATGTATTCGTCACATTTGGGGGTTACACGCGGCCGGAAAATGCGGCATCTGTGCCGCGCAAAATTGGATTTGATTTGTGCAGCTTTTCTGATATTTACTCCATTAATATTTTGTTCTTTTGAGAGTTCGTTTGCAAAAAAAAAAAGAGAAGAATATAACGCAAAATATAATGATTTGATACAATCATCGAATATAATTTTACTTGACCCACAGTTCATTTTTTGTGCGATTTTAGCGCGAGCGGATTCATTATGTTCTCGATAAAATTTTTCTTTGAATTCTGGAACTAGAGTTACTACACTCGCACGAATCGACCGTGTTTTAAAATTTAAATGACACAATCGTATACGTTCTATCGACGGTTCTTGTAACAAAGGGTTTTGCTCGATCATTTCGAAAATATACGAGACAGGTTGATGCATTGCATAACCGGTGCATGTCCGACGTTCCCTATATTTTATATTACGCGCGCGCGACGAAAACTGTTGCGCAATACCCGGCAACGGATAAAACGCTGTTCGTAACGTGCCAATAGCGATTGCACAACTTTCGAAGAATTGTCGATTTGAAAATGCAAAACGACAGATAGAAATTTAGCTCACAGATATTACAAGTGTCACGTTTGCCAAAGTTCTTCTTCTATGAATAAAAAAGCGGGAATCAAATATTTTTTTACATAATACATTCATATCCAGGAATTTTTATAGATTTTTTAGTTTTACAAAATGTATAGAAAAATATTAGCCAATTTTTTTTTTTTAATAAAAACTTGACGCTTCACATTTAATCAAAATTGTTTAATATTTTACTGGAAATATTTTTGTAAAAATTCGTCTCACTAATTCTGCGAAAATCCATTTGAAATAATAGAATGGATAAAATTTAAAAGAATATGTAAAATTTAATTAACGATTTCAAGTTCTAATTCATGAAAATTTGTATGTGTTAGCTGAACGATCTTCTGAAATTTCTCACAATGTTGTCACCGTGTGTGTCGCGAATTTGTTATAATGACTCTCGCGAACATTTCCCGTTAATGAAACCGCGCTTTAACGCCATTCGTGTCCTAATGGGGCACAAGCTCCGTCGTCTCCTCTCACGCAAACCGAGAATAATAATCTGCCTCCGGAGATGGGACCCAGGGCGCACGTTCCTCTCTCTTGTCCCTTCCAAAAGTGTTGCCGCGACACGTCTGGCGTCGAAGACGAAACCTTTCTGTCTCTTCCTCTCTCTCTCTCTCTCTTTCTTTTGCGTTAGCCGTACATTTTTCGTCACGTATATTTAGTGCGAATTTCTCGACAGTTTCTCGCGTCCGTGCTCACAGAGATTTCCCCGCGGCGATAAGCCGCGCGAATCTCTCACAAAGCCGTTTTTCATCGTGCGTGTACTATATCTGTCGCACGTCCGAACGTATTGAAGTGGTGAACGGTTATGACAGACGATTCAATATGGTCCAAAGCCGCCATTCCGGCCTCTATCTTCGCGGATGAGCTGCAACGAAAATATTAACAAAATACTCCACCGCACGATCGCCGATATCGATTCCTCCATTTCGCAGAGCGCTAAATTGAAAACCTCGTGGCAGAGCGCATGGCGCATTCAAAAATCAATGTTTCGCAGTTTCAACGGGATCATGCAGTTATATGTAGTAATATTATTTTTCAAACGTTTAAAGATCTTTCATGTATTATCAGTATGAATATCATTAAATCAACTGTTCGTTAATATTTCAAGCATATTACTATATATAATTATTATTGCTATATTTAATTAAATAATAATTTATTAAATATATACACAATTTATAAAAAAAATTTAGATTACACAAAAGAATAGAATATATTAGAATAGAATTTTGATATTAGGTTAAACTAAAATTGGAAAAAGGAAAAACCTACGAAATAATAGGAAAAAAGACCTCAAATTTTGTTATATTATGAATAATTTTATAAATAATAAACATTATAATAAATAAAATAGGTTATAAATAATATTAAATAATATAAAAAAATTGCTTAAATATTATAAACTATAATCATGTGCAGAGCTGATTATCTTACTCTCATATTCTATTACCAATCATCACATTTTTGCATAATTTTTACACCGCACAGAAGCAGCGGAGAAAACTTACTAACCGTTTATTTTCAGACAATATCACATTAATTTTCGTAATAAACGAACGTAGCAGCTCGCGTAGAGACTCGTGAATTTCCTGGCATAGAAGCTTTACGTCAGTATGGACGCAGCGTTTAATTTCTCGACCATGTCTTAATCGTCTCTCCCTTCCGGCAGCTACTTTTGCGCGCGAACGCAGACGGAAAATTAGGACTTAAATTTTCGCGCGGGCATACGAACGAGAGCGAGGTAAAGGAAGAAGAAGTCGTAGAGTTAATTAGTACAGAAAGCGCAATATCGTTTTTCTCTGCCCCGCCTTTCTTCAAAATAGCGATTTCGAACAGGAGTTCGGCTGTAGAGTTTTTCCTCGAGCGCGTTGCGTATGATAATTTATAATTTATAAGCATAAGGATCCGGTGCGTTTCTGCCCTGCCTTTTTCATTATTTTCTCAGCGGTTCGAATTAAATTATATCGCGAGATGAAAGTCTTTTACCGTAAAAACTAATATGCACATTGTGCGCTCATTATATGATTTCAATGACTTGAGACTCATGTGTATCAAGTTTCTAGAAATAAGATTAAAGCAATTTTTTTAATCAGATCGAAATATTAATGTCACTATGCACACGCATTGTTGGAATAATAATGCACGAATAGAATGTAGTGGCAATTTAAAAAATATCTCAAATTAAATAGACAATTAATCGCGTCGCAACTTTATTGTACACATATTACAATATCGAATATAATTCAGCCATTATTATGTTATTTTACCTCCTTTCCTCTTCCAATTTATTATATTGCATATGTAACGACATTTTCATCTATTCATTTGCGCATAATACATAATGGAACGTGCAATGTGAAAGAAGGAATGTGATACTGCAGAGTGAAACAGGGATTATAATGATACTGGCGCGATCTCGATAAATCTCTGATCAATTTTGACATTAATTCAATATTAGTAATGGCTAGTCCGCGTTATTTTCGTGCAACATATCGAAAATGAATTACGCGTTACGCTCGCAAATTCTAATCTCCCGTGTGTTCAACGTATTAAAATATAATTTCTATATAATACCACATGCGCATTGATCGAGTACAGCCCATAAAATGATAACCCGTTCGTTCACGAATTATATCAAATTTATTCGATGGAATTGAGATTTAAAGTGTGCACACAATCGATCGCAATCCCGATTATCAGCGGCAGATCCAACCTTTTTCGAGAGTCCTCTTTTGCGAATTTTTGGTCCGTTAACAATTTGTCACTACGCGCGATCGAGCCCGTTAATAGCTTTCAATCGCGAATGTAATCATTGTTTATTTCCTTTGATTTCTACATAATTGGACCGTGACATTAAACAACGATGCTAACATTGAGCTTGGATTATACCGAAGCTGATTCCGAATTATAAAGGAGGCCAGAAAATATTTCTAATAACGTTACTAATATATTTCCGGGCATTTCTATCTGTGTAATTTGAAAAATTTGCTTTATTTGCGTCGCACAATAAAAGACTTTTTTAGTAGTCCCTATACTATGTGTCGACAAGCGAGTGATAGAAAGTGTAAAACTAGAGTTTGCGTGCGTACGGAATGAATCATTTCCGATAAGCGAAAAATTCCGAACGGCAAATTGCGAATTTGTTGGCAAAATTCTTTGCAAAATGCCGTTTATTGTTCGGATGTTCGCGTAACTTAATGTTTTGATTTGATGCGTTTATTCGAATTATTATTTTAATAAAATTCTCTCTTTTTCTCTCTCTTTCGTAATTGTGATATTACGTCTGGTAGAATAATTTTATTATTTTCAAAAGCTATACAATATTATCACGATAAAATGTAGATAAAATTCGATATTGTAGAGACTATGTGTGGCATTGGAAAATTGCGAAAATAACTTAGGCAGTTGCGGTATTATTTGCACGCATGACTAGCCTCGAGGGAAATTATGTGTTCTCTCGTAACGTCATGCATGTTTGTGTGTGTGTTAAATATATCGATAATAGCGACGGTATAGAAAATTGTTTCACGTATTATAGATTATTCTAATATTATAGTTCATTATCTTCTCTCTAATTAAAATATTATGTAATATTGTAAAATATTACATAATATTTATATATATATATGTATATATATATATATATATATATATATATATATATTAATAATAACAATATTTATTATATCTTATAATCACATACACAGATTAATACATGCTAGAGAAATAATGTATTACACCTACCATTATTAATACAACCATAAATTTGTTATATATTCATATTCATTAAATATCTTGCAGAATTTTAGAGCGAAAAAAAGGGGGACGAAATTTTAACAACATTTCTCGTTCCAATTCCGCTTAAAATATACACGAATGTACAGATCAAAACTCGGGTTATCGCGGCAATTAAAAGCGTTCAAACAAAACTCGAATTACAATATATATGAAAGCAAACATTGTTGCATCATATACATTCGTGACAAAATATTTTTAGAATTTTTTTTATATATTCTACATATCCGATGTATGCACAAATTTTATATAACAAAATTCGATTGCATAATGCATAAGGAATAAATGTAATCCAATGGATTTCTGTCAGTTTGGTTTAATCCCGCGAATAATTCGGATAGATCAGATCGAACTGCAATCTATCCTGCGATCTTAAGCCCATATATACCATATGCCCTTTATATACATAGTGTTCGTAAAGCGCGGCACTCGGAATGTCGCGTTAGAGAATTGCCGAATGCTACAAATGGAGATCTGCACAGAGTGATTCACGAGAGGACATGGACATCTCTGGACCAGCACGCGCAGATTGTGCCGTTGCATACATCGCATTCAGACGTTTCTAATGCGGCGTTCCGGGCGGACATTTTGTGAACGCTCATTCTGATGAAGCCCGAGGTTTTGTTCGACACAGAAGGCTTTATACGGAAATGAAAAATTTTCTTGCAATGAATATTTATATAAAAGTTTGAACTGACATGATACAGCACATACAGAGGCTGCTGTCTCTATCTGTAAATCTTCTAATTAGTCTCAATTTAATTTCTGGTAATGTGATAATTTTTTCATGGAATTTTTTTTTTTTTTTTTTCTTTTGCTTGGCCTTTTAATTTTCGAAAATTTTCCTCCCTCTACCTTCCTTCTCTCAGCTTTTGTAAGATTGTTTGAGATAACAAAATTTGTCACGAGATGAAAGCGATAATGACTTTAACAACACATTTCAAGAGCGAGCTTGGAGAGAACGGTAATTCGAGACGCTCTTTGTAAATTCGAAACTAGATTCATTATGATAACGTGTCGGCCATATACCGGTACTTCAAATGCAAACTCGTACTGCTTTGAACTTTCTCTAAAGTGTACTAATATACGATACACAACCGCTGTGAGAATCTATCGATTTTATGCATGCGCTTACGTAGCAATAAATCTCATACGCAGTTTTTAAGATTCTAATAAAGCGCCTTTGAATGATATGATCTTTTGCATTTTTATGTAGTCGTAAACCAAGTACGCATCGTTGTATGTATTCAAATAACGCGAGTACGAGCATACTTATGAAAATTTTTTTTATAACACAGACTCAGGTGACTGCGTGCGATATTTGTTGAAAGAGGATCATAGTACGAACATATATCTTGAATGCAGTTGCGTGCCATTGTCTGTTTGCAGCGGGTATTGCATTGTATATTTGCCCGCGCGCTGCTAAAAGCACTCGCGATAAATTTTGCGGTACAGGATATCTAGAATCCGGCGGAATTTATAGCAATGTAAAAATCCAGATATCTGATTTTTTTTTACAAAATTATGGACTACGCGATAGCGAGTTACACGGCGCGCAAGAGCTGCAAATAACGTGCAGGAGGATGAGTCTAATTAGTGCGTCGTAACACAAATGTTTATCTGCCTGTTTTAATTAATGATGCGCCCGCATATTATTCTCCGTATAGTTATGCTTCAGACGTGCGCGGCTTTAGTTTCCTGAAATAACGTTCGCTTTTCTATAATAATCGTGTTTGAGCAATTTTTCTAAGAATTTCTCCCTCCATTGCGAATTTTCTTTTCTTTTCTTCTCGTAGAAAATATAATATGAAACAATTTAATCCGAGAGAAATATTTTTTTGCGTTACCTATTTATGTATAACAAATATATAATTGTATAAATGTAAATATATAAATGTATAATATATAAAAAACGGCAGAGAAACGTAACTTTGCATAAAGAGGCTCAAAGTTATCGCCTTTAATCTCCTTCTGACAGTTATGGAAAATGTTTGCTATCTCCTAGAAAGAAGCTGTGTCCATTGTTCGTCTATAAATTGATTATTAAACCATAGATTATTTTATTATATCGCTCTATTGCATCATCAGATTGTTATACGATTTTCAATGCTCTAGACACACATAACGGCTTACACGGCACTTCCTTAGGATAAGCATTCTGGATCGCGCACATCTATCAATATAGGAAATATTATGCATTGAATGCAGCCGCCGCTGTCCAGAAAGGAGGAACGAAGAGAATGCACAATAGATAGCGCGCGAATTCCTGGGAAAATCGATGAGGTACCTTTCAAAGCGATCGTCCGCAAATTACTTGAAGCTCATTGTGACTCGAAATTGATGAGGTCGTAGACGCACGCGCGCGCATACACACACACACACACACATACATCTGGCGCGCGTGCGGGAACGAGCGGAATAACGAGAACGACGATTGGTCGAGTTGTCGGAAAAAAGTGCAACGGAAGAGAGGCTGACGAGCAGGAAGTTTGCGGGCATTAAGTTTTTGCATCGTCGGGGCGAAATACGAAGAAAGTCGTTCCTCTCGTCGTATCTGCGCGTTTCTCCTCCTACCCTCCCCACCCTTCTCGCGCGAGAGTCTGTCTTATCATCAATGAAGGGTTGTACGCCCGCCGGCATATAACGATATGCCGTTAATAGAAGACGCGATATCTGATGGAGGGAGTTCGTTAATTATGCTTGTATGTAGTCGTGCTCTCGCGGAAATACCCGATAAAACGCCGGCCAAGAGACGAGAAATAATTAGTGCCCGCTCGTTTCTTGAACGAGGGTCTCTAAGCAGGGGAGAGACTTAATACGAGTTTTAACAACACCTAACAAAGTAATAAACGTGAAGGACGAAAGCCGCTTGTGCCCGCGTTCGCTTAATCGATGACTCTCCGTAATTGACGTGTAAACAGCCAGACAGATTGCGGTAAAAAATGTAACATTATATTAAAAACTTTATTAAAATTTTTATTAATACTCTTTATGGCTTTTCTTACTTTTTAGTCAAAATCTCCTATCATCATTTATTTAAAAATATATTTCGCTAATGGATATTTCTCTCTTTATGAAGCGACAAAGAAACGTCAAAGAAATATTTAACAAGAAATTTTATCATCATCTGTTTTCGAATAGTGAAGTACAAGGCGCAGTGAAACAGCGAACAGCACATGCAGCACGAACGTTTACAGCAACATGGCAAAAGTTAACGTCAGCGATGTTAAATCTTTAAGGTATAGTTCTCTCTATATACATATATGGCTTCTAGTTTTCGCTCTCTGTCTATTTTGTTATACGTCAAGCCACGTTTCACACTAGAAATTTCATTTCCTCTAATCTTAAGACGAGAAACTTGTTTGATAATGAAATTAATATGTCGTGCAAGATCTCGCGAAAAGTATAATTATATTTTAACATGTAATATCTGTAAATGTATATTTTTTTTCTCTAAATCACGTATATAAAGCTCCAATATTATCGTAAAAATATGTAAATCTATAATTACAGGAAATATTGAATAAAATATGTGTTCCAATTGTATATGAATTGCAAATACGTGACATAAAAATATGTTTGTACATGTATATTAAATACACATATATAAAGTTTAAAAACAAAAACGTAAAAATGATGTATATACTTTGTTATATAAATTCGAGAGATGTGTTTTTCTAAAATGTAAAATATTTTTGTGCTGTTATGGAAATATTCCTATCGCAAATATGCTTTCGAAGATAGAACGTACGCGCAAAAGTAGTACACTTGCGACGGAGGAACTACATTTGATCATTTCTCTTTGATCACGAATCGAACGAGAGCAGGGATAACTAAAGGAGCTCGCGTTCATGATTGCGGTCTGATGCTGACAAACGACTGCAGTTGCGGATCGCTGGAATGTAAGCAGCGATGCAAGAGAGAAACGCATGCGTGCAACATTGTGTTTGATGTGCGTTTCTCATCCGGGCACGTACATTGCTTATGCGCCTACAAGATGCAAAGCAAACACAGCAGATAACGTATAAACGCCACTTCATTATCGTATTTGATCGTGCAAAGTCGCCACATCGGTAGATTGATTAACGTTGCGATGTCCGCACACAATAACCGCAACGTACGCTTCATTTTTATTTTCCTAGTTTCCAAAATTTAATTGCATTCACACAAAAACCAAATGAAATTCGCAATACATTGAGTGTAAATTTAACAGACATTTTGAGAAAAATAAATGCCAAAAATTTGAAAAAATATCTTCTTCATTTCAATAGCTAAAGTTTTCTCAAACTATTCTTCAATTATTATCTATTACATCAAACTTAATACATTTTACATAGCAATCGTTAGCTCTTGTGTTCTACTATTTTTTTTCTGCCTTTTTTTACATCATCTTCTCAAAAGACTGTTCCATAATTTAATTCCAATAAACTGTGGATGGTTTAGTAGCATTGCCTTTGCCTTGCTTGAAACTTTTAACGAGATGTAATTACTTTTATGAAAGGAATACTCTCTTTGTCTCTTCTTTCGTTAACGCGCGAATTGAGGAAACCTTTAAAATTTTATATCTATAAATTTTTAAGTCATTTTTGTTTAATAATACTGTAGTATTTGGTCGACCAAAATTTTTAGTTTTTGATAATTATATTGTGTTGTTATATATATATATATACTTTTATTTACCATCATTTGATTAATCACACATTTTTCTAAAATTGAATCTGATATAGATTTAATTTCACGATGCATTAAATAAAAAGCGCTGTAATATCGATTGAAGAAATCCGACATTAGTGATCAATAATCGCACGAGAGCTTTGCATAGTGGCCTTCACATATCGCGTATACATAGAGGCAGCGATCCCCGATACAAAGACTCGATCCGTCTCAACTGTTCGGACAAAGGGACCACACGAGCCTGATATAACATTGCTTCCGTGTCAGGATATAGATTATTCGGTATCATAGATTATTATGAGTGGCGTAAAGTCAATTTCGCAACATGATATCGCGATAAAAAAAGAGGAAAGCAGAAGAATCAGAAATGTATCCGTGAATCTATTAACCGTCTCTTGCTACGAATTGGCGGCATTCATAAAACGAATTGATTATACATTAAATCCTCTTTTGTACCCCCCCTCGCTTCCCCTTTTGTTTCGCTTGTCAGTTTCTATCATCATGGCGCGTTGTAGCCTTCCAACATCAATATCGCTCGTACTCGTGTTAAATGATAATGAGTACATCGCCATCGGCTTTGATTGCTTCACCGGAGTATATTTTCTCGCGTTAAAAAAATTTATGAGCAGAGGTGTAAGAGCGTTTAATGCAGAACGTAGAGAAGGAATGTATTCCATGCGAGAATATATAAATTATTCGTATACAACGCATCGTGTTGTGAAGTTTTTTGTCATTTGTAGCTAGAGAGCAAAGTTTTCAAGTACAGCTTTTTACGTTTCATATCAACAGAAAATAATAGCATTAGCGTTTTCAAGGAGAGATTTTTCAAATACAAAGCTTTCTCTCCGAGGCGCCGTATTTTAAATTTGAAACGTAATAGAAAAATAATAAAAGAGAAGGCTATACAAGTGTTTTATGATGACGAGTCGTAGTCGTTCTTATCTTCAGATGTATTCTGAACAGCCAATCTTGTTAAACACATTTCGAACTGAATGATGTGTTGAACGATGTGAGGGAAAAACGGAATCCCTGTCGAAGGGCTTCTCGTTGAGAGTCGGGAAGATAATCCGCTTTTGACGTTGCGGCAAGCTCCTGCTCACCCTCTTATGCCGCAAATTAATATCGTCCACAACAGATTCACGGATATTTGCCATAACGACGAGCTCGATTTCGATCTACAATGCAAGTAATTTCCAGCAGGGTATATCCCCTTTGAATTATTTTTTCGCGGCAAAGCATGCTGTAATCTTAAAATATCGCGCCAACGATAACTCATTCGTCAAAGAACGCTCTCATCGAAGCAATCCTCATTCAAACTACTATTTCCTCGCGTCTTTCGCCATTATTTTCTCTGCACTTATCCTTCTGCTCGTTGGCTCGTATGCTTGACTACTTCGTCAAAAATCTACGCGCAGCTCGCGCAAACCTTTGTGGTTTCTTGCTCTTTCGAAACTTTCGCTCGGTACTGTGCAATGTCAGAGTGCTTCGTGAAATAAACGTGACGCCGGGAGAAAGAGAATTTTGTTTGAAAACTCTCGCGAAAACGTGTACCGAGAAATTTATGCGGATTTTAAATCCGCTTATGCCTCGCGAGGTATGTCGCTTCTGCCGGGCTCGGCTTCGATCTCGCGAGTTTTGCAGCCGCTCGTTATGCGTGTCCCCGAGTTTTGAAAAACTTTTCAATGTCGTTTCCCAACTCCATGCCGCGAGGACATTTTTGCTTAAAAGCGTCAGGTTAGGTTTAAAAGAGAGACTACGCTTGACGGAAAGACGTATCATATCCGATTATATAATTCTATAACGTGCGCGCTTCGATACTTGATTTATACCTCGGCTTGGAGTACTTTCGCCTATGAAACGGCGCGTCCTGATAATTTTGCAGTCTAACGCGTCGATAAACGACGGAGCTTAATCTCCGTCGCTTGTGATAAATGATTTCACGCTTCTGAAAGTACACAACTTAAGGCTGTTACAACCCGTGAGAAATTCGATGGATGGCGCGCGTGTTTACGTTGTCAACATTATATAATCCTGACACTGCTAGTGCATCACTTTGGACGCTTATTTCGCTTGAATGCGTAGGAAAAGAAGGGTTTTTTTTAAAAGTGTTTTAAAAGCTCGCCTCTTTTTCAGTTTAATATATTATATTGTATATTTTTGTATATTATTATATATTTATGTATATTTTCTAAAAATATATTTATTGTATATAAAAAGAGATATTAATAAATGTATAGTAATATATTTGAAAAACTTGATTCGCATTAAAATTATATCTATAATGTAGCTGGAATTTATTAATAATTTATGTATATTTTATTAGAATAATGCAGTTTTCTATAACATGTTTTTATAAAGGCCTAACGATAAATGAAAATGGAAAACAAAATGACGAAAGTAAGATGTACGTAACATGCATTTTGTTTATAAGAAAGAGAATTCATTAATGATACAAGATATACCTTGTACGCGTCTATGAAACAGTATTAAGACTCGAATGTTAGGAGCGCAACCGGACTCTCCTGAATAAAATATGATGGATCTAACCGACATTAAATCCTCTTATATGAAGATCTAAAGCAAAGTAGATAAGTACACGTATTTTCCCTTGTAATAAGAATTCATTGTCAGGAGAGTTGATTAATACAGGTACTAAAAAAAGTTCTGGCACACTAAAGCGCTTCCAAGAATAATGTAAGAATGAATATATATGAGCAAAAAGATACAGTAGATGTATATCTCCTTTTGGTCTTGTAAAATTCTTTCGTGCTACATACAAATGTTCGCTTTTCATCGCTCGCGCGCAAAATCAAATGCAAAAGATGAGTTATATGAACGACGGATCTTATCTGAGAACTATTTTGTACTTATTCGCGATATAGCACATATAATTGTCCCAATATAATATCTGATTTTGAAAAAAACTAGCCATAGTCGATATCGCGCGACAATATCGCGGTTTGAAAAAGAGCGATTTAAACGCGTAATTACGATGCGCGAGACATTTTTCCGTGTCAATGTGATATTGAATATCTCCAACGTCGCGAAATGATGGATCGGCTGGGGAACGGAAAAAATTGTAAAAATTGATTTTTTTAAGATGTACACACAATTTTTCATTTTTATTCTTTACGCGTACCATATACGTAGCTATAACGCTAAATGCATTTTTATTGAATTACATGTCAATAATGACAGATCATGACAGATCTTTTATTAATCTAGAATATTTTATGTTATGAATAGAAAATTTTTAGTTAATTAATTATTTATTTTTTAGAATAAATTTTTAGAATTTCGTTAATGAAAGTATTACTAATATCTTTTAAACAGTAAGCGGTTGAAAATAATGAATTTTTTACCAAAAATTTCAGGAAAATACAAATAGATGGAAGGAAACTGTACTTGTCACTAAATTTCAAGCGAATTTAACTCGTAATTGAAGTCTTGAATTAATTATACAAACATTTTTATGTTTAAAAATTAGATGTATGAGTTACTGGATCCATGCGTAAATATTTAATTTTGTTAACGAAAAGTAATTTATTAAAAAATTTAGAGTAAAAATTTTACACATGTGTTACGTTGTATTTATATTATCTAACAATGAAAAAACATTTCTCGCGCAAGTATAAATTATTTTAATTTTCTTGGTTAGAGCTTTTAGCAGCAGCAGTAGATGCATCAATTTAGTTAATGATGAATCATCACTGATATGTATGCATTACGTATGCATCATATGCTGGCCGCGCAATTGCAAATCTCTTTGACCTAAATCTCTAATCTCTCTATTACATCGTCCTATTCTCGTTACAGAACGCATGTAAAATGTTTCCACTTCAGAGGACGTATCGAAGACGCAAGTTTTCAAAAAGGATGAAAAATTGCGATGCAGTCGAATTGTTGCTTGCTCGTTTTAGACTTTTGGCGCGATAAACATGACATTATCTGTCAGTGTAATGAGAGGTGCGCGCGTGGAGGCGAGCACGCGCTGTTTAAACTAAGATACGATGACACTCTTGTTGGGTCCGTTAGCGATGATGACGGAGTGCAGTGCCCTCCGGTCGCATCGTCTCCGTCGTCGTCGTCGTTTCGCTGGGCGCGGCCATCTCGTCTCGCCTGAGGAGATATTCATAGAAGAGGAACTTCAGGGAACTTACGGGCTATTCGTGGTTTCCCATAAATGCGCGGGAGAGTACGGGACGGGTGGAAGGGACGAGGTAAGGGCCGATGGAGGAAGCGTCGCATATTTTTAACCGGCGGCTCGCAAAAAGTCGACGTATTTATAGAAACGGTTAGCAGCCGGCACGGTTAGCATGGCATTGCGTTTCTTGTATTCCCTTTGTTTTGTCTACCGATGGCGAACGGTAATGCTCTTACGTGTCGGGTGCGCGCAAGGTGCGGACCGTTACGAGAGACATAATGTTAGATCCACCCCGGGTAACGGTTTGGCACTCTTATGGGTATTCATGCAACGTGTTCTCATGTGCCGACTAACGTATGCGAGGACGATCTGAACATATTATTTGCATAATGCGTAAGCGATGTCTGTTTCCGATTACTGGGTATTGTCTGAGGTACCGTACGTGGAATTTTCTTCGTGCGGGATCTTACTGATAACTTCCGCTTAAGGTCTACATAGCGATACATACATCTGCGAACGCGTGACATGGGAATTAAGATTATATGCAAATCAGTCATACATACGTCAATTCTATCTCATACGATATAAGAATATAAGATTACTTTGATAAAGTCTTATATAAAATATTATTATTCAATATTTCTCTTTCTCTCTCTCTCTCTCTCTCTCTCTCTCTATCTTTCTACGTATTTATATATTTTTTTAAACATTTCTTCGGAGCGCATGCGTGTTCTTTTCATTAATTTGATTACCGCTTTGAGTAGATATTCTTCACGTATCTATAATGCATAGAAACTCGCCCAAGTTCTCCTAGATATTCTCTTGACTGTACCATGAAGCCTCAAAAGGCTCATTTACATTTTAGTTAACGCATAAACTTTGCATGAGAAACGAAATGGAGTTTGCGTATCTCCATTAAATCAGTGTACCTTTTTCTGTATCTTCAATCGCGGATGAATGGTAATCAACGTAAAAAGCGTAACTTTATATAATATGTTCATGCAAATGAGATAGTAATTAACAAATATTTTAGATAAGAGCGAGAGAATATTCAATTTTTTTTTTATAATATACGGATACTTAAAATTTAAGATATACCGCTGTGTGAATTATATGATGTGCATTTTGCAATGTCTCTTCTCTTATAAATAAAAAGAGCAAAGTTCGCAACGTGGTTAAAGCATATGGCAGAAGCCACTCGAGTCACGTACTAAGTTTTTCGCAAGCGTCCATTAGCTCGGGGCGTAAGAAAACAAAGATAATTATTAAAGGGCATTTCATTAATTCGTTCGGTTAATTGTCTTTATCGACGTAGCAAGCGGCCTTAATAACCCAAGACATTCCGCTTTCTTTGGCGGCTGGAAGGCAGCCACTTGGAAAATAAACAAGAAATTTGGCGTTATATGTGCTGCCTCCTCTCTCGCGATACGGCCTGCGCACTTTACGAGTACTTATGAACACTTTACGCAAGAAACAACACGATATGACACGCGTACGTGCATGCCAGCACTCTAAAGTAGTACGAGATGTCCTATATAAGAGAGAGAATATTACTTAACATGTGTGCACATGTGGTTTATATCGGACATCATAGTCAATAAAAGGAAGTGATGCGAAATCATTTATGCATCGCGATTTCAAATTGTATCTCGTGAACTAGAGAGCCAAAAAAGATCAAGTAAAAAGAGCAACGAGATTAATAATAAATTTTAAGTCTATATTAAAAGATATGTGTTTAAAGCATATTCTTAAATTCTATAAATTTTATTCTCTCTTTTTCTATTTTTTTCCTTCTATCTACTTTTTCCAGGATGATATCAATCGTGTAGAAACAAAATATTTCCTTTTCGATTAAACGATTATTCTGAGATTTATTTTATTAGGATAATTATCGTACACATCTTTAATCATTTTGATTGAATAAGTTATTGAGCATGTAAAAACATAATTCGCACATCTTTTTTGGACGAAACTGATGGCGTAAACCATCACATTTTTCTAATCCTCGCAGTAATCGTGCAATTTCCGCCGACGACGTATTCTTTCACCCAAATTACCTCGGCGTCTGTAGATCCTCCGGCGAATCGCGCTCCGGGACATTAAGGACCGGCGGGGTCGTAAAAATCAATTTGCACGAGCCACGACGTCGCGGTGGCAATCAATTCGGCAAATTCGACAATCTTATTTGCCGGATTCGCGCGCCAAGGTAACGACATCGGCACGCTTCGAGAAGCGCGTGTAACGGAGGCTGTTCGCTAGAGTATTAAATTGGCTGATGCGTTCTGCCACTTCCGCGGCGTCGTCTCAGCTTTCGCAATTTTAAACCCGATGGATGGATCCCCGCGTTTCCTCGATCCCCGAATCTACTACGCAATCCGCCGAGATCCGCCGCGTGAGACTCGCGACCACCCTGATCCGTTCTTGCCCGCCGAATCAATTTCCGCACGAAGTCCCATTAACGATCGGATATGTATGTGTGTGTGTGTGTGCGAACGCTCGGGTGTGTGTTAGAATAAGCGAGGATAAGAGCGTTGTGGATTGCGTGCGGGTGCTTTTCCCCAAAGTTCTCCTCTTCCGACGACCCTCCTCCGTGCGAATTTATTCGCACGAACGCCCGGCACGTCGCCGAGGAATTGCATTAATCGACGGAGCAGGCACTTCGAGGCGACCGAGCTACCGCTTTATAAATGGCGGTAACTATCGTTTAAGTCGGGATTTACAACCAAACCCGAATCTAAGCCCAGATGTATCGCGCTACGGTGGCGTATTCGGCGACGCGTTTCCCTCGATGTATCGATATCTTATCAATCTAAATTCACGAAGCGCGAAGAACTTGATGATTATATTATTGATGATAGTTATTATTATCGAATATTATTTTTAAAAAATTATAAATGAGATAATTTTTATTTTATTCTCATAAATTCAAATTTATTAAAGAGTGTTTTGTCGATATCTTGAGTTCATAAATTTACTATTTTCTGTGTAAAAAAAATATATATATATATATATATATATATATATTAGCATTAAAAAAATACGTTTTAATTAAATATTTATATTAACGTTTCTCAAAACATATGCGGAATCGTAGTAAATGGGATATAGCTATATGATTCCGATGGCGAAACCTGATGCTTTGAGCTTATGCCACCTTCGCGATGGGATTGCAGCCAGAACCGATGAAAACGCTCGAGCGAAAACTTGTTGCACGCTCGATCATACATACCGATGTGAGCGTGTTCGAAATTTAATCCTCAAACGGGCAATGCACTCGCATGAAGAATATTGTGCGATTCTCGCGACCGAACAACGCCCATGAAAACACTTTAGTTTTGAATGCGCCTTTCGTTGCACAAGCGATTACAATAGAATTGGAAATATATCTCAATATTTATATAAAAGACTGACACGGTAATATCGGATTGCGTGCGAGCGTATCGGTATTATTCCACGGATCTGTTTCAAGATAGAGTTAGATTTAGTGTGTAGATTTGAGAGGGTGTTTTACGTTATTTTTTTCACGCTTGACCAATTCTTTCTTTTTTTGGATCATCGTGACGTAGCTTTGATTGTGACTAATCATTGATTACAATTGAAATAAGAGATCATTTCGATGTATATCGGGCCTGCTCTCAATAAATTAAAAATTTTGTTTTACTTGATAAAATGCTTGAATAAAATTATTTCCTTAACAATCGCACAATAGTGACTAACTCTAAAATATTTCGTGAGATAAAGCAGGTTTTTCTCGAAATACTGTGCTTGCTTATGTCCTTTTTTCAACTATTGTGTATGCACATCATTTCAAATATTATAAAAAATACAATACAGATATTTGTATTTTTTAAATCTGGGAATTAACATATTTTTGTTTTCAAAAATCCGTTAATATGATGGTACATTTGTATTACCGTATAAAGATCTTGAAAAATGTAGATTTTTCTAAACTAATGCGTTACATTACGCTTTAAATCTAGTTAGTCTCAAATCGCCCTTGCTAAGCCCGTTCTCGTTGCCGTTTCATTCGCCAGTACATTTTTAACGAAGTTGGCTTACTACTTTTTTTCGCGATACTATATCCGCTTACGGCTCGGCATTTCCGTCAGGGCTTAATCAGGTTTAAGCACAGGTTTTATCCGCAAACGGCCACGACCTGCTCTTTAAATTCAGAGCAAGCTTAACGTTTAAGCTTCTCCTGTGAAACACCAGGGCTAAATAAAAAATCCCTTCAATATAATAATTTATTAAGTAAAAAGATCGGCATTATTAATTTCTATCAAATATCGCAAAATTTATAAAACATAGAATTTGTATCTTTTTGTGCGATTTTATAAATTATTAAAAATTTTATTGATTTTTGATAAACAAACTCTTAGATATATATAGAAATTAAAGTTAAATGATTTATAAACACCTTATTACGCATCATATTTTTGTAATCGTAGTAACAGTATGTTATTTGTATGCTTATTAAAGAAATATCGAGAAAATATTCTGCTGGAAATGTTATGAGAGGAAGAACGCGCGACTATTGAGACATCTTGATATACTATTTTACAACCTATTTATTTTGCAACCTACTGCAACAAATATATCTTTGTGCGTTAAACTAGGATTGTTATGCAACTTTTTGCATAATTTAATATGACACCGTGAACTCTTTAAATAAAAGATACTCTTCTTTTAGTTCAACTGTGACTATAATATTTTGTTAGCTTGCATGTTTTTTATCACGATTTTGCATAATACAATGTAGAATTTTGCGACAACAAAGAATAACGATCTCGAATATTAAATATAAAATAAAGGTTTGTATCATTATCGTACGGCAAAATCGTAGCGAGTGTGAAAATAAAAGTAAAGGAGAGATAACGATGAATAACATCTTTTTCCGGCCAAAGTTCAGAGTGGCTTTTTGTGTTTCGAACGAGTACGACCATTATGTTCTGTCATGCATGCAGCAGGTTTTTTTGCAGCGTGCGAACAGAGGAATCGATCCGCGGGGATCACCCAATACGTAATATATGCTTCCAACATTTTGTTTGTTTAAATTAAAATATCGGGTTCGTCTGTCGTACAAATCATATATGCACAAAAATTGGAGTCGTCAAGGAACATGTGTGTGTGTGTGTGTGTTTGTGTGTGTTTTCCATACAATTTTTTTCTCTTACATAAGTTATATCTAATAAACTATCTCTCTCTCTCTCTCTCTCTCTCTCTAGACTCCTCTCTTGGAGTCACAGCACACTGTTGTCACTAATCCCTCCGGGATTAAATTTCCCGTGGAACTCGGAAGCGCGGAAAAATTCTAAGAGAGAATCGAAAGATAAAGAAAAAGAAAGAGAAAAATAAATGTGGAAACCATGACGAGGCGATGTAAATATAAGAGAAAATTTCTAGTACTGTGAAAACAATCTTTTTCCCACGGAACGAGAGACCGGCGATTGAAATATCCGCAAGATGCTAATAACGTCGGTTATACAAACGCTTCACGTGTAATTAAAAACTAACATAGAATTATATGCGTAGATCTACGTATGTGTACACACACCCACACATGCATACGCGCCGATCTATGGAACGCGCTTCACGTAGAGTGTATCTCCCTTGAATTCGTGTGTATCGAAATAATCTTCAACTCCTCCTCCATCTTCTAGGATGAAACGTAATTATAGCTTAAGCCAGTGTTAGAGCTACGCGTATAACATCCGTGAGGAAAGTATAAACCACTTTGTAATTATTGCAATATCTTTAATATAGCTTACGTTAAAAAAAAAAAAAATCAAAATATATTACAAATCTTTTTGATTGCCATTCAAGTACAACAAAAGAATGTTAGCTTTTTCGTATAATAATCACAAGAAATCTCTTAATAACCAGAATGCCAACTGATAAAGGCAACGAATAAGCTGTAATAGTCTTTAAATTCAGCATCTTTAGACTAAATGATACCAAATGAATTTGCCGTTAGACGAGAATCGCATCACGAACAAATGTGGACGAAGACATTTTCGAGTGTGTTTATCGTTTGTCGCAAATTAAATGTTCGGCCGCGCGGACAGAGATCGCGTGCGTTCCCGTCGTTGCATTTCAGTTAACTGCTGTTAACTGCGTCAGTCGGCGAAAGTAACGCCAGCGAGCAAAATACCGTAATTAGAGCGATAATTGTAAGAGCGAGGGGCGCATGAGGGCAGGATGATGGTCGCGGTGGTGGCGGCAGTGATAGTGGTCGCTGGAAACAACGGTGAGGGGGAGGGGGGAAGGGGGGGGAGGAGGTAACAGCGGATAGGGTAGAATCAACCCGGAGCAATCATGGTAATTACTCGAGTATGTTCATCACACGACGCGGCAGTATCTATCTACGTGGAAGGCGCGCCTAGGAGCGGTTAGATTTCGTCTCGGGCCATTGCTTCCCTTAGCCTACTTTGCCTCGCCGTCAGTTCACGAAACGATAAATCGAGCATTACGTACACCGTCGAGGTTAATCGTCGCGAATCCTGAGCCGATTCAACGGCGAGATTACGCATGTAAGACGCCAAATCGAGGACGCCGGAGGTCGTCGGATCGACTCGGATTCTCGACTCCGAGAAATATCCTACGTAATACATAAATCGTACGTGAAATACATAAATACAAGGAATTAAATTAATTACATTTTCATTTATCCCTCCCTGTATGTTGTACGAATTTCGCGTGCGTTATTTAAGTAATACAGGTTACACGCAGAGGAGATGTAGATACGAAGTAACGAAGTATAATGTAATAATGTGCGACGTTCGCACCGTGTAATATAATGTCCCATATGCGCATATTAATGTAAATTCTGTGTAAACACGATGCCGATATAACCGAGAGTGTATTTGCGGCAGTTTCGATCTGAAACACTGATAATTTCAACAATTACAAACAGCGTGCTTTATATATTTCCATAAATGTATGTATGACTAACGCATAAATGTACGTATAAATATCTAAAAAAATTAAAAAAAAAAAAGAAAATCCTCTTTTGCATTGCAGAGACGAATGTTAGTATTCGCGTTTGTTGTCTCTTTGAAAAGCAGTTAGTTGCATCGGATTTCTAATTACAGCGTCCTTGGCAAGGACGCACAAGCGTTTACATAAATACGCGCCACAAATCGCCTCTCTATTACAAGAGTAACATAATTGTGAAACGAGTTCTCACTTGAATGACATTCCACCGAGATATCATAGCGCGCGAGTCATTCTATTACTTTTTCATTCTATCTCGAAGCTCTATTTGATTTTCGTTTTAATGCAGGTAGCAGCGCGACGACAAATTGGATTTCCTCATATTCCCTTTACTTCTCCGTGTTTTCTCCGTGTCTTCATAACAGAGTTCACATCTGCATGTATAATATTGCCGGCACAAAGAACGCGAAACCACTGCCCCGTCTTTATTTCCGTAGCAACTCGCCCGCATCTTTTTGCGTGCACACACACACAAGGCGATACGGTGTGTTTTCAGTTTTATGTAATTTTAGAATCGTTGAACTCTCCCCACATATTATCTCATTGTTCTCACCTGTATCTCACCTGTAATAAGCGCATCTTATATTAGATGTTACATAGAACACAAATTTAAAATCAACTTACGGACATGATATGATTTTATATAAAACATATAATTCTCTCTCTTCTTGAAATAACAATTCTTTTTTCTTTTATTTTGCTTATTTTTTATATAATGATAATATATAAATCATCTTCCTTATATTTAGATAAAGAAGATTAAAATTTAAATTATTGTAAAGTAGAGTGATATCAAAGAGAATAGGAGAGAGAAACGCATTCTCGTCAACGCATTGCTATCATATATGCTCTAATCTCAGTCGCGACATTGTACATTACATATTCATCAACCTCGCGTCCATTAGTTCATTAACTGCGCGACGTACTCGTGTGATGGAACTATGTAAATCTGAGATTATTAAATCGTTATCTATTATTTTATCATCTACTCAAATCGATTAGAGATGCCAATAATAGCATCCAATATCGTTTATACATTTCTCCGCATTCATCAATCTTTTTATTTTAATTTCGTATCTTTATGTATAGACGATACGTATAATTGCACAATGTTTTATCTTGCACATTTTATCTAACTTGTTGAACAATCACCATTCACATTATTTGCTTTAATAAGTTAACATAATGAATACGAGGTACCTCGCTCCGCTTCTCGTTATCGTTAACATTGCTGCTATTAGTATTACAAGAACAATATCATTAAGTTAATGGTTTATGGCGTTCATTCCACCTAATATAAGTCACGTACTTTTATTGCAGTTTAGAATTAGTTTAAGTATGTAAAGAGTATTATGTAGTACATTGTACTGTGCAACGATACGTCCGTGCGCCAACTTCTATCGATGAAGCGCGTTCGTAGTAGTTTTATAACGAGTCTTCATTAAGGATGAATCGAACGTTCTTGCGAACCATAACATGTTACTTCGACATTCATCTGGAAATTGACAGGTTTGAAAAGTACTGCGAGCCAGCATCGACATACGTACGAGTTTAAGAGGAAAT
Source organism: Cataglyphis hispanica (assembly GCF_021464435.1). Taxonomy (NCBI): domain Eukaryota; kingdom Metazoa; phylum Arthropoda; class Insecta; order Hymenoptera; family Formicidae; genus Cataglyphis; species Cataglyphis hispanica. The sequence continues at coordinate 3,802,089 of NC_065959.1, forward strand.
GTCCATCGCGTACGAGCAATCAGAATGATGGGATCAAGCGAATGAAAAAATTGTATCTGTAATTGAAGGATATGAAGTGCGCATCCTGGTATTATATCATTTATAAAGAAATCACCGAGCCGATTGTCGCGAAGATAAAACTTGACATTGATATTAATTGAGCGGCAGTATTATGTAAATAATTGAATATTAGAATATTTTTATATTTTATATATTATATTTTTATTATTTTATATATTTTTATATATATATATATATATATATATATATATATATTATTATTTTATATATTATATTTTATGTTTCCCTTCCCTTCTTTCCTCAAAATGGAACAATTATATGTACTATTATTAATATTAATATAATAATATTTTGAGATTTTTAATAAATTTGTTCACGTAATAATATATTTTGAATTCTTTTATAGATTTTATTATATTTTATATAGGATAGCCATATAAATTGAGAGAAGTAATGAGAAAAATTTGTGAATACTTAAACAATATATTGAACACAATATATATATATATATATATATATATATATATATATATATATATTATGATGCAATAATTTATAAACTTTTAATTTAAATATTCAAAGAATCACAACGTAATGTAAAATTGCAACCTCTAGTACACCGTCGCGATGCATTAAAAAATTCTGTTGTACTGCATTGAATATATTAATTTATAATTATCGACCACTTCGTTACGAGCTTGTAATTAATTTGTCATTTTGCATCAAAACATTGACAGTCTGTTTGCATTCCTCTCGACATGTTAATTCGTGTACATATTTTTTTCATTCGATGTTTTTTACATAACTTTGCAAAAATCGTTGGTTGTTAAAAAAAAAATCCTAAATCTTTCTTGACATTGCAAAAAAATATTTGTGACATTTCTAAAAACTAGGCTCTATCCGTGTATGAAAGTGGAATAGACAAATCGCATCAATCGAACGAAACTCAGGCGCTCGCGCTGTACAACTTCAAATATTGCCCGCGCTAATAGAAACTACGCAGTGTCAATACCGAAATGTCCATTGTGTTATGCAAATAATCGCACAAGCCATTCGAGCGAACAGGGCGGGCGTAGAAATTCGAGGCTAAACCCGTTGACCCGTAGCGCGATGCGTATTTAGCGCATCATATAACATTCATACGAAGAGGAGAGATATCATGACAAATGTGTTAATGTGGCTTTTTTGTAATTGTCGTTCAAATACCAATGCTTTTGTTAATTGTATAAAATAAAAAGTTACAATAAATGCGATAGCCTTCTATAATATAATGAATTATTCGCAAAAGCATTTCAGACAGAATAAATATCATTTCGTAAGCCTTAATAATAAAGCTTGCAAGCATTTCTAGTGCAGGAAAATTTATGTTCATCCCAATTAAAAGTTATCTGAAGCATTCTCGCAGAGATATCCTCTTCAGAATCACTGAGACGGACTGTCGCTTCTCAGTTCATGAAGAGAAATACAGATAGTCTAAATTTATTTAAATGCCGCTTACGATAAACGTTGTAAAAGCTGTTATGAATGGAATGTAATTTGCAGAAAAGCAGCAAAAGGCTTACAATCTCAAGCGCAACTGTTACATTTCCATTCAGCTCTTTAAATATTTCGTAATTGTCAAGTCGCTTTGATCGATTCAATCGAGAATGACTTGTCTTCGAGAGATGTTTACGAAAGAAATAATATGAGAGATAAATTAAGTTAATGACTTATATAAAGAATAATGATCTTTTTAAATTATCAAATTTTGTTACTCGAAATAAAAGCGATATCGTTAAAAATAAACTCCAAAGCGTAAAAATCAAGTTTGATACTTCTTTGCCGTTGCTTTTAACGAATTGTAAAATATAATTTACGGACAAGTATGTGATCCAATATTAAGGGCCAATTTTAACAGCGTTTCTACCATTGTTCAAGATAGAAACGCTGACGATGCCATTGTACGCACTCCGGCGAGATGCCGGCTCGTAAAATGCAAGCTCAAGCGTGCACCGATCGTACGTGTGTGCGCATACACAAACGAGCATCTGTCACATCGGCGCGCAGATGCAACCGTGAAGCTACTTCCCGGGAACACAAAGGTCCTAAGAGAAAAAAATCTCTGTAGGATAGACGAGCCGAGGTCAGCTAAAGCTTACGACTTTGGGAACTCGCTGGCAGTTTTCCAAAGCTTCTTCGAGCCAATCGACCATTCTGATAGCCTACAAAACACACGGCAATCTCTCGATATATTCACTGGGTCTTTTGGACATTTGAAACATTGCGTCCGATGCGATTAATCAGGATCAATAGAAGAAACGCGAAATTATAGTGTGCTAGAGATCATCGATATTATGAAGAATGATTCTGGAATTTTTTTTCTCTTTAGAGTAACAAAATAAATATATTTTTAATATTCAATTATACATATATATTACATGTATAAACATTTTTCTAAAAATTTCAATGAATGTATAAGCATTTATCTTGAAAATCTTTAGAACAATTTTTATACAAAAAAAAATAGTAAAAACATGTATTTTGCGAATAATTTAACGATACTTAATATGTTAGATTACTAGATAAAAAGACTAGAAAAAAAAGACAAATCTTTGTGAGACAAAGAAATGAGAAAAAATTCTATCGTTTTGTGAGATTATACATTGCAGAATGTTATGCATACAAAATTGAGATGTGTAATTTCCTATACATCGATTTTTCCATTGCGCAAATGAATGATACTCTGTATACGTGCACGTATACGAATATTCCATTCGACGCGCGTACAGTTACTCTCATAATTATTGCAAATCTAATTGAAGTTAAATTTTAATGCGAATTTATCAACACGATTTCTTGACCGAGCGTGGCTCGCAACGGCGATAATTCGCACGCTGAAAATCGATCTCCGGCCGGAATATCGGTCGTTGATTAACAGTAGAGTGGACGCTAAATTACACGGCACCGATCCAAAACGTAGCGGCAGGTATGCGACAATTGCATCGCTCGCGCAGTGATTTCTAGCGTGTCTCCATACAGGTATCTGCCGATGTGAGGGTGGCCTTATGCCTCGTCCATCTCTTATCCCCGGTGTTCCTAGCCATCGCGTGGTCGCCTTTTCCGTAAGTTATCACGCACGCCATTTGATTAACACAGCCGAGAGTGCGGACGGCGTGGTTTCGGCATGCTGCACGTGACATTACGGGTATACCATCCATTATTCTCTCCTCTCTTCACCCTTCACTTCGTGAATTCTCTCAGTGTCGCGCTTAAATAGATTGACGCGCCCGCGCGCGCAGCCCCGCCCCGCAGTCTTCTCGTACGTATTTCCTTCCGCGCTACTAAATCATCATCAGGTTGCCGGCGATAGTGTTACTTAGCATGCTGCTTACAGCAGTCACCTCAAATTATATCGTATGTCGAGTTATTGAATTTCCAATTATTCACGCATTCGGTTAGTGAAAATTCGTGACATCTTTATCAAACGTGACACTGACGCGATACGCGATCTGACAATGAGATAATCGAACGCGTAAGACAGTTTCCGGCACAATATTCTGTATTAAACTTATCATGCTGACATCTTACCTAGTTAGTTCCGTCTAGTTTTTAAAAAGAACCCTTTTATATCTACGATAAAATTGTTTTCAGTCAAGAAAACTTTGTAATACGAAGTAAACAGCTCAACAATCTTGATATACAATATCGAGGTTGATATATAATATCACTGAAAGTTTTGACGGATGTCACTTGCAATATATTACACTATTTTCTATAAAACAATTCTCTCTCATATATTTTTTAAAATTGTACAATTTTCAGAAAGCGTATTCAAGCATCTCTTTTTCTTTGTAGCTTCTAAGATGTCTCAGAGTCAGATGAAGACTATCCTCTTTATCTATAGTTATTTGTTATATCATTTATCTGGCCTATTCGCCAATGTCACATATAGGTATAGGAATAATGACATAAACGGAGAGGACAAAGAGAGAAAAAAAAGATAAGAGGCGTCTCGAAAAATAACGAAGTACCTGCGAGAAGCAGAGAAAGTAAACGACCTTTGGCGCTTGCGGCGGCGCTCTTTTGATTTTGATGGATCGCCCTTTTCTCCCTAGCTTTCTTTCTTCCTTCGGAACTTCCTTCCTTCCTTTATCCCGTGCAAGCTCGCGAGTGTGAAGTAAATACTTTGGCTGACGATGATGGACGCAAAATCGTTAAAGTTTACGAAATCGTTAAGTTTTTAAATCTAGAATTGACTAAGAAATATAAAAAAAAAAACTCTTTCCATATCAATGATCGAACAAGTGTTTTGTGTTTATATTTCAATTTTATTCTTCACATATAATTTGATTCATGTATAACATTAATTACAAACTTAAGAATAATTACATGATTTTTATTTATATATTATCCTATATTCTATATTAATATAGGAACACCATTTTATATTGCTTTTTAATTCATAAATTTAAATAATAAGCAAAATATATTTTATTGAATCTTCCTCTCTCAAACGGATATTTTTGTATTATCGAGAAGAAATATTTGACAGAGTTGCCAAGTAATCGTGTTTAATTGAAATACAGATAAACAGATATTTATGCTCACTCGTCCTTTACCATTAACTGTATCAACAGAAATTTATAATAATTAATGATATATTTTATCGCAAGGTTTAATAACATTAAACAGAAGAATAGAATTAATTTAAATAGTATGATAATTGCGTGAAAATAATTTCAACGATTATTTAAATAGCTAAATTATATCGGTAAAATGAAATAACGTAACATGCACGATAAATGTTACAAATATAATTTATGCAAAAGTTCCTTTTCTTTCACAAACAGATAATATAGATAATTCTTTTTATTAATACAATAATCATAATTGTCACATTTTATTATTGAACAAACTTTGACTGCTAAGAAGAGATATCGATTGCTCGGAAAATATAATGTGTAAGTAACATTTGACACATAATTAGTTTAATAAAATCATAAAGAGAATAAATATTGCGCGGAAACAAGTAATGTTTGTTTAATATGTTGACATCATTGATTAATGATATTGGATTATCTCTTTTCGTTTAAAACGGAGTATTGTAGACTTTTGTTTTCTGCTTACATAATTAATCTTCTGCAATAAAGACTAATTATTTTGATACAGATATTTAATTAGAACGTAGTTAACTAGATTTAACGTAGAAACATGTGTGTGAAAGAATGATAGAACTGGAATTAGACTTTCATTTTTTTTTTATTTCTCCGCAAAATTATTAAAAAAAAAGCTTATCTATAAATTGTCTACATTAGAGAAATAAAGAAGGAGAAAGATAAAATTTTCATCGCAATCCAATCACTTTACACATCAAGTACACATTTCAAATTACAAGCGTGCACCTAATATGAATGTATGTATATCTATAACGCGCCCAAATGAGATTTGCGATATTGAATATTGATATTGCGATAATAATAGTTTATGGCTCAGATATCTCATGTGCAATATTACATAGTCTCAAGCACGCAGTCTATAAACTAGTCGGCACAGTCAGATCTAATTTGTTACACGATCACTCAGCTCCACCCAGCTCCATTTAATCGAACTGACAACTGAGTCAGCTGTCGCGAATTAATTTGCCTTGCAGGTGTCAACGGCAGACCGGCAGCCATCGTTGTTTTGACGATTTATTGGAAGTATTCTCAATTATTTCTCAGACTCTTTCATTACAAATCTGCATTCTTTTAAGAAAGATTGTTTTTATCGTGGCGAAAAAGAGGAATTTATATATAAAATTCATACATAATATAAATTTTATAATACAAATTGCATATGTTTAACGGAGAGATGTGAAAGACCAAATCGTAACATTAAAATATTATATATAATAGTGAATATAATACACACATTATTATTTTACAGATGTATTATTCTGGAATTTGAGACCAAGTATAATACAGTCACAGAAACACTGTCGCTTCGCCACTATTACATCGCGCAGAATTCTAATAATCTCGTCGGTTATTCCGCTTAACAAATGAATAGAGTCGTTCTCATTATCTTCCGCGTGCAGTTTCGAGAAAATCACTTCCACGCAATTTCGTAACAATCTGAGTTGCGGTATTCAGAAGTGAGCTTTCCGGTATTGCTTTAATGACATTCTTTGGTGGCCAACTGTTCGCGAGAATTGCTGAAGGGGAAAACACAAATCGGACGAGAGTCAATCTAGAAAAGATTCTTGTTCGTCCTGCGTCGACAATCGTCGACAGAGAAAGAGAGAGAGAAAGAGAGAGAGAGAGGGAGAGGGAGAGGGAGAGTGGCACTTTAAAGGGTTGTCTAGGCGCATTCTATGGTGGCCACAAATATTACGGTCCAAGTAGCGGATCCGCCCTTGTGAAAGTGCAAGTCGAATTTGCGGTCGGGATTTGCTCGTCAGATCGCGGCTTTCGTGTCGGTTAGACCGAGCGGATACCGCAGAGCAGACATTCTGTACATTCCGAAACTGTAATATTGCACTTGTTGTCTGAAGCGGCACATCGAAATTAATTATGCAGTGGAAGGGATGCACAGTTCTATAGTGACACACGGATATCTAAAAATTATTAAACGTAAAATCTTGAATTTTTCAAATTTAAAGACCGAGATTACTGTGAATATTTCCAAATTTTGACTAAGCACAATTTTGACTACACTTTCGATTAATTTTAACTGCTTTAAGCTAAATATCTTTAACATATTTCTATGAAAATATGTAAAATATGTAAAAATAACATTACTCTATAATAATATAAAAAATTGTTTTGATGCCTTTTTTATTGTCCTTTTTTTTATTCTGAAATATTTCTTTGTAATTAAAAAAAATGCATTTTGATAGAGAAGCAACTGGTGCGCAAATTTTTGATATTAAGTATTATGTATGTAACATGTTGAGATTGTATTCATATATGAATATACTAAAAATATTACTCCGAAGTAATTACGCTCTGAATTGTCGCATTAATTAAAGTCATGGATTACATGGAGGATAATATCATGTTTACGTATATATTGTAAAAATCCTCTGCAAGATTTTAATTACAGTAAAATTGCATCGTGCGGCGTAACGCAGTTTCGCTGTTAAAAGAGAATTATGGCTAAAGTATAAATGGCCATTGTTGTTTTATATAATATTATAGTTTCTGTCATGTCTAATATTTACAAGCAATATTGTTTTTAAATGACAGTAATGCCGTGTTAAGAAAGCAGATGGTACGTCACATAATTAGAACACATTTTTATGAGAAAACATTTGTGGTTGTACAATATTGCATTATATTTTTGTGTCACCGATGCAGTACCCGGCCATATTTTTTTTGTTGACTTACATTTATTTGGTGAAACAGTTTTAACGCGTAGGACGCGTATGCGACACGTACCTACTTCACCCCATATGACACGCAATATCTTTTACGCGGCGACATATTAACGACTATAAGGTTGCGAAAGCGTATTTTCTAGAAAATAACGATGAAACTGACTAAAAAAAAGAGAGAGAAAGAGAGGCAAAAGTACAGTCGCCTTTGTGAAACCCAATTTAAAAATCGATTCGGTTCGCGTAATATTTGTACGCGAATGTACTGCGATTAAAATTATTGTTGATGATATTAATTGTCGGATCAAAGAATAGAAATGTTTTATTCGTATAGATCAAGCCCAGTAAAAATATGGGAAATCGAAGCGTATATTCTTATTGCAAGCGTGAAAAATGATTCTAAATTGCCGCGTTAATGTTGGCAAATCTATCATTGCAAAGATGCAATTATATGATTTAAATACGAATCTTTTTGTCATTACGTACAAAAGTCGCGATTGATAAGAAAGACAAATTGCTTTATGATTTATGTGCGCGCTTATCTGAGGCATTTTAATAATATCTGAATTAATTTTTATTAGATCTTAAATTTTAACGGAAATTCTTAAAGAAAGCATGTACCTTCACACACACATACGTGTGTGTTAATATTTTATAAGATATTTCATTTAAAATAGAAAAAAGGAGTTAATAGTCATTCCTGTAACAATATTCATAAAAATTCTTTAAAAGTTCTTGCTCAAAAGTTTTAAGTAGTTTGTGTCAAAAACCGCTGTCGGACAGATTATTAAAGTTATGACACATTCTGCACTCAGCTGATTTTTACGCGCTACTTATAAGCACCATATGGAAGTTGATAAAAAGTTGTGTAAGAACTATACATAAACACTCCTCTTTAGAGGAACAAACATTTTAATTAAAAATTTCTTGTATACCTTTGTATACCTTCTTCTTTTTATTGCAAGTAGCTGTAATGCTGCAAGATTGTAATTATGGAGAATGAAATTAATGTTACAGCTATTGTTATACTGTATATAAGAAAATTTCCTCAATTTTTTTCTTCTATATGTTCCAATATAATTTTACGTATTTAACATATATGTATTATATAACGTATAAGTATTATAAATTTTCGCAGATTTTTCATTCGGATAGAAAAAATTACATTTCCAGTTTTCTTATAAGTAGTTTCTTATAGTATTATTCATATGCAAATTTGATTGTATATACTTATGTTTACGTGATTATTTTTTGTCTTTCAATTTTATTTTCTCGAATTCAGATATTTAAATTCAGCACAAACTCAGAATCTTTATATATCCAATAAGTTTGATCAAGAAATCATGCAAGAAATTCCAATTCCTTACATAAATAAACAAGGAATAAACAGAATCGTTGTTCAAAAATTAATAACTTACTTGTGCATACGAATCGTAACGTTGGAGTCGGTTTGCCAAGCCAAGTCAAGTTACGTCACGATGATCCACGCCGACACGATTCCTAATCTTCCCTCACACTTCGGCACTGCTAAGTCACACGTGCACATGCACGTCGAGATGAATCGTACCTCGACGTGCCATCACTCTTCTGTTTCCTCCGTCGACAATTACCCCATTCGGCCGGCACGATCACGTCAAATTATCGCGTCGCGTAAGACACTCTCGTTGTCGACCTCTCAGCAACTCCGGACGTACGAGCGATTTTTAACGAGACCAAGACAAGTCCATCTCGACGACACTCGAAAACACAAGAACACACTCTCAGGTCCTTCGGTTTACGCTTTCGGTTTACGGCGTCGCCACGAATGTGTGCATTTCCGTCAACGAGGATTAAGGGATATCGGTGTGTTGTCACGAGACTGTCACCGTATATGTCAGTCGTTGTAACGCCCACTATGACAGGTACTTACTGCGGATACATCTGTTGTGTTTGGAGAGTTTGTGTGATAAGCGCTCTCAAGTATTTCTGCAAACCGCCGGTAGTCTTATTCACTTATTCCGGGTATCAAGGAGTATCAATCGGTAGATTGATCCTGTTTCCGTGTATTTAGCCACGCTAGCAATAAATTGATTATTGATGTACTATATGGCACTTTTGTTAATTGTGCTGTCATTTATTGCTAGCAGAAATGCGTAGGGTGAGATATCGAACGAGCAATTATATCGAGTAGGGGGAATAAAAATTTATTAATTTGAAATATTTTTTGAATCATTAAACGGACATCGTACATTATTAATTGCAGTTTATTTTAAAAACAAGTATCCTTGCAATAATCCTATAATCAATTGTATGTATAAAAAAAACATATTTTTCTTACTGATAAGAATTTAAAAAATTTTTACGATTATATTTAAAATAATTTCGAATAATTTTAAACAGGAAAAAATAAAAAATTCTTTTAAGACAATAATATCGTAAAAGATTTTGTGAGTAATTTTCTTATAATAATGCAATAGCGTTTATCAAACCTTATAAATTAATATGTATTTCTTCCTTTATTTTGCACAGATGAAATTTTTTTGAAAAAACTAAACTTTCTACAGCAACAACACACATTTGCTCTTGCCTGCCATTCAATATTAACTGTACAAGAGAACAGCTTTTGCTTTTCCCTTCTTTTTACTTTGGGATCGTACTCATCGAAACGGCGACGAAAAAAAGCTCATGATCCAGCGCGAAAACGAGCTTTTGAGAGGAATAGAAAGAGAGAGAGAGAGAGAGAGAGAGAGAGAGAGAGAGAGAGAGAGAGAGAGAGAGAGAGAGAGAAAATAAAGTATAGGAACGAAAGAAAAAGGAAGGAAAAGAGCAAACCATTAATTTGCGTGGGGCGCCTTACAACCGCATCTCCCACGTTGCAGGAGGGAATTTTCGGTGCGGTAAGCGAGAGAGCCTCGTGTACTCTGTTAATTGCCGCTGGTCGCTAATTGAAGTTCATGCGATGCTCGGGCCGGACTTTTCGGTCACGGATTCTCCCAGCAGTCTGCGGAAGCTACGCCACGTCGGAAACAGTCGGCCGTTATCATACGGCGCCGCCGCAGAGCGGTTCGTATACCGTGTTGGCTACTTCGTTACGCGATTGTCTGCGGCAAACTGCGCGCATTTACATGGGGCGCGAATTATACGCGGTGCATACGGACGCGGCCGACAAAGCGCGGGGAAACTCGTCAGGGATCCCCTTGCATTACCTCGATTGTGCAAATCGCGCACACATATATACGCGCGCACAAAAGTCCAAGAGCCTTGAAAAGTTATTTTCGTCGAAAATAACCGTGTGTTCTTTCCATTCCGTTTATACAACCGTTCTGAGACAATCGTGATGGAATGCGTATGCATTCTTCGATTTCCAGAATGTGTATTGGTCAATGTTATTAAAAGCCAGTTAGGTATAAACTTACGTAAAAGGTATAACGGTATAGATGAATCCTGCGTACCGAGAATGTGTATATTAAAATTGTATGAAATAAGCTTCTAAAATAAAAGTTTCTCATACAAAAGTTTAATATACACTTAGCCGTTAAAATAAATAAATCTCTTGAATATTTTTTTAAGATAAGCTTTTCAATATCTCATAAAATATTTAAATAATATTAATACCCCAAAATATTTTGTAAAAATTTGTTTTGAAATTATTTTTTAAAAGCCAGAGAGAGATGTCAATTTTTTTTATTGATTTTGTCTTTTAGTATTGATTTCGATTAAAATACAATAATATATTTTTACGTATATAATAGGTAATACATACATGATTAAAATGCTCGAATTCAATTGCAATTAAAACCATCAAAGCGATAACACTGAAAGCTTAAGAGAGATCCCGCCGTTTGAATATTCGCGATCATAGCATGAATTTGCATTGTGGCGGATTATACGCAATTCATATGTGTATATATTGATAAGGGAAAGGGAAAATTCGTCAGAGCGTTCCTCTTTGCATGATTCATGGTTGAGTAGTATGTTTGTATAAACAGAACTATGGTTGCTCAGCGCGAGCATATCGGGTCTATTCACAAATTCATAAAATCGTGGAGTTGATGCGCCATGAGTTCTATCCGCTTTAATTTCAAATTTTTGTCAATTTATGAATATATATATATATATTCATAAACAAAATCGTTACATTAATTGGCATTTCGCTTAATAAAAATGCATATAACGTTGCACTCTATATCCGCATGCAATAAAAGAGAAAAATACAAATAATCTGTAAATTTTTGAAAAAAACAGATCATTGAAATAATGTCAAAAGGGTAAACTATGTATAAATTCTTACGATGTATTCGTTATATTTTATAAAATATTTTGATAGAGATATTTCATTTGGCAAATAATGCTTTATTATCCTTTTATATTTTTGTCTCATTTCATCTCATTGTCAGACTATAACACGCGCTTTATTTTACGAAAACGGGAAAAATTATCATGAAAAATTGACCATGCGAAAATACGATCAACCATGCATAACGATTTATTTTATGTGTACGTAATGTATATAGTTATATTTATTTCATATATTCATAATGCGGTTGATACCCAATAAAATGTATAGGTGCTTGGTAATACTCGACATTAACGCGAGACAAAATAATGCACTTCCGGCAATCGACGATCTGATCGAAACTATAAAACTGCGCTCGAGAGGGACCGCCTGCATACTTCGTCGGTCCTTTACGACTTCATTAAGGCGCCGTTACGAGCTAGATACCGGGGAGCGAACAAAGTATGCGCTTATATAGTATAGCCTTACGATAAACCGCGTCGATTTATGAACATTGCGCGGAGTTTAACGGCCCTTACTAATTTTTCGCTTTCGAGACGTATCGTCGACGTTTCATCAAGCCGATAGGCAAATCGATTTAGCAAGCGAGCGAGGGATAATGGTTCGCGGAGAGCGCAGCGATATCAAGATTTTAATTTGTTAGACGCGACTATCGGATGCGATGTCAGATTCGGTATAAAGTTGAAGCTGAACTTCAGAAAGCTTGTAGCGAGCAGTATCGGCAAACTATTATCTCCCTTCAAGATATATAGATATATACGTAAGAATGCGTATTTATATTTTAATATGATAATAATTACTAAATAATTATTAAAAACATAGAATTATACATTTACTATACGTGTAGTGAATAATATATTATAAAAAAATTTTAAAACTTATTCGCTTATAATATTTATCGTAAAATCCGCTTATATGCCATATATGCTTGTATTAAAAATCAGATTGCACCAGAGTCTACACGTATCAGCGTGTATCAGCTATGATTACATTAACAATTTATTTAAACTGGAATCTGAGATTTATATTTAAATATTCGGAATTGTAATATTCTTGAAGTTACGTCGTTTAACTAGACATGTAAGCGCAAATAAATTTATATATTAATTAAAATTTCAAAATAAATGATTACATAAAATTTATATTTTTTTTTTTTTCAGTAAATTTAAAATGTAGCTTTATACAAAATTAAATTACAAACTGTTAAGTTTTCGCAAGATATACTGTAAAATCCAAACTTTTATAAGTTTAATATTGTAAAAACTTTCGTTAAGAAATATTAATATTTATTATTTTTCATCGCAATAAGATTCATAATCACAATAGAATATATATTGTGTATGCATTAAAATTAAATACCATATATCGTTTAATTACTAATGCAATTATCCGATATTTTTATTTAAACTTGACAAATATGTTGATATAATAATGCAAATTGATATGTACCGTCTCTTTATAACATATTATTACGCAAACAAAAAAAAATGATTTGTAAATCTCAACTTTCAAGCCAATAATATTTTATTTACTATATATTATTTCACATATTTGTATAAAAAAATATTAATATTGGCCTGAAGAACGATATGTTTCAATTTAGTTTCGTCAATGCCTTGTTTAAGAGGATTAAGGTTACTGTAACAGCAGTGTCCTTAATCACCGAATAACCTAGGTTCAAGTTCAACTACGTCATAATGACGTGCGATGCTTTCCACGAGAAAGATAAACGTCAGTGCGTTGACAATGCAAACAGTGTGCATCAATGTTTATGATATAGGTACGTAAATTTAACAACGACAGGGACTTCACTGTAATGAGGGCGAAACATGTCAAAATATTGATATTCGTACAATGGCAACTGAAGCAGTGAGATCAGACATCACACATACATACACATACAGATTCTACTCCATTTTCCTAGCACTCACTTTCAGAATATTCAATCGCTATTTTTAATAAATAGATAGATATAATAATGATAAAATATATAAATACGCGTAACATTCAATGTTAAAATAATCTAAATTAGTGGTAATTGAGCTTGATAGCAAACGCAGTTATATTAAACGCGACAAACATTTTTTCGCGATTGTGAAATAATTCTGAATTTAGTGGCGAGAGTATGTGTGATATGTAAAAAAAAATCTTTTCTTTAAAATGAGAAAAATGTGAGTATCGTGAGTATTTTATGCATAATAATTTCGCTTAAAATAAGAGAAATGTGTAGCGAGTATTTTATGCATAATAGTGTATATCCCTGTACTTTCTACATTAAAAGAAGTTTTTGTGTATGTCGAAAAAGCGAAACGTCAGGCGAATATTCGTTTGAATATGTTTAATACTGCAAGTTTAATATTGCAAAAGCAAATATTTTTAGTCGGATCCGATATGCATTTCGATGCTTCATTTCAAAATGTAGCTCGGTCATATTTTGCGTGCTGTCGTCATATTTAAGTTCTCTTTTTGACTCTGCATTTTTTTTTTCTATAACGATACACGAAGATCGTTCGCCGTGCGTTGCGATGTACTATGCAAACAATGCGTATGCATATTTATATGCTACTGTAGGTATCGCACCGATAAAATCGCCGTTATAATAGGAATGGGGTTGGCAAAATATTTGAATACTGTTTTAGCAATAGCGCGTGTCTCGCACGCCCGGATTTTATGAATGCCGGGACTGATTAAAGTTTTTACGACGCTCTCTAATTCCAGAACTTCCTCTAGCCAGACCTAGTAGGGTAGGGACTGTCGTAAGTTTATCTTGTCGATTCACACGCGAGTCGCCGTATAATTGGAGTCAACGATACAGGATGTCTTTATCGTGACAGAACCCGGGAACCCGCGCTTTAATTTTTCACCTTATCAGGCCGATTAATGCGTGACGTATATACATCGACATATATACAATCGTACACAATTCAAGCGATTGTGTTGAAAGGCGTGATACCCACGAAATCCCGGGTGTTAAAGTAAGCTCGCAATCAACACGAAATTATAGATCGTAATGCACGAAAGTTATGCGAATCGTCACGACTCATTCATGAAACTTTGAATTTTTTTATGCAATTTTATCGAGCTATTTTGACAGAAACATTCTTACGATACTTTTGTGTGTCTTTTACTTAAATAATCTATACTATACATTGCTTCTGTCAAACTTTTTTGTCAGAGATAATTATATTCTGTTAAATGTATGTTTTGTGCAGATATAATTAATTTGAAATTATATGTTAGCATAAAATTATTAATATACTTTGTTATAGTTTTTGAGTCTGCCCTCTTTAATATACGTGCGTTTTATATTCTTGATGCTGACTTGCCGAATAGACTTGAAGCTCTATGTAATCTCTACTTAGTGAAATCTAGTCACATCTTACTCTATTGTACCTCCATTTGTGGTGAACTTTGCCTTTCTTCGCGCAACCCGATGCAATATCCATTTCCATTAAAACTTATGGTGAAAGAAATTTAGCTTTCTTGCGTGTATAAACTTTAATGACGCATAGTAAAAAAGAGATGAGATGGCGTCATTTACGTATTCATAATTCCAAATTCATAATTGTATTACGATTGGTTTTTCAAGAATTTTTAGGATGTAAATACGCAAACATCATTATGCAATAATAATACACTTTTATATATATAGTGAAACATACAGGAAGAATTTTTCTTTTTGACAGAAAAAATAAATGTCCAAACAAATAATTAGAATAAAGTCGTGACATGTCAATTTCTCTCTCTCTCTCTCTCTCTCTCTCTCTCTTTTGCTCTCTTCTCCCTCATCCATCGACTTTAATTTCGCAGCAGCAGAAGCGGCCGCCGTTCAGTTCAGCCGCGAAAATTCTGTTATTGCTTTGTTATTCTCGCGTTCGAGTTAACGAGAAAGCCTGTCGTTACCGATCATCCCTTCACTCTGCGGATAATTCTCATTCAAGAACTCACACAGAAATTTATTCCGCATTCCGACGAGGCGCACTGCATCCTGGCGAGTCGGAGCAAATGCAAGCGATCGCCGGATATCGTACACACGTCGCGTGATATATACGCACGCACGCACGCACGCACGCACGCACGAGGATCGCCCTGTGACACCGATGCCACGCGCGGCATACGTTTATTTCCGTCTACGGAAACGTGACACCCGCTGCACACTCGGGAGCTGTGAACCCGTCGCTCTTATTCAAGAGTCGCCGGCGGACTGCGAGCTCACACCATGTCGAGATATGGGAGTGGTGGAAGCGTGGGAGACGCGGGACCGAGAGGGATGTAGGTACTGCGTTCGACGGGTGGGAGAGAGAGTCGACCCTGAGTAAAGGGGATGGAGAGAGCGAGAGCGAGATGCAAGGTGAGGAAGAGAGAAAGAATGAGAGGGAGAGTGCGACGATGCGAGGGAACGAAGATGGATGCAGTTAGTGAGAAGGTGGACCAGACGGAGAAAGAGCGAAAGCATCGCGTTCGGGAATGTGAGAAAGAGAGGGCACGAGAAACGACAAACGAAGAAAGAGCGATCGGCGGGCAAAGGATGACAAAGAAACGCGAATACCCAAAGTACCTGGGAGAAGAGGAGAAAAAAAAGGACGGAAATAGGAACAAGAAAGGGATGAGAGGAGAAAACATGACTCGAGAGAGATGGAGAATGGACAAGGACGATCGTTCGGATAACTGCAAGAGAGAGAGAGAGAGAGAGAGAGAAAGAAAGTTGGTGAACGTGCGGTAAACCTCTCTACATCCCTTCCCGTCCCTTCTCTCTCTCTCTCTATATTTCTTACCCCTTTCTCTATGCAACCCTTCTCTACTTCTTCCATTCTTCCATTCGCGCTCGCTTTCTCTTGCGTTCCATTCTTCTCGCGCGTATCTGACAGTTTGCACCCTCCGCTTCCTGCACCTTATATGCGCCATTTTTTTCTCCACCGAGACTCGCTCTTTAGACGCATTTCGCGATCATTTCTCGGCTCGCCTTCACACGAGTCTCGGCCCATCCTTCTTATTTTATGCGCCTCTTCAACGGTAATATGCTCGGGCGCGCATAGACTACCGCGTGAACGCAAAAGGATTATTTGTATCATGGAACGTCGCGATTATCGCCGGAAGACGTCTTTTGAAAGAAGCTCGTGCATTCTTTGATTGCGCTTACGTCGCGTAAAATTTAGAGCTATGATGAATTTTATGCAGAAATTGGAGACTTCTGAAAAAATATATATATATATATATATGAATGTTTATTCTTAGAAAAAGCTGTTAATCAGAAAATTTTAATCAAGAGTAATTACATAATTTGGCTTGATATTTTATCGTCCCAAATATAATTTATTTTTTAGCAAAAAAAGTATCATAAAATATTTTTTATTTTTACAAAATCGTGCTTATGATAAAAAAAAAACAATATTATTTAATTTATACTTTATATTTATATGTATTAATTTATATTATATTTTTTCGCACTTCCCTAATTTTGAAAATTTGTTTGCATATAGATTATTAGATAAGAGACTTTAAACAATCAGATTAGATCCTAGAACTTTAAACATTTTTATCCGCTCTTGTGAATCCGCTCTTGTGCTACATTCACTTAATTATCGTGTTTTGTAGCAATATTTCCATGAAAACAATGCAAATATCCTGCACTGTAGTACTGCAGTCATATTGTATGCTTCAAATCGTGAGTGGATAAATTGTCTGCCTCTTGATATTTCAGTACAATATTAAGAGTGTAATTCTCGCGCAAGTCAATAACCGTTGGTAAATGGCAATTAAAACTATGATCGTTTCTCTATGCTTCTCCTTTCTCTCTCTTTCTATCTTTTTTTTATACAAAGTATTATAATATAATTATATACTTTAAAATATAAATATAAATCTTTTTTTTTTATTAGAAAAATTGCAGCAATAATTTACTAGCACTTTAAAATAATTATTTATTTTATTAATTTTTTATTAATTTAATTTTATTAATTTTATTATTTTGATTTATTTTTTTATATTGTTTTTTATTTACTTTTTTTTTATTATCATATTTTTATAGCGTAAAGATCGAAGGTGTTAGTATAATACATATCAAATATTAAAAAATAAATATTTTGTTTATCTTGTAGAAAATAATTTTTTGTTAATAAAATAAATAGATTTTTATCTACATTTAATTTTTAATTACATACGAAAATAAATCGAAACAAAAATTGTTTCTCGAAAGAGATATTCATTCAAATTGTTTGGAAATTTGATAGTTTTTTTTTCTTAGAATAAAGAATTTTTATTCACAATAAGATTATTGCTATATATATAATTATTGCTATATAATTCGCTGTTACGCAACTGATGAGTGTGTGGGAGAAAGTATCGATTTTACTGTACTTTACTTATCTGACGAATAAATAATAAAATTTTTAACAGCTGTTCAATAGCTTTGAAAATTTTAAAGAAATTTATGAATTAGAATGCTTTTGAAATCATGATCTACGATAATCTTTTGAGAATCAATTATTATCAAAGTGCATGTTATTCCTAATATTAATAATTTATAGTTTATATACTTGTAAGCGCAAAATTATAATCACGTTTGAATCTATTGATAAATCTTGCGTATATTAAAATGAAAATAATTAGAAACATTAAAAAATGGAAAAGATAAAAAACTTATAGAAATAATAAATATCATTAAGGAAGAATAGAAAAAAGCGCGCGTAAGAAATCACTTTGATTATCTTTTATACATTTTTTCGGATCACAATTTATTTTTCCGTAGTTCATAGAAACGATCAATGTGCAATCGTGAAACGACTTATGTGAAATATCTCATGAAATTCGATAACGCAGATTGAGTTTTCCACTCAACACGCCAACTTGGCTCGGTTCATGAGGGTAGTTCAAAGTGGGCCAACAAGAATGGACGATATTACGAAAAACCTTTTAAAAGACATACAAGTTCAGTTTCAAGATTTGGAAAGCAACAACGCTCTGTCTACTGTAGATATATTGCGTAAGAAAAATAACCATTGATAATATTATATTTTGATTGAAGGTTTTTAATTCGGATTCTAAAATAATATTAATCTTCTTCTCAGTTTAAAAAAGTTTTCTCGATAAAGGTTTATTTGAATCCTATGAAATATTTATTATGGTTCCGAATAAGAGACAAGCATTTTGATTAAATTCTATTCAGTTTGTCAAAGTGATAAACTATTACACGCCCAAATGTTAATTTTAACCACCATAATTTTAGCCATTCATAATTATTTTATTAGATCAAACTTAATTGAAGATTCGTTTTTAAACATTTCTATTAAACACAGTTTTATAAAATTCCATCTTAGCAAGGCTTGGAAATGGTAACTGAAATTTTTCGAAACGATGTTTTAGATCTGATTTTAATCCTAATGAATCTAATAAAAACTTTCCACGTTATTCTATAATGTTGTTCGCGATCAGTAGATCCTCTCAATTTCGAGACTTTTAATTTCTTTAGTCCACTAGTATACTCGCGCTTTATTCTCTCTTAATCTCTGTTAGCTTTAATAATAGAAAGATAAACGGAATTAAAAGTGTTAATTAGAAAATAAAGTATCAAAGATATTCTGAGAAAAAAAGTCAGAAATGAAATGAGCTATTTGTTTAGGAAAATAGAAGCAAAATTAGAGCTAGATTGTTCTCTTAATTAAGCCAACTCTATAGGTAGCCTAGATTAAATAACTCAATTAGTAATGTAATAAAAAGACGAGAACTGGAAACATAATCCTCTATACCCAGGTGTTTTTTTTTAAAGTGTTTTACATTTGTGTGTGAATATTGATTTTCTTCGAATTACACAATATTTGTTTTCGGTTTGAGAGATTCTCCCCGTATCTTAATCTTTATTACACGGACGCGGCTTTGTTCGCGAGACGCTTTGTATTCCATACGCGTCGCGGTGTTATTATTCCAAAAATGTTCCGAGCATTTCAAACTCCTCCTTCCGCTTCAACCGCGACCGATAGAAAAATCCGACGCGGCCGATGCCCTCGAGATTTTTGGCTACCAACTCACCCATCTCGATACAAGGGTTTGCTCACATCGGGACGAATGAGGTGGAAGCTTTTAGGAAGCACTGCAGCAAGGCAGACACTTTCTGGCGTACGGAACATATATAGTGTATATATATGTATATACAGAGCCTCTCTCTATCTCTCCGTCGTGTAACCCGCCGACGTGGAAATACGCGCCGCGAACTATCAAAGACAAGAACGTCGGTGAGTTCCCGGGACGAATTTTCCGTGAAACGCGGGTTGACTGAAAAGCTCGGCTGAGATTAGGTCGGTGGCCAATTTCCGTACTCTCTTTCGACTCCCAACGTCTTTAGTGCCGAAAAGGAAATTCGTATTGCAGGCGTTTAAGTTTGAAGAGGATTCTAACATCTTTAGTCGATATTAGAGGGATATTAATATCAATGATGCATATTTCGCGTACATTTGGAAAATGTAAATAAATCTTCATAAATATTATAGAGGATTTATCAATTCCATTAATATGTTAATACAACATTTGTTATATTAATCCTAAATTGCAAATAATATATAGCTGAAATTATCAAAGCATCGATGAAAGCTAATGATAATGATTATTATTCTACGTCCCTATAAAATAGTCAATCGTATTGGCAACAATACATGTATGATGTATGTATCACGCGTATTTGTATTACTAAAAATAATAATGAAAGGACGAAAAGAATTTTACCCATTGGATTATATCGCCATATAAATATAAAATATTGTGGACGAAATTTCTTTTCGGTTAAAGAGCTCTTTATAAACCTTTTCCATAAGAAAATGCAATAACATCTTTGTCGTTGGTTTATATACCTTCGTTCGTTCGTTTATAGCTTATTTACGGCAACACAAAGATCGCTGATCTTTTTACAAAACGCTCTTTTGTGCTTCAACGTGACAGGATTGAGAACCGACGTAAAGCCGCAAACCATATAAAAATATTACATCGCGCTTGACACAATCAAGGAAATTACTGGCGCTGCGCGGGGCAGAGGAATCGTTCGAAAGTTACAAAAGCAAACATCCGTCGCCCCCGGGGATTGCACAGGCGGCATTTCACGCTTATCTCTCGCAGCAGTATTAAGCGACCCTGACTTTTTCCCGTCTTCGTGCCCATCGCAGTCACGTACGCGTCACGTACATACACGCAAAAACTTATGCCGCCGGGAGCGGCCACGGGCCGCTCATTCGGCCGGAAGTACCGGACATCGGGTGAAATACGATTGCACACAGGGCGAACGTACGGCGAATGGGAAGAATGGAAACGTGGATTCGCGGAATATCGGAGAGTTGTAAGGTGGAATGGGGGAAAGAGAGAGAGATGCATCTCTCGGCAGTCTCGCGCACATTTTCCCCTTCCCGCATTGTCTAACCCGGATATCACGGGTGGCTCGCACGGTTGTTATTTACGTCGGACGATGAATAACACAATGAACGAGAACATATATTAAACGTATCTATAAATCCGAAAGCTCTCGTGCGCGCGGCGTGACAATTCTCGCTAGGAGCGATGGGGAGCGATGGGGAGCGATGGGCGCGTCGACGTCGATGGTACAGCGAGAGGGTGCATTAAAAACGACCGTCGGAAAACGACGGAGAAACGGACGCGATAGTGTTCGGACCCAACGATCGTTTTCCACGTTTGCGTCCTTTCCGCGCGTTCACGACCATTTTCACACCAACGACAGACGCGTGCTGCATTGTTCGGGCCAGACAGCGCGCGCTCGCGCTCTTTTTTCTCCATTTTTCCTCACCTCTATATAATGTTTGATTCTCCTCGGAAAACAAGAGTAATGAAAGAATATGCGCGAAAGAAATAAGGATGGGGCGTCCGTAATCACTTGAGTATTCGTTCATTGACGTTAAAGTGAGAAAAGTAGAAAATCATGTTACACAGTTTTATCCAAAATGTACCATTAAATCGAATATATGCGTTAAAATGTATATAAAATCGATGAGAACATATCGTTACTATAAATTCTTTGCGATCAATCATTTAAAGTTAAATTGAATATAGCGATCTGAATAACTCGATTATACGTTTTTGAAATTACTGTGCTTTAAAATAAAATTTGAAATAAAAATCCGATTTGCCGATTTGATAACGCAAAAGAATTCAAAGTTGATAAACAATTTTAATAACAAAGTTAATAAACAATTATTAAGATGACACTTAAAAATATGAGGCTGATCTAACAGATCAATCAATTTATATTCATATGCAAGCTTGCTAACAAAGTTGCAGTTGCAGATCATTTTGAGATTATCCGTTCAATATCAAAATTTTGGCTGTGTCAACATTGTTGTAAATTCGATCCGCACAGTTTTATATGACCTTTTGGTCTCAGAATGATCCCGACAACACAACCAGTTGACATATGGAGATTCTATTGCCCCGACCGTCCTACATAACTATCGAGCCCCCAGTATCACCAGATACTGTTGTCGATAATTGCGAGCCATTGTAAACGTTGCGAACGTGCGAGGAAAGAGCAGCGATTGTTTAGCTCCATTTCGCAACCGTCAGTATGCAAAATCCTAGTGCGTACGTACTACAAAACGAATATTAACTCGCACAATATTTTCGCAAGCTACTTCATGAATGTATTTCACCGTTCGTTTAAATCAGACCGATGAAATTTCACCGATCTCATCCCTGTCGATCGTGTCTCGTAGGCAAACCACCCCGTTGAATATTGATGTAACACATTGTGTGTCGTGAAACGGAACGTCACGCCGAAAGCTCGCTCGTCATGATAAAAGAACGTGCCGATTTACATGTCCAATCCGTCGATTATGAGAATTGTTTTCCTGACTTTACACAATTAACTTTAATTTATCATTAATTTTAAAATTTATCAATAATTTTATATGCGGTTCCCAGATGATTTAATGACGCTCATAAATTAATTACAATAGACAGACATAAAAATGTCGTACATCTAAGGGAGCTTTGAGGGTCTTAAATAAAACCGGCATTAGACATATAAAAAGAATTATATGTGTTTCCTTCCCCTCCCTTGAATATAATTCATTTATTATATCACACAGAGTATCACCGCAAAAGAAGTCCATTTTCATTTCCCACCAACGGACAATGAAACGGACAATTACGTATAATGCTTGAAACACTAGAGGCAAGGTAACGACGCTACTCCGGAAGTAAGGGCGTCGTTACATTTTAATGCCATGTAGTCGTGTAAAGGCTTCTTTTATTCGGTAAGGAATCGGCCGCGTTGGTTGAAATGTAGAGAGCTTACCAAATGAGATAATAAACGACGCGGGTTATTACCCTTGTAACGGCGTGGTACGCGCCGAGTATCGGCAACCTCGGCCCTAGATCTCGTCTCGTTCCCGTAACATTATGATAGGTAACGACGTAGCAGGTCAAGAGCTCCGTGAAAAATTTCTTGCTAATGTACCGGTCATCTATCAAATACTATGTCGTAACGTGCGGGGATGATGCGCGAAGCTGTCATTTCAAGTAGGTCATGCTTTCGCGCGCGCGTCGTTTTACACGCGTAAAGCAAATTGCACGCCGCTGTAAAAACAGGCTGTTAACGGGAGATGACGTAAGATATTAAAGCATTAGAATTTCCTTCGTCGTTGAAAAGCTTGTTTAATTTTTCAACGACACCAATCATTGTTCGGACGCGCGTTTGTAAGAACGATAAGCACGACTTCGCTCTCGAGTTTAACGATACGTCGCATTCTTCCTGTCGTCGACTTCGCACGCTTTTATCGTCGTCTCACGTATCCTTTATCACGTTGCTACTTGTCTCGCGTATCGTACGAGATACTTTTCGTCGCTCCACCAGATTACCGAGTGGATCTTAAAAGTCCTGTGGCAGTTCGAGCCCCGTACTTCCTCTACTTTTGTAACAAAATCGTTTCGTGTGGAGTTTAATAACAAAGTCGGGAATAAAATTTCAAGAACTGTTACTTGCGGATAATCTCCTTTACTTGTCAGTCTCCAATTTCTATATGTAAATTCTTATAATTTATCCAGTTAGCTTTATATTTCGATAAATATAAGATAAAAGAGATAATTATTTCTTTTTAAGACTATGCTTCGTTTACAGTTTACGTATTTAAAAGCCTATTTTATTCTTTCACCCCAAAATAGCTTCACGCTTCGTCCTGTAAAGTAAAGGTCGATGCTACCCCTTCTGTATTTTATTTCTTCGCTCTATGTATATATAGGGTAACGTCGAATAATAAGCAGCCGAAAGCGCCGGCGTAATATTACGTCGGATCGTGTGGTAGATAACATGCTGGCTCCTCATTTGCCAAGTTCCTTTACTTAAACGGGTCGTCTCGCTCGAAGGGCGGCTTATCGTGGCCAACTACACCCGCTGTTTGAAATTTCCCGTACTCTCGTCGTTCGCAAAGCTAAGTTTCTAGCCGTTTCTAGCAAGCACACATCTGAGTTTCCTCGCGAATGCCAAGGATGCGATTGTACTTGCAAGAGCGAACGGATCGGTTAAGTGGCATTTACAGCAAACATCCAACAAGAGAAAATACCATTACTATATGAGAAATCTAGAAATATTTTCGACAGACAAAAGTTGACGACTCGCATCGAGGTCTCTTTGAAATTTTCAAAAAACGAACTTTATCGAGTGTTTAAATTTATTATTGTCGAATTTGTTGCAGAATGCAACGGTGCGTATATCTTTTAAAATAATAAATTAAAACAATACAAATATATCATGACGTTTATGTGTAAAATATTTTTATTCCATCCTATAAATAATATACGCGCGTGATTGTGCGAACAAAGTGTGGTTGTGTTTATATACCGCACAAACCGTGTAATTTATCGTTAAATGCATATATGCGCACGTATAGACAAGCTCATCGGAAGATGAGATCACATGCGATTACCTGCTGCATATCAAGCGCAATGCCTGGAAGCAATGATGCATTATACAAAGCTCTCCCTTTTCGCTTCTGTCGACAACATTGCGATACGCAAATAATACGTTCAGCGGTATAGTTTGTTAGAGATTAAATTCGATCGCATAATATTCCATTGCATAACATTTCATTGTATAATATTTGTAAATATCAATTTATTTGCCCGTATAAAGATTCTCTTACATAAGTATTCTCTGACTTTAGTTATTCAGTCGCATCTGAGAGATATCTCTATAAAATATTTTACATCATATTATGAGATTATGCAGAATGCATTTCAAGAGATCGTGCATAGCTGACCAAACAGCTGAGTAGTTTAAGTCAACAGAGCAAAGTTCTAAAGAGTATCTTGCTTGTGACTTACATTGTACATATTGATATCACGGCTTTTTCAAATAATCATTTTTATTCCATAAAATTGTATTGATTAATTTTAGCATAATACATAAATTCTATTGTGTTACACACTTAAACTGAATATTTTCTCTCTTTTACACGAAAAAAAAATATTTTGCTTTTTATATGTATAAGCAAATTATATCAAACTTTTATTAATAAAAATGTTGCATGTCTGCGAGTTATATTATATTATTAATACGAATTATTAATAAAAAATATCAAACAAGCATATCAAATATTCATTCACACATACATATATAGATTTCTGTAAATATCGCAAAGTTAAAGACCCTTGATACCGATGAAGATGCAAAGCAGCTACGCAATGCGTACTCATTGTATTCCCCGTTCTATGGTGCATTGTCACAAACGATCTCTCGGATTTCTCTGCCATTTTGCAATTCCGTTTGCGTATTACGAAGTTACGGATGCGCGTCGCTTCGAATCGGCCTCGGTTCGATAGTCGTCGTGTCCGGATAGCGTGCGAACTAACGATGAGCGAAACTGCGTTACAACTCGTCTATCCGTTCGCGGCCTTCGGTCGTTCATGCGTGCTCGCGAAGCCAGGACAAACGGCCGCTTTGTAAACGCGAATTTCACTCCGCACGGCCGATGGTTGACGCGGTTCCGGTGGTTTCTGTTCTGTCACGGTTACGCGCTTCCGTTCCGCGGCGCGATCGTTCGAGCCTCGCTGCGAGAATCGACGCGCGGCGTTTCGGGCTCGTCCTGACAGGACGAGCAGGATACGCGAAGCAGGGAGAAGGTCCGGGATGAATGACAGTAGATGGCTGTAAAACGGAGAAAAAGAAACAATTCGAGCGCCAATAGCTGCAGGTTTTTTACGAATGCGCCGAGTTACTTTGATAAGTTAATTGAAGCATTCACAATATATTTCGCATTTTTACGTCATCTTTATTATATGTACCGGCGTCCTGTTATATATATATATATATGATAGAGCTGCCCATATTCATCAAGTTTTTAATAATGGGCTGGATTTCAAATGTCTTTTTTACGCACAGTTTTTTCATTATGAACAAATAAACTTTAATAGTTTCAAGTTAAATACAAATTCATGATAAGAGTTTGCTTTTTCTATAATCTTTAATAATTTTCCACAAAATTTTAGATGATATAAAAATTAATTACAAAATATATTGTTGGTGAAATATTGAATAAAAACTTGAAAAAAAAAAATATAAGAATAATCACGAAATGAATAAGAAGAAATTTACGAGAGTGCAATCTACAATTAAATTCTTGATCTTCTATTATTAAAATTACTTGCGTAAATAAAATATTATATTATCTTTGTTATATATCTATTTTTGAAAAAAAATTTAAGAAAAATAATTGATTAACTGAAATATTGTGCCAACGATTATTTTTTTTAGTTTTTTTTTTGTCTGGCAAAGAAATTTATGATAAAAGTTTCATAGTAGTATACATGCTCATACCGCACAAAACTTTTTGTTCCATTTGCAGAAAAGCGAAATTAGTGGTCTACACTATTGTCTTATAGTTTGTAAAAAAATATAAGCATGAAAATATCTTGTCGAATTGTATGCAAGAAATAATATTAAGTATATAAGTAATATTAAATAAATATAATATATATACTGAGAAATGTATATTACATATATTCATAATTGCTTTGATAACGTTTTATATATTACAAGTATTCTCTTTGCTTTTCTACTTTATTAGCTATTTATTATCTATTTTTATTACATTCAGCTTCGTATAAAACATTCAGTTTAAGATATTCGACTATAAAAATGTCAAGAATTACTTTTTCGTTATCATGCAATTTATTTAAGAGAACTAAAAGGTTTTCTCTCATTATCAGTTAAGGCAAAGATCACAGATAGTCAGTCAGCTCCATAGCTACTT
This sequence comes from Cataglyphis hispanica, assembly GCF_021464435.1. Classification (NCBI taxonomy): domain Eukaryota; kingdom Metazoa; phylum Arthropoda; class Insecta; order Hymenoptera; family Formicidae; genus Cataglyphis; species Cataglyphis hispanica. The sequence continues at coordinate 3,828,958 of NC_065959.1, forward strand.
CACCAAAACTTATCGGACAGAAAATCGCGATTAAAAGGGTAAAGGATGGCGTGCAGTTATTCGCTCTGAATATCGCAAAGTCGAGGAGTTGATCCTCGTCGGTTTCTTCATAATAACTCTTTTGGCGTCTACAATTAGTGGTTAGTCCTGGTTGCTTGCACGCTGAGCACGTCTGCAAATGCTTCATAAAGCGTTGCACTCGGCCGAGGGGGAAGTTCCGTGTGCTCGAGGCATGCTCTATTCTTGTCCTTTCACGAATTGAGCCGAGGGGATTAAACGAGCGAAAGTAAGACGACGAACTGATGTTAGAAAAAAATTAAGCAATCTTTAAGACGAATTTTAGTAATTAAAGAATGACATCAGTTTTAAAAGCCTAATTTTCGGAAATAGTAAGTCAAAAGAAGCACACACAGTGATTGTATTTTTTAACAAAATCACTGCAGTTTTTCTAAAAATAAAATTTACATCGCATGACACATATCCCTCTTCTTCTCTTGATCCATTCTATTTATGCTGTATTATATCATCTAAACTACGGTCGCAAAAATATTGCCACTCCTCTCAACTGCAGATATTGCGATACAAAGTAAGATGAATGGTTAGTTGCTTTAACGTCGAAACAACGACGGCTTTTGACTTATACAGAATAAAATGTTAAAAGATTGACTGGCAACTGGCAGGCAAGTAATAAAATATCATTTAAAGTATATAAAAATTTAATTTAACTATTCTACACAGATTTTTTGAAAAATTATATATACGATTTTTCTAAAGAATATATTGTTCTCTATTTTTCTCATATGTATATACTTTGTTTTCTTATATCTCGGTGTCCTTATATATCTGTGTCTTTGAGTAAGATTGTCGATCTAAACCTTTCTATTTATCAACCAATCAACAATGACAACCTTCTTTTGATGGATGCAATATCGGAAATACCCGATCGTTCAAAGCTCACGCATATGTCATGCTCGCGATTACAAGATGAATCTTCTCCCGTTGTCTCGAGTGCTCGCGATTTTTATTCGAAGAAGCTCGTCACCCGCCGCAGGGTGGAAAATAATGAGACTGCGGATAAGATAGAAACAATCTCCGAAACAATCGTCATGGTGCCGAGTATCTCACGTTTCTTTTTCCGGAATAAATAATTGCGCGAGTGAAGATCGCGAACTGTCGTGACGCGACAACATCCTTAAATCTCTCGGATGCTATATCTCAATTCTTTAAAGCGTGCAAAAATCCGCATAAACGAAGCAGTCACCGTCGCGGAGCACGTCTCGCGGCTGTCGGGTTGACGCGATCTTCTCGCCGGTGTTAGAATGAATATGATTTCATATCGCTCACAATGCTGTTTAAACGAGAATTGTAGAGATGCTCGAATATATAAAAATGTAATTTTTTTAAAATATTCTTTTTTTAAATCTCTTGAAACACAAATTAATTATTTAATGCTAATCTTGCACATTGCAAGGTGATTTGAAAATTTATCCGCTACTTTCCGTATAAATTTTTTTCCATGTAATTGATTATAAAATGAGGAGCATCCTGTTAACGTGTCAACAATATTTACACTCTGTTTTTCCGGCGAAAAAAATTGATCGCGATCGTGAACATTCGTCAATCGATAAAAGATACATTACATTCGAAGCCGATCGAGGAAATATCGCGAACAAAGCTATCGGACGCACCGTCTGGCGTAGCGATCGTCTCTATATTTACGACATTCAATTTGGCAACGCGACGTTGTTGCAGAAACGAAGAAGGCTTGCGAAAGCTTCGTGCTACTTTACGAGGGAGTACGTGCGGTAAAGGAAGGGAAACGCCGGCAGTTTAAGTTTTGCTTTGCGAGCGTGCAAAAGGTGTCGAGCGTTGCGAAAAGCGTATAGGACGGATCAGGTATACGTCCCTTCCCCTCCGCATCACCTCAAATACCTTTGCGAATTTACGATTTTCGCCGTGCGCGGTATTTTCACGCCTCGTCGGATTTCTGCACCCTTATCTCGCGTCTGACGGAAGGCGTTGAAGTAACGGCAACTCTCGCTCTCGCCGAAAGATATTGGGTACGCTCGTCCGGAATCCGACCGTGGTAAAACTTGAAAGTGCAGCGCCGTTTTTACGAATGCGCATCGTATTTCGGTGCAGCCGGCACGGCAATCTGTCGGAATAATATCGGAAAATATCGCTTAACCGACGTGCTGCGCGAGAATTGAATCGAAAATAATCCCTCGTGTTTGTACCTTCAATTACGTACGGATTATTCATATCGTAGAATCAGAGGTGATTCACGGCGTTTGCAGAAAATATTCAGAAATATACTTTTTCCTAATTCAGCGCTTGTGAGATTAAAATAAATATTTTAATAAACGTATCACATTTATCATTTACTGAACGATATAGTTCTTTCTCGATTCTTGTCTTCGGATTCTTGATTAAAATGCTAATTGTTAAATTTTTGAAAAACCTTAATTTATCAGTCAAAATTAGCATATATTTTTTGTTGACGTAATCTTGTTGTTAACGTAATTCCTTATCTCTTACTGATTTTCCAAAGTGAAACGAGGTTCAGTGAACCATGTATTATCTACGTTACACAACCTTCGAAGCTATCCCATTGCAAAGTCCACTAGATCATCAACGGCGGTTCAATTTTCACAGCTACCCGCGATAATCGTTGTCGTCTTCGTACCGCGCCGTTACGAGATTGGATGTCTGCGCTATCTCCTACGTGGTAGAAAGAAGGAAGAGACTGTCGTCACCAGCCGGTCGGGCGAGCGAAATGAACTTTATCACACAGCTGGGATCTCCATTGGAAAACGTGTGCCCGCGCGCAAGAAAACCTCTACTCTCACCCTCGTTATCCCTCCGTCCCCCCCCCGTCGTCGTCTTGTCATCTTGGACGCTTCACTCCTTCGCTTTCGCCGACAACGAACCGCAACGGTCTTCAGCGCGTAGGGTCAGTCCGAGTAAAAATATTTATCAAGTGCGTAGCCGTGTTAACCGGCCACGGCAACGTTACTTCGCTGGAGAAGGTTGGATAGTATACTTGAATTCTGTAAAGTGCACTTAGTCGACAAGAGCTTTCTCTGCCGAGCGTGTCGGCGACTTCTCGAAATGACTCCTTTTCATTTCTGCTACGCCCTCCTCTCTCGACGAAAAACCTATTTTTCCCGCGATAGAACCCTTCACTCTCTCTCTTTCTCTCTCTTCTAGCAGGGAGGGACGGTACGAAAATAATCCAGGTGGAAACTATGATTTTTCAGAGATGATAGATTCAATTCACTATTCAGACAGCGAAAAGCGCGTCGAGAAAGAAAGACTTGTCTCTTTTTATCTTTGTCGTGATAATATCTCTGTCTTTGTACGCGCGTATGAATTAGAGAAACAACGACGATGCACGCTCGAAGAACTCTGGATCCAGTATCTAGTGACACAATGGCCTCGTACCGCTACGTCGATGTCGGTGATTTTTTTTTTTTATAACCGTCTATGCACGGGAAATGAATCAATACGTGTACGATGAAAGCGAAGAGACTGATACGTCGATGTGTCTGACCGTGACGGATCGTCGAGGATTCGATGCCAATCCAACAATATGACGACGAATTGTTGTCGTTCCCGACTGAGTTGTCTCATTTCGCAGATTGATTCGCGTATATGCCGGATATAAATGAATTTATTTAAAACTGCGAGATCTTTGACTAATTGTTTCGTAAAGAATCGAGAAATATTATTAATAATATAAAAAATATACAATATATTCTACAGATATTGTTTCCAATTTATTGCAATTTTAAATAATTTCTAAAGAAAGAATTAAAAAAATCAGATAAAAATATCGAAATAAAATAAACTTAAGAGAATAAATGATGTATAAGCGTTTCATTTAAATATAGATTTTGCTTTCGCATTGTTCATATAGAATGCTCTATGTTGCACTTGTAACATACGCAACATATTGTTTGTTCGAGCAGAGCGTATGTAACTTTCACGACGAAAGTGCATTAAACTAGACGCAATGTTACTACTATTGTTATCCGTTGTTGTCTGTTTAAAACGGTCAGTGTCGAGTCTGGAACCGAGGGAGTCGCGAGTCAGTTGACTATTCAACTTTCATGCAAATGCCCGTCGCCTTTAGTCGCAAATATTTCCAGCCCAAGACATCGTCTCCTAACCGAGTTATATATGCGCGCGTCCGTTTCGCGGACAATAAAAGCTTCGGGGTGAGGAAGAGACGGAGATAAAGCTAGTCCCGGGACGGAATTTACGCGAAATTCCGGATAGAAAATAGGACCGATATAAGTCACGGATATAAAGGTTAACCGAGACGGCTTTACCGGGGGAGAGACTGGCAAAGTCGTTACTATTACTTCTCCCAAGTCTCTACGTTTTAACTCGCGTGCAGTTTTCGGAGAACAAACCCGCCCCATCGCTCGCCAATGTACCTCTTCTTCGTCGCCATTCACTACCGCCAACTTCGTCTCGTCGTTCATCTCGCTGATGTGCGCTCTAGCCGGGCCGGAGCGATGGGGAGAAAGGCATGTGGCGACGAGGAAAAAGGGGATAATGCGAGTAAGAGATGGATGCAACGCGCCATTCCGGAAACTTTCGACCAGAAGTAGTCAGTTGAAGGTTTTTGTAAGACGGAAAGGAAAGCGCGGGCGAGTTGTATCCTCCCTCAGATTATCCGCCGTCCTCTTTCGTCATCCCCGTCGTCCTCGTCGTCGGTCGACTACGCGAAAATTCGGCACCGCTCCAGTTAACAATCGCGATTAAGATCCTTCCGCGGGCAACGTCGTCGTACGAGCTGCGGACATTAGCGGAGAGATTAACGTTCGCTACGCTCGTCGTTACGAGCGAGAGGAGGAACGTGGAAGCGAAGATCTCGTTTCCATGGGCGATAAACGAAGTATGCTTCAACGCGTCCGGATTTCATTCCCAGGAGGGAGACGACGACGGGTGTATTGGGATTGGGAAGAGAATGTTGGCCGTCGTGCGGTTAAGATGGTTTTAGGAAAAATAGAACGGTCCTTTACACCGATAACGGCGGCTGTTTTAATCGATTAATGTGTGTGCATTAGTCTGCAAATCGATATTTAATAGATTATCTTCATTTAGTGGAAACCTGATAGAAAAGATAATTTTAACAACTATAAATACTTTATAATCATTCATGTTTAAGTATTTAATATTCATAATGCAAATTTATGGAAGCACTGTTTTTTTATTGATTAAAAAGTCTTACTTCATTTAGTATAAAATAGACCAATTAAATATTCTATTAAATAATTTGATAAAATAATCATATTTATTGTTGTTATCAAAACTTTTATATAATTTAATATACTGTAAATTAAATTACTAATCTATCTCTTTCTACTTGCTTCTTAAATAAATAAATATGAATTTTATATTAATCTGTAATAATTTTAAAAGTTTTTGCAACGCAAACCTTAATTGAATTATAATTGACAGAAGCATAAATTATTTCTTGACACGTATACATTAAAGACATGAAATTTTCTCTACCAAGCTACACACAGCCGCATTATTCAAAAATTTCACTACTCTTCAATTCCAGGTTATATTAAAAATTCTCATCCGTATCAGAACGCACCAGGATTTCAAACTCATCACTGCCATTTGCAGTTTCTCTGTTTCACAAACGTTACTAATCACGAATTATTATTCATCCCCCAGGCTAGCCGCCAGCATAAACGACTTTATAGGACGGTACAAAATCCCGCGTTTTACAACATCCAATAAAATTTCTCGGCTACCGCAAATAAGTTTTTACGACATTCTTTTTGTGAAAAGAGGCAAACTAAATTTATGTTTACTTTCCTTTACACATAATTGAGAGAGAATGATCGAGGAAACTCATTTCGAAGATTAAATTAAATAACGGGTATATGTCTGCGCGATAAATCCGGATACGATTAAATGCGTGAAATAGAAATGATGGTGATAATTCGCCAAGATGGGTCTGGATAAGACACATTTGTGAAAAGGAGGAAAAGGCGGTTGGTTTATGCGCTTTTCGTGGCGTGAATGCGGTATGTGCGCGAAGAGGAATGTAACGTTCCCTACTTATGGTAGATAAGAGTTTTGTGAGGTTTTATATACGAATGATTCAACGTAAATGTAATGTCTGTATGCAGATATTCCCCGTAGTTTCTACATCTTAGCATGTGAATCGAAAAATAATCGTGTCGTTATAAAGAATTTACAAGATTTTGTTTGATATTTTAATGATATAATTAATAGTTAATAATATTAATCGTTTCCCTTCGATACGAATATTTTATGCGTCGTCGCATGATGAGGAAGAATCCTTTCTCACCTTCTGATGCATATTTAAAGATCCTCCTGAATTTACGCTGAATGTGTGAAGTAACGAGTAACTTCAATATTCATGAACGTTGGGCATTTGAATCTAACTTGGGCAAATCGAATGAATTTATGTCGAGAAACAAATGCGTGAAAAAGAAAAATGATAGAAATCTTCGAAATCTCGCTATTGTAAAGAGAAAGCGCAATCAATAAAATATTTGCATACGAATAAACTACATAAAATTGCGAGAATAAAAGAATATAATTCAATAGAAGGCAAATAAATTGCATTTTTCAAAACAATGTGTAATTAGTGAATCCGTTCAAAGTTCATCAGTAATATTTGTTTTAGCAGTAATTAAGAAAAAAATAACTATCTAACTAAATAGTGCTGCGCGTGTGTGTGTGGTGTGTGAGAACTCTTTTAAAAAAAATTCTTTCAAAAAATATTTTTAAAATACTCTGACATCAGTTTTGAACATAATTTATAATTTTTAATTTTTAATTTTTAATGTATCTTTAGTAAAACAGCTTCATAAATTATTTAATCAACAATATACTTTAAATTTAAAACATGCATGTTTATGCTCTTTATCGTTAAATTGCTAGAAAACTTGCTATAGAAAATTTGTGAAAAATTTACTGCTTACTTCAGAAAGAGTTATCGTTATTCACGAAATAATCGAGAAAACATCGGCGAATCTGAGAAAAAAGCGCGAAAAATAAGATAATAGGTAAATAGAAGATAATGTCAGCGACAATGCTGTACATAGCGATGTGATAAAAAGAAAATAAGAATCATATATTGTATCAAAGGTGGTCGAAAGAGAAATGTCTTCTGTTGGTTCGCGGACAGTGCAGTTTCAACGACGGATTGACATTCCATTTGAATAACGTTCAGTCTGTTTTCATCTTTTCCTTCGCGTCTTTCTTCTTAGACTTGCTCTTTCATGTGCTCGCATAATTTCCTCCTGACTTATCACATTTTTCTAAAGGCAGTCGTACGGAAAATCTCTTACTGAGGTGAACCTATTGTCATCGCAACGTCGTATTCTTCCATTTTACTCGTAAATAAAATGCAGCTAGCAAAATAATAGCCTAGTCGATATGTCGTATTCTCTGCGAAAACATACTAATTGCCTTCACTAAAACTTTCTGATTGAAAATGTCAATTTTCGCCAATATACGCCAGAAGAAAAATATTTGGTAAATTCTGTGATAGAAATGTTACGTGGGTTTTAATTTAGTTTTAATTTTTAAATAATTATTAAAGATAAATAACAAATAATATAAAATAATATCCATCATACTTGTTTATTAGATCTGCTTATCATAATTCTATTAAAAATTAGAACATACGTAGAATGAAATAAGTTTTAAGAGATGACTTTGTTGACACGAGAGCTACATACATGCAGATTAAATAATTTAAGTAATATTATTATATCCTCGCGACTAAGATATATTGTAATTTTCTCGCGTATAGTGGATGTAATCTATGACTCTGAAATATATAAAACGGATGAAGATTATGTATCGCGTACACGTTTTTGAACGTATCGTTATGGCCGATTGTGACAGCCGCTCCATTTTCATGCCATTCGTAACAGTTACGTGATACACGCCGCTACCAATTTTGATTTTGATTCGTGTGTATATTAATCTAGCGCGAAATAATAAACATGCAAATAAACGTAAAAAAGAAAAAATATATTTTATCATATGAAACATTTTTACAGCCTCATGGAAAAATGTTTTTATAAAACTGACCCAATGAGAACTGCTTGTGCGCAGTGTACGTTTTATTGCACTCTAATTATTCGTCACGTAATATAATTTTTCCGTAAATCATCCATAGCATTGCTGTAATCGCTGGACGTCAAATTTATTGATTGCATAGGCAATTTTCCAAACGAGTGTAGAGCGTCGCTGTATCATAAAACGCGACAGCTCGTTCGTTGAATAAACAAATGCACTCTGGCGTGCTATGACCTACTATCGTCGCACTACGAAATGTCGATTAAACATTGCTCTCGATTATCATCCCGCGTTTGTCGCAGCAAATTTACGTTAGCTTATTATAATGCTAATTCGTATAGGCCACGAATTCCGCGCGGAACTTTCTCGTGGCGATAAATTCTCGCTATGTCGCGCCTTTGTGTCTGCTGGGCTAAATTGAGTTTAACGCGCATCGCTTGCATCTCGCGATCGAACTATAATTATCCCCATCTAGGGCATATGGCATGCGAGCGACAAAAGACTTGAGAAAAACATGAAATATTCGATTTATCGATATCACATAATTTAGAGAAAATATTAAAATATTAATTTAATTAAAAAAAATATAAATATAAATATAAATATTTAATAAAAAAAAATTTCTCTGGAAAAGATATAAAAAACGCCAACTATATAAAAATTGTCCCGATTCACATTAATACCGGAAATATATAAGTTTAAAAAAATACAATATTAAGACATATTTATGTAATGTGTGATTGTATTCTATAGTAATATTTGAATCTATAATAAGATACTACAATTTCAATAGCATGTTATCTCTAAAAAAGTATAAATTATTCTAGATTTGACGAAATTATTAACACACATATTTACATTGTAACATTATAAATACATATTTTGACGTTCGAAATTTCATATATTTATTTGTATAAAATTCATTAAATGAGTTATATTATACGCACACATTCCTGAGAGAACTAACGGCCCTTTCACCTAAATGTAGAAAGCGAAATATGAGTTGAGATATGATGTCTAATGGCTAAAAACGACGTGCAAAATCTTGACCACAGCCGTGTGATATGCGCGGTTAATGAATTCAGATATTCCAACCGTACGTCAGAAATTTTGATAGTGAGTCTCGCGCGGCACGGCGCACGCTTAACACGCACGTCCGGCGTGTAATGACCCTCGAAACGTGTCGCTGTCAAACACGACTTGACCTCCGTCGAGTGGAGGGTGACGGTCGAGAGGATGTAACCGGCCTGGGGACGTGGACGTGATGCACGTGTGACATATGCAGCTACGTCCGCATTCGATATGAACCCGCGGCTGGTCGACCAATAATCACCGTGGCCGCGGCCTTATAATTGATTCAACACACGCGTTCGATCATCGATTTGCAATCAACACAACCCAGTCGTCCGCGAGTCTCCAAACTGCCGAGCAGTTTCCTCTAATCTGGCATTATCTAGCGCTCTGAATCATTTATTACTGCTATCCCGCGCAATAAGAAACCCGCAGTTCACATCGATGGAAATGATCGAACAAAATATATATTAATTTTAATTTTAGACTATGTATTATTAATTAAAAAATTAATTAAATGGAATATCATTCTTAATCTTAACTAATAATGTTGTTATTAATTATTTATCATTAATATTAATTCAATTAAAATTAATATTGTAATCTTGTTTAATTATTTAAGATTTTGTATTATAAATCGCTATATTAAATATTATAAATCATTATATTGAATATAACGAGAGAAAATCACAAGATGCTACAAAAATAAATGGCTTGCATATACCTTTCTTCTTTGATCGCTCAATAAGCCATGTATGCAGGTGCATATGTGTGTACGTATTTACGCGAAGCTTTTCCCGTCGCATTATAGACGAGGAAAGTTTAATTGCCTCGATAAGCCGTCCTGAATCGACAGTTTCGAAGCTATTCGTGCTTCGAGGTTCTTCGGAAACCTACGGAAAAGAAGAGTGCTTGAATTCTGTCAGTGGCAGCGTGTAGATTCCGCGAAACAACTTCCTCGGGGCTTTTTCCACGGTGAAGAAAACGGAAAAATGCCCCGACGTGAATTGCACTTTTGCGAGCAAGAGGCTCTATCGATATCGGCATTTCGTTTCGGGATCGCGTTGCGCGAAGATACGTGGGGCCGGCATGCGGTTGATGCTTTAATTTACGCGATGTTATCCGTCACGCGGATCGAAGAAGACGGGTGGTCGCGATGGAGATTTGCCATGCAAAGTAATTATTCTACGGGAACGGCGCGTAGAGAACAGCGGTGGTGAGCCGAACGAAAAAAAAAAGGTCCAAGAACTGCTGACGAGCGGCAAAAAACTGACTGCGAAAATCTGCGAATACCCCTTTCGACCCAGTGGGACGAGAAAAGAGGGAGCCTTCAATTTTCAAGCGAGATTTATGATGGCCGTTCGAGAAAATTGAACACGAGCCCGAGAATCTATAATCTACAGAAATGGATGCGCGCCGCGGTGAGATAATAATCTACAGTGGACTTTATGTTGCCGATCAATAATGGCCATCGGTGGTATTTATCCCCGGGGTACGAGGGCAAAGACGAACATTATATCAATTCCGCGGACATTCAGGTATCAATTGGGAAACTTATTGAAAGTTTTAAGTGAATTTCATAATGCGGTTAAAGTTTGCCGCTTGAACGACGGCGTTTAGTCTGCGGGAGACAAGTAATTTTCTCGAAGATATGGCCTTTAAGCGAGGGGGAAAAAGGGCGCGTGAGTTACAAATAAATATCTTACAGAGAGGAGATCCCGCTAGAAATACGATGTTGTCAGTAATGAGAAAACGTGTAGAAAGTTCGGTCTCTGGAGGGATTAAAGACGACACCAATCGACCGTGGATTTAACTCGGTGCATTTCGATTAAATTATTGGTTCTCCCGCTCACTCTATAAGTACCAATGTGATTATACGTGTAGACGCAACAGGCTACAATGTTGCAAATGTACTCGAGAAAATGTCTCATTTAAACACCAATTAACTTTAACCGATCTTTTGACTTTCTTGAGATACTACTTTCTAATTTGGCGAAGAGACAGTGATTTAAATTAAAGATTAAAAGAGTGATTTTAATCTCTCTCTCGACGTTGTGAAAACTGATCATTATTTCGACGGACAAGAAATTAGGATTTTTTCGTTAATTATGTCCGATTTCCAAGATCTTCTTATCTAGCATTGAATGTCATATACAACGGAGAATGCCATATCATCGTAGTGTTTCGTCGTATCTCGCCAATACGCAGATCTTAGTACGAAGGGTCGACCGTTATCGACGCTCCGTGGCTGCAAACTACCCTGCGGCGCTATTAAGACCAAGACAACAACCCTGAGTTCCGGTTTCTATAGTTCCGAGAGCTTGTACTTGTACTTGGGGTCACAAGCGTTCGTGAAATCGTTTCGGTATTGTACGCGAAATTAATAATCGCGAAGCGGATAATATTGAGATATACAGCAGCACCAAATAGAAGCGCCTCTGGGCCTCGCATAATTGCCCCAGCTAAAGTGCTTCTCTGGTCTCTGTTCATGATCCTACGGATGAGATTCGATGAGATTTTCATCCCAGTGCGCAATATCAGGATATGTTAGAACCGCGTCATGTCCCTCCTCGCAAGTTCCAATATTCTGTACGATGTCGTCTTCATCGATTTAAGATTATTATATCACATTTTTTTACAAGTAACGTTTCGTATATGTAACTATATATTTAAAAACAGTGAGAATATTTCGAAACGATTCTATATATTATATTTTTTAAATTTATTTTGCAGTTTATATTTTTTGATGTTTACAACAATAATGTTTGTTTATCTTTAGACACTATAGTTGTTTTCATAATTTTAAATCACGGCGTATGATTTTATTTGTTGAAATTTATGAACAACAATATATTTTTCCATACTCGCGAATGCTCGATTGTAAATATATATGCAAATATCACAAATATCCATTTTGTCTACAAATGTATTATTTATTGTAACGTTTAGTAAATAATGGTTCTTTGATTGATGCAAATAGATGTGTTTAGATAGTATATATAGTAAAAAAAGCAAAATTGATCTACCGATGCAAAGTTTAATCGGAATAATCAATCATATCTGACATGTTTGCTTTCTACAACAATTGGAGCATGTTGTGATTGTAACCACATTAATGTAGTCTTCCCTCTTCGTATTTTTAAAGAGATAAAAGTAATCAAACACGTATGTGTAATAATATTTAAAACTTTTTCAAGAAATTATTCGCTTTTTTCTAAAAATTTAAATAGAAAGACATACACAACAGATATTGACATAATTCATTCTATTCAATATACTTATCAAATTTTTTTTCTTTCCTTATTTTTTTATTTTTGGCTATTACTTTTTTAATTCTACTTTGAATTAATTCAACGCAAGGATTTTTAAAAAGTGACATGAAATCTAAATATTCGATAAGGATCTGCTTTAGATGAATATACATATAACAGCCATGACAGATGGTCTAGTTAGATTCTGTGCACCAGAGCAGAAAAAGAAGTCAACGCCATTCCACGATTTTATTCTCAACCGCGATGAAAGGGGAACCATCGAGCCTCGAGCCATCTCATTAAGCTCACGGAACGTCCGTTTCTTTTTACGCCTCTTCAAGGATGGCGTCTTTATCTCGCGAGGTTAGTGCGACGATAAAAGCAGCCGCGCAGGACTCGCGCCACCTGATTCGTTGTAAAAGAGTTGTTTAGAAAAGAAAGTACTTCGTTACGCGGACCATTGTAGTCGGACCCTTTCAAGAACAGCGCCGTTAACGACGCCGTTTTTTCGAAAAACCCGATATGGACTTTTAAGAATGACGCTTTCCGAAATGCTTACATAGACGTAGTCCTTGCATACTCGTAAATTTTTAAGTCATTATAAAAATCCCATCGATTTTTATTGAGAACTTAGACAGACAATTATAAAACTCCGAGAGAGTTTGCAACTCACGCATTAAAAGTTTTGTAAAAGTAAAAATTTAAATACGCGGCAGTTTTAATTTCAAAAAAAATTTGAGAAAGGTTCAAAAAAGGATTGAAAAAGTTAGCGCTTTCTAATTTAAATAATTTTACAGATATAAAGAGGACGAAGATTTAAAAATCGAAAGTCATAGTTCAAACTATCTTCTATCAATCATGAGGGAACAGTTTTCAGCATTTTACGTGTCAGAAAAAAGACAGCTAATTTTCAACGTAATAATTTAATATTGGAAAACGATAAATCTTTATGAGGAATAATTTAAAATGTAAATAATGCTTTATTCTCTTCGAGAGATTTCAGGCAAATTTATAAATCCAGAACATATCTTCATTAAAGTAATTTTTAAATTTTGGATATTATGTAGTAATCTTTTTTTACATATTATTTATTAAAACACATTTTACTCTCTTTTTTTTCCTTTTTGTAATAAATCACCGGATGCTGAAAGTATCTCAAACGCAGAAGCGTTATATTTAATGTCGTATCCTGATTTAAGATAGTTATAAATAAATAGATGCATCATTGAGATTTTTATTGTTTACGTTAATGCTACAAATATCTCTTGTACGCTCGATAAGCTCGGAAAAATTGCTTGCAGCCTGCAGTTGCGCTTGGTCTAAACACGCTACATCGCCCGTGGCGGAGCGTACGAAGCGAACTTAAAAATTCTTGCAACGTTTGAGATGCGGGCGCCTAATGGACCGTAATTTCTACTTACTACAGTCGATTACCTTATTGTGCACTTGTTGCTGTAGCCGCGCTATTTGTTCCCGCTGTTAGCATACCCTCGCTAAAATAATCCCGCGATAAAACTCATCGCGATTCTTCGGGGATCGTTCGCCGCTTTTATTCGCTTCGCGCAATGTCCGCGCGCGAATACTAAATTAAACGGTACGGGCTTAATGGTCTGCGACACGTTGTAAAGCGCTTTTAATTCTTTACACCACCGCAGGAACAGTCGGATTACCGTGGGATGCGATCTGACTAACGACGTGGTACGTCCCAACGAATACGAACGATCTAGCCGATGCTCGTTGCGGCGAATTCGGAAAATTCTCGCGGGGCAAAAGACACGGCGCAGCTGATAAATGATTTGCATTAAAAGCAGCAAAACTAAAAATGCACTCGTTACGCAGTTTTTAATTTGCCGGCCGGACGAATAACACGCGGGAAAGAGAAAAAGACATTGTGTGTTCCGAGAAACAATACATTCCGACTCTGTGGACGGATCGGCAAAACGGAGCCAAGCGCCATTTCGCTAGAGAAATAGCAAAAAGAGAAGAAACATCGCTCAGTGAACAGATCAAAGTAAAATATACAACTAGTTGCGCGCCAAAAAATGCAATGTTGCGCGTGACTTTTAATTTTCCACTTCGGATAGCAACCTTCAACGACGGAGTGCAAGTCGCGATCGATATAAAGATATTCTTAGCTTCCTGTAATGTGTATTAAAAAATACAAGAGCAGAAACAATTTCTTGACGTTAAAACGTGTCCTGATTAACGTGTCAGAAAAAGCTGACTACTTTGATACGCAGAATGCAATGTTGTGACATTGTCGATGTAGCTTGCGAGAAATGGAATTTGTTTGATAAAAATATGAATAAGAGCGTGTTTGAATGATATTTTATATGAAAAACGTGATTGGTTTGAAAAAGCATAACATACATTGTACATTGAATATTGAGATATTGCGAGAAAATACCGTATCGATACAAGTAATTGAGGTCGAGCAATAAATCAATTGCATGGCTATATTCACGTAATTTATCGTGGACGCATATCGCATTTTGTAAAAACGAATATATTTTAGATTGATACGTTGGTGATCGATTTCTGTCTGCGACTCATATAATCTATGACAATTATAAAAATTGCAACACAATACTTGAAATTATAATATAAAATTAAAGCTTCATAATGTCTAAATTGTATAATTATATTATATAAATGTGTTTGATTGGTCATTTGTATAATATTGTATAATTGAACAAACAAACAATAACATTTAAATATCATAAAAATTCATTTTTCACATTTTTTTTTCTCGTTTAATAAAATCACAGACAGAGAAAAATGTTTTTGTTATTCCTATCTATTGATGCAGATTTGTTGCGAATCATTTATGAGCGAAAAACCTAGCATACTGTATAAAGCAAGAAAAGAAATTTTCTCTTTTTCAAGTATCGTAGTTGACATTTTAAAGCCCGTCAATCTTCCGCTCCTCGATTCCGATTGTTCTCGCGAGATGTAGACGTTGCAATGTCGCCCGAATAGACAACGATCGAAGGGTTGCCGAGTTCTCGCGTCGTGGAGCGAAAGAATGAAGGGAAGGTCGCGCTTCTTACACGATTTCTTACCGGCCCGGTTCCATTCGTCTTCTCATTTCCCACAGGGCTCGATTTTATGGCCGCTCTTTCTCTCGCAAAGCTCAACCTTTTTCGCTCTCTTTCCCTCCCGATGCACGTCACCCTCGGAAAATTCTTACCGCGGGGAGAACTTTGGATTTGCAGTTCTTTCATTTGTTAAAGTCCGCCGCCGAGAGAAACGGCGCATTTGCATATTTTCTTTTTCCTCTTTAATCCGCGAAATATTAAGATTTTCTCTTCGGAACATCATTCCTTTCCATCTCTTGTCACACAGTTATCGTTGTTACAAGTAAGATCGTTGATCTCGATCTCTAATTATCAAGATTGTTAATTCGCGATTGATGATACACTTGAACGCTTTGCGACGAGAGTAATTAATTTAATATAGTCAAGGAAATTATGAAAGATCGACGTTAACGAAAGTGTTACGAAAAAAAAGGCAGAAATTGATGAATGTCAGGATAAATGTTAGGAACGAGTTGATTGAATAAAGATGATGTTCGATTTTTATTTGCGACTTAATATCAAGGAGGATTGATTTATAATCAACAAATATAATATATTTGACGGTATTATGTGCGCATCAATTTTCTTTATTATATTTTAACAAATGTTTTTAATAAATATTAATCGTAGAGAAAGTAATCAAGAAATTGCTCCTTCTCCTGTATTTCTTAATTATACTGTTCAAAGCAGCAAGAAGCAAAAAACATTTTTAAATTGATCATGATTTGCAGAGACTATAATATTGCTATAAAACGATAAATGTGCTTTTATTTTTCTAATAAAGAAAATATATGCTCGTATGTATTATATATTTGGAATTATAAAAATTATTTTGAAACATCGCGGATTAAAGCTACGTCGACTAATTTATCACCGATCGTTTATATCGTGGGAGCCAATTTGTCGAGCCGTCAATTACGAAATAATTGACGAGCAATTAAGCAATTGTTCCGCATAATCAATTGATAACACATTGGCATAAAAAGCACAAGGATTTTTAAAAAGTCACGATACTTTTTTCCATCTGTCTCTAATTAATTTACTTATTACGTGAATTGATTGTCTGATTGTCTGAACTTAATTACGGTTACATCCAAGCGTGTACTTTTCCGATGTACTCTCCGCTTCGGTAACTTCTTCACCAAAAAGAGAATGCGCGTATTGGTGAACAATTGGATAATCGACTTGTGGAATAACGAGAAATTAATCTGATAAATCGCTAGGAAATAATTGTGATGCAAGAGGAATTATTTTAAAATTACTTACATATTTATTATTATATACATACTTGTGGGTTTATTTAATTGATATTGTAAAACAAGAATACATATACACAAAGTAATTATATTTTTCATGTACGCGTATTATATAGTGCTGATAGTAGAAAAAGAATATTGTGTATTTTTAAATTGATAATTTAGTTAATAATATGCTGATAACATTTCACTGTGCATAATTACATAAAGTAAAATTTTCTATGCAAGTAACTTGAAGATGTGTGTATGTATGTATATGTCTGATTAGTCACATTTATTTCCACGTAATGATTTATGAATTGGTGAGACGGATTTCTCAACTTTGCAAGCTTATCACATTTCACAACTTGCTATGCTGTATTAAAATTTACTAAAACACACATCTATTTCAGTATAAAATAATAAAGTAAAAATTCATAAATTTCTTTGAAAGTTCTTACATTTAAGGGAATATAAAGCTGCATTGTACAGTTGTATGGTAATGTTGTGTTATTGCAAACAATAAAATACGGGAAATTTTATAAGAAATTTCTTACTCGAGTTGATTTATGCTGTTGTAAAGGGAAAAGAAGAGGAATATGTTTAGTGGTTTTATCATTTTTAAGAACAAAATGAATAAGAAATATATATGTATCGCGTTTTTTAATGTTTAAAACAATCGTAATATATATTGTATTTCAATTTTTTAATATTTGTATATGCACATACATAACAAAAGATTTCATACAAATTCTCTATGAGGATGTTGTGGACATCTTTGTTAAATTATCAAAATTATCTTTCTTAATTTGCATATCTTGACCTTTCTCTCTGTACAAGTTATTTTTCTTTGTCAGCTTGATTAAGAATGCCTCGTTCAAGTAGCTAGTAACTTCAGCAAGGCAATAGTGCTGCCGGGTGCAGGTAACGAGTCACCCTGCCCGTCTGGTATTGAAGGAAATAAGATCCTTCTATTTTCCGCGTTTCTCCATTCATGAGTTTATGCTAAGATCGTCAAGATGAACTTTCGTGAAACGAACACTTGGAAGTGATTCTTAGAATTACAAAAAGAAGTTTCCAACACAGATTGATAAAAAGCTATTATATGTTAAGATAGCGTAGAAAAATATACTTGAACAAAAAGAGAGATTTATTTTAATCGTTACAAAAAAAAAAAAAAAAACGGTTATTGAAGTATAAGTATTATGCAAATTATTAATAGATAAATTATTACTGAATCGAGTTTATGATAATATTGTCAAATAAGCTTGCTAATAAAAATAAAAGTTTTAAAATGTGTATGTGTTCAAATATTTAAGATAAAGCTATAAAAAAGAAGGATAAATTTTTTCCCTCCGAAAACATTGCATATCGATGTATTATCCAAATGTCAGTAGTAAAAAGTTTAAACGACAAGGACGTTTTACGGACCGTTGTTGGGGAATTGCAAAAGAACATACAAAATTGTTTTGAAATCCGGGTCACAAGAAAAGTATGCAAATCGGTCCCCGGCTTACGTACCCTCCGAGGGGTATTGAAACATTTTAAGAGCAGATTTTCCCTATCTTGACAGAATATGCCGGATCGAGAGCGATGTATCCATCCATTTGCAAACACATATTTAGTCAAGAATATATTCACTCTCTATTACAAATATATTCTATCTAAAATTATACACCAAGATTGTTATTGATTAAACATAAGGTTGCACTTGATTAAATGCAACACGTTTACATCTCGCCGCACGATAGGGTAATTCTATCGTAAATATGAAACATGACGCATGTCATATTATGCTAAACAGATGCAATTTACATGCCGCACATGTATTATTAAACTCAATAGGGCAAATTTTACAAAGTAACATGTTACTTTGTCATGAATTATGATACGCGTACGAAACCGCATTGTAACTCCCAACATTATTTTAAACGTCAGATACAATAATTCTGAAACTCGTTACTGTAATTAAATGTTTTTTCAGCGCTCTCACGTTCAATCACTATCAAAGCTTTCTCAAAACCTCTTTCCTTCTCTCTCTTTTTCTCGATGCCATAAATATTTAGTCAAGCGTTAATGTCGATTATTTAATTAATTAGGCAACACTTATCAACTGCCATTTGCCGTTTCTTCTTTTCCGCGTTCTCCCGTAATCGTAAATAATTAACTCAATTGAAGAAATCAAAATATTCGTTACAAGATGTATTCGACAATACAAAATTGATTCAAGCAGAATTCATTTTATCGAGCTTGTGCTAATAGTCCACCGATTTCGTGTAATATAAATTAATCCTGCAATTATTAGAATACCTTCGAATGACACTGACATGAGGATATGACATAACATAACGGCATGTCATGATGCACATACCCCATTTGTGCAAATTGAATAAATTGAATAACATATGTCTATCAAAAATTAGATACATTTTCGAGCGCGTTTGAAATTGTGCTACTTTCTCGCAGACACGTATATTATTGATAACTAAACTAAAATAGAACACAGTAAAAATAGTATTTTAGAATTAAGTAATATTTTAATCAAAGATTTTGATCACAAATTGTCTTGCAAAAACTGCACTAATAATTTCGAAAATTGTAAAATTATCGATTATGAAAAAAGTTGAAAAGAAAACCTAACCGATAATACTCTCCTACTATTATTGCTTTTCATATTCAGCACGCGCTACATATTTTTTTTATTGTTAATTCTCACTCTTTTAGTTTTCTTAAAGATAAATTTTATTTTATTATCCCTAAAAGTAATTTCAATTTTATTTTTAAAATTTGTCTGATATACAAATAAATTTAAATTTAATTTTATTTATGTATTATTTTTTGCTTATCTGTCTAAGATTTTAGTTTTAATATTCTTTTAATTTCTAGTAAGCATTTAATTCAAATTCTTAAGAAATTCAATAACTATTTTAAGTTAAGATAATTCTAATAGTCCCAAGAACCCTACTTTTGCTGGCTAAGCCAGCGAGAATCTGAGATCATCAAAATTTTTGAGAGTATGTCCTAATCGCGTGCCCTAACCGCGTGCCCTAACTATGTACCCTACTCGCGTTCCCTAACTGCGTGTTCTACTCGCGTACCATAATCGTACTTTATGTATATCTCGCTACGCATTTTGGCCGCCTATTTTGCGTAGCCTATATCCATTCTTCGAGTCAGTTGGACCTACCTTTCGATGCTCCTGACCACTTTTTGGATTTGATCTCTAAACAGAGATCGAAAAAGGAGATACTCCTTTTACCACTGATTATTTATTATCACCAGCGAATAACCGCAAGATTTTTCTTGCGCTCGTAAGGAGATAAAACTCCTTTTTTGGCCGGATAATTATTGTCGCTGCCAAATGAGCGCAAATATTTCACGCTCGTTGACGATCGTACGATTTTACGATCGTTCGTTGGACATTCATTTTAATATAACTTTATTTTAACTGAGACAAAGCCAAATTATCAATCAACATTTTGATTAAAAAAATTATGATAAATTATGATAAATGTATAAATTAGATTAAAATTTATATATTAATATAAAATTTATATAATAATATAACATATAAAATTAATTTATATAACAATATATAATAATATGTAATTTATAATAAAATAAGATTAATTTATATTTATGTCATTTATTATCAAATTATAGATAATTTAATTGATTGAGCATTTGGTTTTATATCAATTAAACAAAGTTTAAGAACAACCTAGAAATAAATTCTACGATATGGATGAGCTATAAGAAATTAGGATAAGACCGACGCACGTTATAAGAATAAGTTATCATCGTGTACATAATTGAAAAAATTACTAGCGTTCTTCGTTCAATAAATCAGGTAAAAGTCTGACAAAGTAGAAGAAAAAATATTTTCTATAATCTTCCTTTTTTAATTTCGATTTTGATTTACTTTTACAATAGATGTATATGTATGTATATTAAGAAAATTTATTAAAAGTTATTACTTAATCCGTTTTAGCTCATCCATTTAAAAGTAACGGATTTATCTACAATCTATAATCTACAATGTGCATCTACAATCTCTACAAATCCGTTACTTTAAAATTAAATAAAAGTTTGTCACTCACCGGCACTGATGCGCAACAGCGGAGATTTGGTCTTGATGCTACGTTGTCTGCAACACACAAATATAAAATCCAAATTATAGCAACGCTTAAAATAATTAATATTTCAAGAAATTATTATTGTACGCATCCAATTTTATATCCGATGCGTATAATAATAAGAAGATATATAAATATGGAATAATTTTATAAATTCTAAAAAAAAAAACTATTTTTTTTTAATAAAAACTTTTATAGTATGAATCTCTCTTGTTTAAACTATTCAAATAATGATCAAATCGAATTAATGCATGTACAGGATTTATAATAATTAATATACAAATAATAATATTCACCTTTGGGTTGCTCCGCTGGTGCAGGATGTCTCTCCTAGGCCTCCTCCTCCTCTCAGATTGATTCACACGCGCGATACTTTAAACGGCACTCCCGCACTTTTATTAAAAGAAACTTCCGCACTTGTACGCGCGATACTTTCAACGACACTCCCGCACTTTCAAATTTCGGCACGATCGAACCCCGTTTCACACGAGAATCATATTGCGAGTCGACAAGTCGGGAATTCACCGATTACTCCGAGCAAAGGTTAAGCGAGCAAAGGCAGAAGACGAAATCGATTAATGGAATCGACATTCAATTCTTGTCCGCGCTTGTCCTCATCGAGGGCCGACTCGAACTTCATTAGGAACGATTTCATACGAACCACCAAGTTTCTATCATACAGACTGAAACCGGCTTATCATCAAGACTGAGAGACGGGTCGAGAATGAAGATACTCATGTCCTAAGTGCACAATTTAGATCACTTAGAAAATGAGAGATCAGCTTCTTTATGATATATATATATATATATATATATATATATATATATATCATATTTCAAAATTATATACGTATAACGTGAGATTACATTTGTGAATAAGAAATGTAGATAAAAATTATTAAAAAATTTTGTTAATAATTTTCAACTTCTATCGTTTTGATTTCGAATAAATAAATTGCGTGAAATATTTACTTCAACATGTTAGAAAAATAATTATTGTTTGTTAATTTAAAATAAATTATAAAACGTATACATTGTAAAATTGTACAATATAAATGTCATATACATGAAATGATAAGAAGGATTATATTATATATAATTTTATATTATAATTTAAGAGGAAAGATGGGGAGAAGGAAGATGGGAAGATAGAGAGATGAACAAAAAGAGATGTAGATATGTTTTTAAAAAACAAACAATATATGCGTTATATTACACGATAATTTAGATTGGATCTCATACATTATTGAAGAAACCAAAAAAGAATAAGCAATGTGTATATTTTAAAATTTGTGGCAAATAAAAAATAAATTATTTACCGCACATACCTTTGCTCCGTCCATCATCAGATGCTTTTCCGAAGTTCTTTTTTCTTTTTCGTTTCTTTACTGTATCCACGTAGCACTCACACTTATTTGCGAAAACAGGTTAATTAGTCAAATACATGATGATCGCGGGACACTTTGCACGATTCTCCCAACCGCGGAACAATCGCATGCACATCTCTTCGATAAAGATTTATTATCCCGATTTATTATTTTGTGTTGCTTATCAAAGGTCAATTAATCGTGTAATTAATTTTGTAATAATCATAGCGAATTAGGCTTCAATATTAGTTACGATCGCGTTTAGAGAAAGAATTCGATACTATACGAAACATTTCACATCACTTCTTCAGTGCTCGAGTGTCGCTGTGCGAATGATAACGAGACCATAACATGTAAACAATAACACACTACACGTCGCCAAAGCTAAACACTTTGTTATTAATAATACATTACTGAAATATTTTACGTGATATATTGTACGAGATGTTATATATGTACGCGGAATATTAAATTATATAAATATTTTAAATTATAGATTAATTATTTATTAATCGATAGATGTATTACAAAGCCTTTCGTTAAGTTAACTTACTCGATCCTGAGATTTGATTATTTAATTATTTCATCAATTATTCGAGTTCAAAGTAAATTATATAAAGATCATCGAAGAGTCGAACAATAAAGTACTAAAAAATAATAATTTGATAATATTTAATTTAAATATAATTTAAATTTAAATTACATTTAAATGAATATTGAAGAAATATTAAAGAGCAACAAAACGATAACTTAATATTTTTGATTTCTATTATTACGTTTTTCTTATTTAAATAAATCAAATAAAATTTAATTAAAATTAAAAAACTAAATTATGCGAAATACACGCTTCGTTGATATATATATATATATATATATATATATATATATATATATATATATATATCAACAAATTATCATTTTTAGATGCTAATTTTTTAAGAAAGTTTTTAAGAAATTTGTCAACCCGTATTTATAGAAAACTTTTTGTTGAAAATTAATTTTCTATAAAATCTTAAAGTCTGGCCGGAACGTTTTATAAAGTTGCACAGCGCGCCTTTATAGTGGTCTAGTAGTGTAAAACTGCGAATATAAAATATGAAATACGATTCGCTACGCAACTTATTGAACGTTTCACTGTAAAATACTCGTTTGTACAGAAAATATTCAGATCGAAAGCTATCGCTTATCAAAACATCATCAGCGATTGCGCGAGCAATGAGATCAAATACGTTTTGAATATATCGCGAGTTGTGATAACGTCACCAATTAAGAATCATGCATAATGTACCCAACGATGTGCTCGGCAACATATTTTCGACGGAAACCATATCGTTTGTTGATCAAATATTTGTACAGCGCGAAACATCGATCGCGCATACATTTATAATGTATATGACAGCATATAATATACTACCGATACGAATCAAACAATAATATCTTTATGATGAAAAAAGCAATTGATTTTCTTTTTACGATTACATACGTCACGTATGCATGCTTATATATATATATATATATATATATATATATATATATATATATATATACATATATATATATTGCAGCCATAAATATACATTTCAATTTAAATCCACTCTTTGATACTATTACGAGCCATAGTTTTAATACTACAATATTATTTTGACAGTTTTATTTTTTTTTATGCATGCAGAGCATTTAGTCAATTTCAAATAAAAATGTGATGTTTTAAAAAATAAATTATTATATAATTATATATAAAAGAATTTAGGAAAATATTTTAAACATATGTTGTGTGCGTAAAAGTACACGCTATAATTTTCTGTTTGTTTCTCGTCTGGAACTCTTTTAATAAATAAAAGAGATGAGTTTAGTCACAAGAGTCTAGCGGTCAATAAACAATTTAATAACGTTCGTGCTCCTTTAATAACGTGACTCCTCCACGCTCGATTTTTCCCATCAGCGAGACAGGGTTAAGCAGAGAAACGACGCGATGCATCTCGGCCATTGTTTGCCCAAGCCCGACATGAAAAAGAAAGGAAAACGCTCGTGAAAAAGTTTCATGGGCTAAAGGCAAACATAAGCCGCAACTTACGTAGCCGGCAAACAATTCCGAGGGAACTGCCGCCGGTGGGCCGTTTGCATTACTGCTCAATCCCTTTGAATCCGTGGGGGTAAGAGAAGTTCAGCGATATCTCGAAACTCGAGGGAAATATGCTTATAGAGGAGAAATGGTGATCGGGCGACGATGCTAAGGCGAAATAGAGCCCCCTCCCTCGCGTATAGTCGCGATGCTCGTTGTATCCCGTCAACGTTTCATCTACGTTAAAGATCGAGTCGTTCAAACTTCTTATACGTCTCGCGGTTGGACGGCCGTAAATGTCGAAGCTCTTAATCAATTTGGTTCATACGAGGATAAAGCTCTCTCGCCCCGCGTTGTCCCTCCCCAAGACACGTGCACGTCTTCAACTACTAAGTCAAACCCAACTTTTTTACGGCTCTCGTTAAATTGCTTATTGACTCAGCATCTTTTCTGCGGGATCACGGATAGTCAAAACAAACTTGATAAATTCGGTTCGATGGCACATCTCAGCGTCAAACAAAATATTATTGAGTGGTGTGTGGAATATATTCATGACTATATCGGATTTCTTAGTTCTCCAAATATATTTTCATGCAATTGTTTATTGAAAATACATGCAATTTGATATTAATAATGATAGCTAAATTCAGCAAAAAAAAAAAAAAATTGAAGAATATTCTGCAAAAACGTTATAAAAGTTTTTCTAAAAATTTTGCAAAGAGAGAACCGCGTTAGATCCGCGATTAAGTTTGCAAAACAGAATTTTATCAAAAATCACGTGAGAGATAAGCGTAAGATGTGAAAGATTTCTAAAAACTAAATTATGAAAAAGTTTACTTTCGCGAGCAAAGAAAGAAATGTTTATGGCATCGGTTTTCGCGACGGATAAGGCGCGAAATCGCAATCGCACATAAAAAAGAAGACGAGAGGAGGATACATGTGGATAAGAAAATAACGAGAGGGATAGAGCAGTGGCGATGGACGCGTGACCGAACTGGAGGGTTGCCAATTCCATTGCGCATTAGCATGGAAATGGTCCGTGATTTGTGATCGCAGTGCCTTCGATCGCGGACGCGCGTATATTTTTCGATGCACGCGCTAGAGAAACGCGCGTGGATTTTAATGCTCCTGCGTCTGTGCTTCCTGCACTGAACAACAATAACGAAGTTACACTGGCGCGAGAACGGCGGATGAGCGATGCCCGATGTCGAGTTGAAAACTCGACAAACACATCAAGAGTTGTGGGAATTAATCGGGAGAATTTATGAGCTCTCTTTCGTGCGAAACGTATATATCAACTTGCAAAATACCGAGAGTCTGAAAGTTAGCCATGCGCTGAAAAAAATCACTCTCAATACGCTCTCCTGGGAGAGAGTCGAGTGGATGTGTATTATCTTGGATGAAAACGCTTCTCTGACGATTTTCGCAAGCTTTATATTTTTTCATGGATGGACGTAATATAAAAAGGATCATTACCATAATGGAAAGCGTTTCTATGAAATGTTTTCTGAAGACAACTTTTGCTCTAAGTATTTTTGATGTAACAATAAATTTGACTAAATATTATAAAAGCTAAATAATAGTTTTATCGATAAAAAGTGTCAAAAATAAAGAAAAATGTGATATTGATACAATCAAATTTATGTTTATTACGCGATTGAAATAAGAAGCTTATATATTTTATTTCGAAAAATTACTGACGTAAAAGTCTTATTTTTTTCCGAAAAGTCTAGCAAAAAAATCGCCAGGTTGCTTGAAGTACACGTAAGGTGAGGTTTTTAAGACGTGATTAAATATTAAAAAAAAAAACAAAATTTGAAATATTTTTAAAAACTATTAAACTATAAAAATATTCTTTTAAATTTTGATAGTTTGACCAATGATTTAAAAAACAAGAGCAAGTATTCTATAAAATTAATGCGTCTCTAAAACAGCCTGAGCTTTGATTAAGAAATGATTACTGATGCCTTCAAACAGATGTGGCTCCAAGATAATACTTTATCAACACATTCTGTCAAAATGAAAAAAATCAATAACCGATATTTCTCTGCGTGACGAACGTAACTTATGTATACGTGCACCTCTTTTCGGGATATACCTGCATACTGCATTTCACGGATAAGAAACGCGACGCAAACGTAAAAGAGGAACAAGAGAGAGAGAGAGAGAGAGAGAGAGAGAGAGAGAGAGAGAGAGAGAGAGAGAGGGAAAAGACAGGTCGCAAGGGGATAGTTGCGATGGAAACGGAAGACAGCAATGGTAAAAGAGAGAAACTCGCATCTCGTCACGAAGGACCCAAGCGAAAGCGATCGGTATGAATCCTGTATCGTCGAACGTTCTACTACGAAGTCTTGTCATGTTCGGTACGGAGCGTGGGAGATGCTGAGAGAAGAGGAAGGGTGGCATATCAACGAGCTCCCGCGGTAGCTCGTATCATGGACCACACCGGCGTGCCCCATCCTACTCACCCACCGTCGTCTTCCTTTAGGAAGGATATGACGAAGGATTCGCGAGCGAGAAAGGACTGGCCCCGTTGCTGGTCTGCGCTCTCTCGTGCAACTGGCTCTTAATATTAAAACCCTTTATATGTCCGCGAACGTACCGCGTGCTCTACCGACGACATAGATTTACATAATAAAAGAACGCGGTGCAGAGAGAAAGAGAAAAAAAAAAGAAAGAGAACGCCACAAAAGAACCCAGCAAAGCCCACGCGCTGGTACCTGAGAGCTGCCCAGCGCGTCTAAGTATAAAGTTTGCGTTGCAAAGCTGGCCGACTTTTACCATCGGGACCAATCGTACCGAGTTTGTCGCTGACGTTATTGTTGTGGTACTAACAATAAGTCGTGACGTCCGGTTCTCGTAGCATATATGAACGAGCACGCCGATGAAATGCTCGTTCACGCAAATATATTTTCTAAGAAGTTTGATTACAATGTCAAAAATTTCAAAAATCTAAACTCTACAAAAATTAGAAACTAAACTTGAAATATCTTGTGAAATATTGCTTTTTAAAATTCTTGGAAAGAAAAATTTAAAATTTGTTAAAAAAACCTGCAGACAACTACATATGTATAATTCAAAGCAAAAAAAAAAGTACGAAAAATATACATAAATTCGTGCCCAATTAAATTCTCGCCTTTTCTCGAACATTTTGGACTGAATAAAGTTTTTTTTTATTTTTTTAATTTTGTTAATTTTGATTCTTGGCAAGAATAAATTCTAATTGGCAACAATACATTCTAATTGTCAAAAAAATATGATTGCGATACATCGTAATACTTACTTGCGATCAAATAATACGGCACACACACACACGAAGCGGCTCTCTGATGATGCGTACTACTCGAGTCTCGCCGCACGAATGACAACAGTAGACATACAAGTCCGCAGAATGTAAACAACAGCGCGTATACGCCGTATACTCTAATATCTAATAAGTCATCCTTACGAAATATTTAACCCGATATAAAATAAATGTAAAATTCTTTGTTTCTCTAAAATTATAAATTATTAACAAAAGGTTGATCATTTTCAATTCTGCGACGCTATATTTGTTGATAATAAATAATTATTTATTATTAACATTCTTGTTTTAGATCGATTATTATTTTGCATTATAATAAAAATATGAATAGAAATGTATTACATTTAAATTTAAAGAAAGAAATAGGAACTATAGTCAGAAATATGTATAATTTGTCGATTGTTCGTATGGTTTTCATCGAATAAATTTCATGAAATGCAACTAATTACAACGATTTACAAATGCTCGCTGATGCGAAACGTATTAAAATGCAAGCATCGTTAAGAAAGCAATTATATACCTGTAAAAAATGAAACGATAATTTTTTATTTGTTTTTATTCTTTCTCAAAATGAATTGCACTGTACAAGAATCGTTAATCATGAGATAGTTAATTAATCGTGCGGTCTAATAAATTCAAATTGTTAAAAAATAATATTGGATGATGGTGATGATCTATGGTAATAGTTATTGCGAGCACATTATGCTTCAATACAACAAGATGAAACATTTAAAACGAGAGGCAAAATGTAATGGAATCCGATAATTAGAGAAATAAATATCGCCTATAAATATTGCAATAAAATAGTAATTTATAATTTCCATTCTTTATTGCTACAATTCGTACTTCAAAATATATTTCTCGAAATATTAAATTAATCAATCAAATTCATGGAATTGCTGATTGTAAAGATCGTCGAGAAATTTTGATGATTTCTAAATAAAATAATTCGTTCATAAAAGACAGTAAAATCGCGACAATTTATTACTCGCGAAAAATTATTCATGTAATAATAAGCATGTATTTTCTATGATATTTATTTGAAGTATAAATAGAGAATAAAAATTGAAAAATAATTTTTTATTACGATATATTTATGGGCAATAATTATATTATTTTATTAAATATTATAATTATATTCCTTCAAATGCTTGAAAATTTATATTTAATTAATTTACTGTAACTTATTAATATGTACTTGAAAAATAAAAAATTAAAATGAAAGATTTGAAAGAAGATTATTGTAAATAAATTATTTCGATATTCACATAGAAGAATTTCGAAACGAATTTCTTATAAGTAAAGTTTACTTGTAAGAAAAAAATTTTGACGTACTCTGTATATTGTGCTGTTATTTAACTTAATCGTTTGCAATTAATTAATTCCTGCTCTTGCTATTATTATATATATTGTAAATTTTCGTTCTAAAAACTCTACAAAACCTTAATAAAATTTCGAAATTATGTACATGTTATGTGAAAGAATTTTATTAATTTATATTATAGAAGAGGAAATCAATAATATGTTCAAGTGCCATTATGCGCGTTGTAACAATAACACATCCGTGGTACCTATCCATTTAGGGTTCGTGTCATACAAGTAACAAGAGAGAAATGTATAATAATGGAATTCTCGCGGCAAAACAGAAAACGCCGATTGATGGCGACTACGCTCGCTTTATATTTTCTATCTGGAATAGATCGCTTTCGTGTTGAATATTGGAAAATCAACTGATCCGTTTTCATTTAATTTGCTATAAAATATATACGTTAGATACGTAATGAAATATTAGAAAACGAAAGTGCGAGCATACAAATTCGCGAACACGCAAGATTGGAAAAATCATTAAACGAGAAAGCTATAGAATGTTGCGAAAACAATTATATTTCCTAAAAGCAATATTTTTTTTTTTTCACACGATGAAAATACCGTTACCTTGCTTTTAATTTATTACCACTTCTATTTATCAGCAATTTATTTCCAGCTCTATATAAAACAGTAAATGGTTCCAAAACTTCTAATATCGATATTAAAAACTCAATCTAACTCAATTTTATTAATTGCAAAATTAATTTCGATAAAATGCTTATAGTTTGAAGAAAGTCATTTATTCTTTTGAACGTTATAATTTTTATTATAATCGTGTATTTTAGAAATGCAAATTGAAGAACACATAAACGCAACTTTTTTAAATATATTTTCGGTCGTTAATGCGCCTCGGCGTTGAACGTCGAAAAAGACAATCTAAACCGTTTCATTTAATTCATCCCGAGTCAGATCGGCGCGGAGAGCGCGACAGGTGCATCCGTGATGAAATTTCAAGCGACGAAAGCCCGTTTCCCTCCGTGCACAAGCCACGGCAGATGCTGGAATATAAATTCCGCGCGATCGCTCGCGCGCGTCACGTCGTATGTGTGCTAAGCGCGAAAAGTCCGACGTCTGGCCGCCGTTGTCCGATCGCACCAACCTCGGACAGCGCGGATGTACCACGGGCTTCAGTGACTTAAGGGATTACACGACGCGGGATTAGGGGCACATGCAAATAATTCAAAGTGCCGGATAATAAATTCCGACGAGGCTTGTCGCGCAACAAAGCGCCGCGTAAAAGAAATATGATGCGCAGAATATCCGAGGATACATCGAGGTACTTGCGCCCCTCCTTGATAGATTATCAGATTTTCTTTTTCTCTTAACGACGATCTATTAAATGTTATCTTTTTCCATTCTATTTCAATATTTCAAAATTTTTAATGTAACATATTTCATTGATTATTACTGTACTATCAGTACTCGCTTGAAATTAAATCAGATATTATTATTATTATTTTATAAATATCATCCGTATATTTCTGCAATTTTTAGTTCTTTATAATCTTTATTTGTAGCTTAAAAATTCTCAAAAAGATTAAAGCTATTTATAAGGCAGCGGTGATAATCTGTTAGCGAAATTCCTTGAGAGTTAAAATAAAATTTAAAAATGATATTAAATAAATTTAAATCTGTAAAAAAATAAAATGTATTACTATATATATATATATATATATATATATATATATATATATATATATATAGAGAGAGAGAGAGAGAGAGAGAGAGAGAAAGAGAATAATTTCACAGAATGCGTGTTGCAAACGTGGTCTACGAAGAGCAAAATTACGTTATCTCTATGTTTCTTTTTTTCCAGAGATGATATTTGATTTACCGTTCCAAACTCTGTACGTTGCAAATATCAAGCTTTGAGAATTTATTGCGTTAATGCTTGTTACAGAGATTCGTTGCGCGGGTGCGTGCAACCCTCGCGCTCTCACAGGGACATTAACGTGTCGCATTCTCCTGGGAAATTTTTTCAAAGTGCTATATACATCCTCGTACTCCCTGTTTGCCGTTCGTGAACCATTGAGGGTTGTTATGTTTGTTATTAACTTCCAATGCCGACCTTTGAGAGACACCGTCGATGTACTGTGTTTCAATTACGGCGGGAAAGGTTGGACCGTGCATTCTAGCCAAATTATATTATGCATATTTAGGAGTTTCGCCATCAGATACCTAATGTTTATTAAAGATATTTTGCTGGTGTATATGTGCGTTTCGTGACTTTAGCTGATATAATTCAAGTGCGAAATGCAGCATCGTAATAAGTTTAATGTAACTCATGGAAATGATTTGTGTAATTTGCATAAATGTAATTGCACTTCAGAATTAAAATTACACGATCAACTGTTTTTTACCTTCAAAAAAATAAAATTTTGCATTAATTTTATTAAACCAGCTATATTCTTTATTATATTTCTTTATTATATTCTTTTATGGAAAAAAGAGGAATTTTCTTTAAGCTTGTTACACATTAAAGAATATTTAATTAAACTTTATTAAGAAAACGGATATATTTCTAAATTATAATATGCTTTATAATGAGTATATCATACTTTTCTTTAACTTGATTAAAAATTTATTTTCTTGTAAAACCGTATTGCACAATTTTTAATGTCAATATAATATCTCTGTTATATTATGAACATTCCTTTTCCTCTCCTGTTTATATATTATTTATAATATACAAATAGTTTACAAGATTAAAAAACTGCTACGGTCACAAGCTTGAAGAAAATGATTTCCACTGACTTAATTAAACAATATATTTTCTCATGCAAAACAATATTATACGCTATTAAGCACTATTATGGAGTTTATGTATATATGTATATTTTCTCTTCGAAAACTGCTTCTTCCACGCTACTTCTCATAGACTTCCGTCGTTGTCGAAGCTATACTTAAACTACCAAGCAACTGCTCCCAGCACTTATAATTACTTTACGCCAATTAATATCTCCTTGAATTAGTTCCATAACTTGCAAACATTTTGTATATACCACCGCGCTTTCTCCATCGCCCCGTTCTCTCATTTATTCTGTAACAATCGTCTACCGTCCCGCATTCTAGCTTTATTTACCGAAAACTACCATTCACACATTCGCACCAATTTAGCAAAGTGATCAGCAGAAGATAGTTGAAAACCGAGACGATAAATTTATAAGCTTATTTCAAGGAATAATACTAATGTCTCAACAACCATAAAAAATTGTACGCTTCAGCAAAATATTGCTATCAAATTCACAAATGATAATACAAATAACGATTACATTATAGGGATAATTATAATTAATTATTCAGTGTGTTATTATTCCAGTCAATGTAAAGTCGAATACAATCTGCATCAATTATACTGCACCCTTTGCATAATATTAATTTATTGTGTCAATAATTATTCAAACGTGATGTCATTGTTGATTAAAGTTTGGATGAAATAAGCAAAATAGATACAAACACACATATCACATAATAAAGATAAATCAAATCCAAAGTTAAAGCATAGATTGCATACAGTTCAACCGATTACAATTGATCGATTGCACGAATTTCACCGATTATCTATTTATTTCATGTAGTTATAAATTCAATTTTTGTCGAATAACGGTTTCTATCTATTAACCTTGGGTTTGAATTAAATTGCCATTTTCTAAATAAATAAATGACATATTGCGTGGGCATTTAATATAAATGGTTTTCAATAAATTACCAAAATATTCCAAAATATAGTCGATATATATTTTTAAAGCGAGAAAATAAACTATTGTATAAGAGCATTTTTTTTAAATAAAATTTATATTTCTAGAATTATTTATAAATTGATGTTCGTGATATTTGAAGAATCACGATATCTACTGGATGCGTTGTGCGTATATTATTCCATTAAAGGGAGGCAAGCATTTTATACAATTTCTAAATTAATCGACATACGCTGTTATTATTTTGATAATCAAAATTAGCATAGTAAAAAGATGCGCGCACCAAGTGTGTAATAACGCTCCTCTTCTTAATTTTAAATTGCTTTGATGTACGTAGCAAAGCTACTCCGACTTTCTCGCTGCGTTAATATCCAATTATCGCTGCTCGCAAGCTCGCAAGCTCGCAAGCTCGCAGGCTAGGGTCGAACTTATCGTGGAAGACACTTTGCAGAAATTTGGTCTATATACGGAGGCCGCGAGTGCGTGAGAGTTTCCGGCATATATGCCCGTGTAGTGGTAGTCAGCCGCAACCTCCGTCCACGGCATCTAATACCGGAGCCGAAGCTTTCCACGTAGACTTCGTTAATTCAGAATTAATATCTCGGTCGATGCGCCGTATTCCCCGGGCTTGAATTTGAAAACGCGGGGTCAGTAAGATTTGCGAGGGTTTGAATGATCGTTAAAAGCCGGGCTTCATTACGCTATGGCCGCTATTGCAACATCGAGAGCGCGGAAAACATAGATTTTAATTTATGCGTTTTAATATTCGGTCTGACTGCGCTTACTTAGAGCGCGATATTTCGGAATGGCAAATGTTAAATCGTAAAAGATAGTATACCACATAATTTCTGTGTGTAATTCCTCCACATAGCTTCCACATAGTTTCCAAGCTTTGCGTGCGAAATTTCAGGTTGTTAGACGATATTTATTCTCACTTACCTAAGATCGAAAAAACTCGGCTGCGAGAAAAATGATTGTCGTTTGTTTTGAGTTTATATCATATAATTATAACTATAACGATCGATTACACGATTATTAATTATAGAGAGAGATACCGTTCTTTCGCTCGATCGCGATTTTTAAAACTGTACTACAACTACCGCTACACTACAAACACTACGTTCGGATCCGCGCGATATAACGAATGAAATGATCGGCAAACGGAAGAGGACGCTGGCGGTTCGATTTCAAGATTCCTTGCACGCGAACCAAATATAGCTAACGTCACATAACGTCACATCGGAACTTCTGGATCGGACTAGCTTAACGGTATCGCAAGTGCATCTCGCGCGATCGCATCGGGATATTTATGTATTTTAATCGTGATTGTGTCATCGTGAGTGTTTAAAAAATGAAATCAATCATTAATTAATATGATAATCGTTATAATCCTATTTATATTATAATGCAATATATTTATTTTCACTTACCTAAGATCGTAACTTGATTGCAAGCTGCGACGAGAAAAACGACTGTCGAGTTTGTAACATACTATAATTATAATTATAACGATACCGATCATGATATTGATTACACGACTATTAATAACAGAAATACCGTTCGATCGATATATTAAAACTGTATCACAAATATTCCGATGCAGCAGTGTACGATACTTGACAAAACCAATGATTTGGCGCCAAACGGAAGATGCTACGGTTCGATTCCAAGATTCCTTGCACGCAAATTAAACATGAATGCTATGACGTTAGAATCGGACTAGTCTTAACGGTATCTCAAATAAATCATGCATCGCGCGCGATTGCGAAATATTTGTGTATTTAAACGTATTTGTGAGTGTTTAAAAAACAAAATCAATCGCTGTAATTAGTAGCAATCGCTATAATCATAGTTACATTATAATCCGATATAATGAACATAAAAATCAATACCGTTCTGTAAATAAAAGTATATTATCGGGAGTGTCGGGAGAGAGTGAGAAAAAAATATCAGACAATTGGTATTATGTGCAGGTATTATATTATTTTTTAATATATATTTATTGCTTATATATATCTTGCCATATATATTTTATTATAACATAAAATATTTTCTTTTGAATTCATAGAAATATTGCATATGTATAATCCAATGTTGCGTTGGAACATGACGATACATCAAACAAGATGACAATGACAATTTATAGGAAATATTCCATTTCTACGCTTCAAAATACAAGTAAGTTTTAAAAAAAAATCTTTTAGATAAGCTTTATATTAAACATTTATTGATTTTGATGCACAATTCATAGTAAAAAAAATATTTTTTTCAATAACGCATTTTTTTTTACATTTAATAAAGAAAACATTTTTTTTCCCTAAATTATCATACCTATTAAAAAATAATCCTAAGAACAAAAAATTTATGTCAATGCAAAATACATTTGCAAATCATATAAAAATTGTTTCCTCTATAAAGCAGAATATTTATGCATTTGCAAATGCATGTGTTTTGGATTGACATAAATTTATATATATATACACACACATATACACACACATATATTTATTCGTTTATATTCCCGATGGCATATTTTTTTTATCTTCCTTAATACAATTGCTCTAAAAAAATATTTGAAAACGCCGCAAGCAATTTACAGAGGAAAGTCCATCCTTATCCACAGAAAAAGAGTATCTTTTCATTTCACACACACACACACACACACACACACACACACGTACGCATGCACGCACGCACGCACGCACGCACGCACGCACGCACGCACGCACGCACGCACGCACGCACGCACGCACGCACGCACGCGCACACACGCGCACACACGCGCGCACACACACACACACACACACACACACACATATACGTTGTCTAGGAAAATAAAAATCTATTGACTACTTCTTATTTCGTATTCATATTTAAGCTTTACCACAAAATATAGAAAAAAAATGTCTTTTCTTTTTTTTTATTTTTCATTGTGTTTCTCATTTTTTATCCTATAGTATTGTTAATTTCGGTTATTCGCTTATTAAAAAAGACAATTGACAATAATTTTCTGCACACGCACAATGACAAAAATTAATTTACGTTAGCATTTTTCTTGCTATTATTAATATTTAATTGTTAAGTAATATTCACGAGAAATAGTTTTAATTAAAACCGACTTTGCGTTAAACCGAGCTGAGACAAAGTTTAAAGAGTATAGAAATAAAATAAAATATAATAAAATATCAAAAATATATAAATATTATTATAGAAAGAAAAATTTATTGATTACATATATTTATAACTTTGCAATATGATAACTTGCATATATAATAAGAATAAAAATTAAATCGTTAAACGTACGTTATCAAATAATGATTTTTTATTGCAGACGTTTTATTCTTCTAGATTGACAGATTTTTGAATAACCGTATTACAATCTATTTCACTTATTTTGAATTTATGGTTCTTTCTTCCAATTTATTGCAGTTGTAAATTTTGCAAAACATTAGTAATGAACCTAACACTTTGCCATAGCATTAAATGAGATTATATGAGATTGCGGTCTGCAGGCTCGGACAAAATCAAATTTCTGTTGAAAGCACTACTGTGTATACTGATGGCAGCCGTGCGAATCGGAACTAGCTTAAAGCGAACGTTCTGCCTGCGGGTCCAGCTATGTCTGAGCATAGCGCCACACACATGCGATTTTCAAGTCCTCTTTGAGTAAATATTGATTTCTATTCCGTCAGATTTACGTTTTATTATCGAAAACGTGACATATCTATTCTAACGTATACGATGCCAGATCGCGATTTACGCGCTCGATTATGTAGCTTCCTAAAAGCAAGTGGTTAATGCGGTCTACCGAGCTCTTAACTTAGAATTACTATCGATTTTGTTAATTTTATTGATCTTTCAAACAATCCAACTCGCTAAATTTTGCATTATGTGAATTTTGAAATATATCACGCAGAAATAATATTTCTGTAGAAATATATTGAACAGAATAAAAAAATAGTATAAGTATTGAAAAAAATAGCTTTGTCGCTAATATATATTTCTTTCTGTCTCTCATTTTCTTTAAGATATAAAGATATAATAATGAATTACTCTATATTCTAGTAATTGCATTTAGTTATATACTATATTATCGCATTATGTATATAAATTACATTTTCTTTCATTAATTTTAATCAGCAAATAAAGTAATTATTTTTTCTATTACTCAAAATTGCCTAAATAAATGATTAATTACATATGTTAAATAGTTTGGTGAATAATAATAAAAAAAAACGAACTAATACAAAATAGTCACAATATTCTTAAAGAATATAATTCTTATATAGAATTATACAATACTTACTTAATACAACACTTCAAACTATTTAAACTGAATTTTCCACTTTCTGAGTTTCTTAAATTTGGTTACATTAAAACTTCAATGATATTGATGCGTTTATGCGATTTGTATATATGTGCATGTATATATATTATTTTTTAAATGTAAATAATATCGCAAAACTTATCACAAAACTTTCAACAAACATTGTGTTTGTTTCTTTATT
This sequence comes from Cataglyphis hispanica, assembly GCF_021464435.1. Classification (NCBI taxonomy): domain Eukaryota; kingdom Metazoa; phylum Arthropoda; class Insecta; order Hymenoptera; family Formicidae; genus Cataglyphis; species Cataglyphis hispanica. Next base: position 3,866,123 of record NC_065959.1, read on the forward strand.
CATCATACAGTCTATCGTATCAAACAGCAGCATATTCACATTATAATAGAATTCTCTCAATAATCATTATCAGAACGCACGCTTGTGAATTTATAATCCTCTCATTTACTCTGGGATATATTTCACATTTAATTCCGTACATATTTTTCGACTTGATCATTTGATATGACGTCGCGTTATACTCGAAATGCGAATTTTCAATAAATTGAGCGAATCATATTGCAACGTGATTATGTTATTCCCGTTATTTTGCCGTCATAATTTACTGTTAATGCGGCACATAGCATCGCGATATATAAACATTCGCTCGTCTAGCGATACGTTGGCAATAAATCACCGTTTACATGACATTTTCAGCTTCATTTCTTCAGAATTCTCGGTTGTAGCATCGCGATGTAAACATAGGCGATACAAGGTATGAACGGAGCGCATACCATTGGCCTCGCTATAATAACGAGAAGCAAAGTTACGAAGCAACGCTGTAGAGGTGAGTAGCGCTAAAATATTCCCAGGCCGGATGCGCGCGCGTTGCTTAGTCCACGTGCCTCGGCTCCATTGTTTATTACATCCCGGATGTGTTGTTTGCTGAAAAAGTTCGTCGCCATGAATCAGGGCCCTGCCAGCGACCATTGTACTCTCGTACTTATCCTGCGCGAGAACGGAACGATGCATTTTACCAGCGAGACTCTCTTCGCCTCGTTTTTTTTTCTCTCAGATAACCCGCTTAAAATTTCGAAGATGATGTTTATTAGAATATTTCGCTATTAACCAACGTTAGATTTTTATTATTCGCCAAAAATAATGCACGAAAGCATTGACTATTAATTATTGAAGGTAGATTATCTATGATTACAATTTGCAGTTTACACGATCGTTTTCGTAGAAATTCAAAAGATGCTTCTTCCTTTCATTTCCACTTGCCTACACAAGCGGACTTCAGCGATTACGACAGAAGATCTAGGCCGGAAAATTAATCGTTTTCGCGGCGTAGCCCAACCATAAAATCGAAAAGTCGTTCTATATCCTCGGTATTAGCTCGGTTTGACGTATTATTATGGAATTGCTGTCACGTGCGCGTCGATGGACGATCGAAAACGCATCAGGCGACTTCTCCTTGTCTGCGAGTTAAGTCACTCCGACGACTTGGTAACAGCCTTCTTGATCGAGTCTAATCCTAAAGAGTTTCCAATATCTGATAATCCGAGAAACGTCCGTGATCGGCATTAAGCTTAACTCGTGTTTCTTTTTGTCTGTTTGCAAAAAAAGAGATTCATATTCTTAGTAGCTTGAAACGAAATTTTACGCCCTATAATTACGAATCATATTGCTTTCAATGAAACCAGATTGTTGAGAATAATCGAAAGCTGTCTGCGCAAAGTGATTCTTTTGGTTCGAGTAATAAATTTCCGCGCTTACTATGCATTTTTTTAACAATGAATTTATTTCATGTAAAGTGACATATTTTCTAAAATGCTTTTTTAGAACACTTTTCTAGAATGTTTTATAACTCCATAAATTTTTTTATTACATTTATTATTTTTTATTTATAATATAATAATAATATCACACACACACACACACACACATATATAGTTATATTATTTTAATGCAAAATTATATCCATTTAGCGCAATATTTCTGCTTGTTTTGATTTAAAAACCAAAATAATAATTATCTAATGAATTTAAATGCGTATTTGCGATACGCTATCATGTTAAACTCTTCAATATTCTGATTAACATGTAATAGACTTTGACATAAGCTTAAGCTAATAAGCTTGAAAGCTGTCTTTCTTAGGAAACAACGCAAGTTATATCTACATTCTCTACAACGGAAACTCTTGCTATATATTAGACAAAGCGCTCTACTTAGTACAGACATCTAACATATTATTCCTGACATTTCCAGTAAATGATTTAGACAGTTCATGTTAAGGATCTCGCAGTATCCTCATAATTTAGATCTAATTAACGTCACTCTCTCTTAAAATTACATTCGCGTATATTAATATATTATAGATATGTTTAAAGTATTTTCTTAAATATATAAACGCACATTTGTAATACATAAAAGCAAGTACTTTTGTTCAATGCATCTCGTATGGAGATGATAGATATAAATACAACAAATGATAGAAACATATGATAGATCGTGCTTCAAATCCGAAAGAAGATAGTTATATTAAACGCAAGAAAACGAAGACGATCAGTACTACAGTGCACGCTTTACGAAGTATCCGAGAGATCAACACAGAGAGGATTATCCATGACAGAAGATCGGTCGACATGTCAATATGTAACAATAATCGATAAGATTGATCCCTTTGTCGGATAGAAAGTCCGTCATCTCTCGCATTTCATAAAATTCGATAGGATTTGTTCGTCGCATTCGAAAGCGAAACTCCGTAGAAAATCCGTCAAAAGGATGACAGAGACGAGAGGCTGAGTTGATTTTCTCCACTCGAAGATTTTTTTTCTTGCGCCAGGGGCATCAGTCAACAGTGATTTTCAAGGTGTGTGGTAACCGAGTCCATCAACGTGATGTGTATTCCCATGAGACAAGCAAACGAAATTGGACTTCACGCTTGGCTTCAAAAGTGCGTGGTGGAAATATACGACCGGGTAGTCCGTCAAAATTCGAAAGGCGACAACAAATTCTCATCTCCGAGCTTTTATCTCTTTCAACAATCCTTTCTTTTTGAGCACTCGTTGTAGAGCAAGCTTATCCTTATCCGACAGCTCAATCTTAAGAAAGATTTGTTCCTATAAGATATAAAATAAAATTCTTAACTATTATTTATCCACTTACTCTAACTTTGAATATCGCGCACAATTGATTTATAATTGATGCTGCATTTTCCTTCATCCATGAATCATTTCGTTAATTCAAATTCAATTGTTTTGATAAAAATTTTTTCGCGGATGTTAATTTCTCCAATATAATCTTTTATACATTAAATTAAAATATGTATTCTTATAATTCTACAAATTAAAATATTATAAATTAAATTTTCATACCTGAAGTTTAGTATGCGAGATTTGAGGTACCGAATGTATTCGTAAAGAAGTTTTTTTAGATGCATGTCAATTGCGTTGCGTAGACAGTTTCGATGTTGATGCATATTTTGCGATGCACGGAAAATAAGAAAAATGCAAGAGTCGCTTGTAATATTTGCGAATTCCCTGAGCAATTCCACGTTCGATGAAACTCATTGGTTTTCTCTTCGCGCAATCTTGCGAATCCGAGCATCAGATAGGTAACTTATTTTAATCAAAATTATATTTGAATTTTAATGAACACGTCGTTCTCTTAGCTTTTCGGATCTTTCTTCGTTGCTTATATTTTCCTGGAAAAATCAAGAATATAGATGTATGGTAAAATGTGAAATGTCGAAAAGATCGCGGCATGTATTTATATTTATATTCATTACGATCTATTACAGTAACAACAATTAAAGTAGAGCTTGTCAACAGCAATGACGTATCGATAAATGTTAGGCGACGAAATTTATTATCATCGAAAAAAATGACAATATCGATGAACTGTCATTGTCCGCGCAATCGATATGCGAGGATTAATCGCGATAACGTTCCGCGATACCGAAATAGACAATTGTTCAACTGATGAAAATTACAACTTGGGATCGCTTAAAATACCTAAATTATGCGAATAATTGCGCGAAGTAGACGACAACGGTCGAGATAATTGAATGCCGGCGCATCGTTCGTATCTCGGTGGAATTCGGTGCACAATATTGTAAGCGCATTTAAAGGGACGAGGGAATAACAAGATCTAGGGAAACTCGTTCGCTAATCCAGATATTTACATGTATTTACCTGCAAAATTTTGTATAGCAAGCAAAGCAAGAGAACTCATTACAGCGCTACATGCGTCTTTTTCTTTGGATATATTCAAAAAGCATCGAGCTAGCAGACATGAAATCAAGACGACGCATGCTATCGAACATACAAAGCAATCTCGAAATCTGCTTCGTGAAAATCCCACTCGTCGAGTTTATCTGTAGAATGTCACGTCTATCGGATATGTTTTCTGCCGAGGGATTCAAACTTCGGGATGGGTTGCACTATATGTTTCGGTAATAAAACGTACGTCAAATGTATGCACTAGCAGAGAGAAAGAAAAAGAGAGAATACAAAGTACGCATAAGAGACAAAAATAGAAAGATATTCAATGTTAACAAACTGTATATAATAAGAGAGAGAGAGAGAGAGAGAGAGAGAAAATTATAATATACTAAAAAAATAAACTAACAAAAAGATCATATATATTTTATATTCGATATCATTTGAGAAAATAAAGATATTGATACCTAAATTTAATAAAATTCCTTTATTAAAATTCATCTCAAACTGTGGATTTTATCATTTTACGAATAATAATTATAAAAAAAACAATATTATAAAATTCATGATTTAGGAAAAGTGTAAAAAATTAAAAATTTTTATTTGTGCTTTCAGTGCAATTTTCTTTTTTGATTTCTGCAGAGACAACAATGTTAACTTTATATTTAAGACAAAAAATCATGATATCCTTTAATACAAAATAACAAATAGAAACTTATATGTATCTATATTTTTTATTTGCAATGTACTTGTATCGCGTTTATATAAAGTTTTTGTATAGTGAGAAAAGACAGGAAAAGAGAGAAAGAACTAAAGTGTCGTATGAGACATATATAGTCATAAGAGAAGAAGTATTCGCGTACAATTCGACAAAGGGAAAACTTATCTCGTTTCTGCGTTTCAAAGGAGAGCATTTAATGGAGAGAAGGAGCGATGGAAAATACTCATGATCGTTCCACAAAGATGAGAGCCTCCATATAAACCGGAGGACTGATTCGAAAGTTTCGGGAGCCGCCGGTTGATGGGCCAAACTTCCTCGACCCTTATGTCGCCCTCGTTCCGATAATTAACTTAGAAAAATGTGGTCTGCCATCGTCGAACTCGCATGAAATCTACTCCTAACTTCTACCTAACTTGACCTTTAGCTCTTTCCTGCATCCTCTTTTTCGACCTCTCACCTTACCTTTATGTCCTCATCAAGGACCGTAACTTTCGCAGCTTTAAACTTAAATTTACTTCAGGTGACCCGTACGCCTCGTTGACCGTACTCGCGACTTCTAAGCAAAGTTCTCTCATCAAGCTCTCATTTTAGTCCAGCTTCACGCATATTACCACCGTCTGCCCTCATTTTTCCTCCGTTTTACCGCTTGCGATATAATGCGCGTGTGTATTGACCGTATACAGAAAATTGTTGGCGGAAATAACATGTCGGCATTCGCTTCTTTCTCATGTCCGTTTATTCCTTTTTGGTAGTCTCGTTCGCCTAGAATCCACGAAGAGAGGCAATATAAATTTGCTTCTTGTTTCTCGCTGACTTGCTGACATAAATATAGGTTTCCATAATAGGTGAAACAACGCTCGACGATGTACCGCTTATTATGGTGTCACCAACCGATTAATAGTTGCTATAAAATAATACAGTCGCGGTGAAAACTAAAACAGATAAAATTTCACAATACATACAGATGTTATATTTTATTTACATTATAAAAAGAAATAATAAAAGCAAGAAAAAATATTTTAATTTAAGGAATAAAAATTTAATGAGAGAAATCATGATACTGCAGAAAATTAACTGCCTTTGCAAGTAATAAATATTTGTATACTTTAATATATATATATATATATATATATATATATATATATATATATATATATATATATTAAAGTATACAAATCACAAATTATTACTCACATTATATCTAAACAATTTATATTTTAATAAAATATATAAAATTCAATATAAATACCCCTCTATAAATATGCCTTGATAAATATTTATGCAAAATTTGTTGTAAATTCTTATAAAAATAGATATACTCTTTCTTCCATGGAATACAAAGTTTTATTTATTATTAACGTTTAATTTATTCGTAAACTCAATAATAATTTAAGATTTCTAAACCATAACATTTAATTTATTTGTTTAACAGATAAAGATGTTACAGCAATGCGTTTTTAATACTTATTTTATCATCAAATTATTGTACATGCATACGCAGTGTAAACAAGAAAATTGATATTTTTAACACAATATAAAGTTGTATTTAAACAATTTAAACATGGTTGATACTATGTCATGCTTTGTCGAATAGTTTTTTTTTTGCTCCGCATTGTTCGTACGGAACATATTGTTGCCTTTGCAATTTTTCAATTTCACGGATACCGTCCACCCCTTTTACACCCGCGATGAACGACGTGAAATTTTGTAGCTCCTGCTACCGCTGCTGCTGAAGTAATTGGATATCGTAATCTCGTTATACTTTGCTAGCTGGAAGGATCGTATAAAATGTCGAGGTGAGTTTCTAAACGAGATTAACCCGCAGATCGTACGGATTAGCGTGACGAAGTTCGAGTAGTAGCTCAGTGATATTGGACATCGCATATGTTGTTATATTAAAACCTCGAAAAACATTATTTATAATTTATGATTTATAGATAAAATTAATTACGTATACATTACATTTGTATTTATTAAAATAGATCATTATTAATATTATTAAAATATATTATTATATTTTTCTGTCTTTTTTCTTCTTTCTCTATTTTTTTTTTTTTTAATCATGACATTTTCTAATTTAAAATTTTATATATTACAATTACAATATTTAAATATTGTTTACAAAAAGAATTTTTGCATATAAATTATGAGTAGTTAGTTCAGAAAAATATTATTTTATTACCGATCGACTGCCATTCACTTACTACTACGGTGATATTATTATCTGCATGCATTTCTTGAAAGACAGCTTATTGTCTTGCGAATCGAAGCGAACATTGGCCAATGAAGTGCACGAAAGTACTTGGCAGGAGAAAGAGCGCTCTTCTTTCGGTAGACACACCAATAATTGCCTGCCTGGTGAATCTTCTTCTAGGAGATGTTCCGGACATAATTGGTTGCCTTTGTACTAGATAGGAACGAGCCGTTCTCGCTTTCTTGAAGATTCTCAGTTAAAAAGATTAAAATCGATTCGGCAAGATAGTAGCATATTGGATGTTAAAAGATTTCGCGTAAGAAAAATGTCTCTTTGCTGCTATTTTATTATCGCGTGCGCAAACAATTTTTTCTTGCAATTAATATTAAATATAATATAAACAGACAGCCATAAATTATAAGAGAGAAAAAAATCTGAGAAATTCTTCTCGTGTAAAATAAATGTCATTATACCTGTTAAAAAGTATGATATAATTCTTTATTACCGATTCATATCATTAATGATTCGCATGTTTTACCGAAATTTCAAAATTTCTATAATTTAACAATAAAAAATCTCAACGCAATGTTTCATTTCGAGATATAGTAGCAGGTATAGAAAACAGAGGAACATTCTAAACGCGAATTCTTCTGCGCTCACGAAAGCAGCAACAAAAGAAGGAGAATATAAATGGGCGAGTCGAGCACGTGCGTATGTAACATCTTATACGTATACGTATGCGTCCGTCTGTCCGTGTGGACTGTCTCGAAGAAAGGAGCGTGTAAAATCTCTAAGAGGACCGCGCGTGTACACGGCACACCTTATAGCCTCGTAAGGAACCGACGTCGCAACCTACAAGCCACATGAGAATTCCTCTCCTCGCGTCTGACAGAATTCCTTTCCACTTTTCCACGAGCCATCCGCGTTTCTCCCTATAGCCCGTGTTGGAGAAGCGAAGACGTAACATGAGATGACCCCACCTCATCCACGGAGCTAACGTTCCGGCTGGAATTACCCGGGATTCTCGCTCTCTTCCGCCGTTTGCCTCTACGCTGGTGTAAGATATTCCGGAAGAGACGAAACCGCTTTACGTGAGCGCACGTCTGTATATCTGTGCGAAACCACCAACGAGATTTGGGGACGCAACGGTGGATTAATTGCAAAACCTTTTCGTACGTTATACGGCGCCGGATTTGACGCCAGCCAGGCGTGAGAGCTGGTCTTCCCAGTAGAATGAAATTGGACTGACAACGGTGGAATTGTATCCGCTGGTTTCTGGAAAAGCCGGATAATGACAGCTAACTCTCGGTCCACGACAATCGTCGCGACGGACTCGCGACGATGGAAAGGAAAAACGGATGTTTGATGGAAAGGAGAGATGAGATGAGATTAATGAGCGAACGGGCGAGGCGTCATGACTCTGACATCTCTCAGAAAAATAAAACGACTTTGTGTATTTTTCAAAAGAATGTAACTAATGAACTTGATATACGCATGTCGCATGCAAATTGTCGATCATTAAACTTTAATCGCTATAGAATATTATATCATCGTAAATTGAATATGTTTTTAATTTTTTAGTAATAGAGAAATATTACATATAATTGATGACGTTAACACTTTTTATTATATCGAGTATTAAACTTTTATTTTTTTTTTTTAATTATTTATCAATTTTAATATAGATTAAAAATAAAATTAACGACTATCAGCAGCACGATAATCAGACAGAATTGAAATGGACAAGCGCGTCAAATCACGTAAAGTGGGCACGTAAAAAAAGTTACATAAATTTTTGCTGTCGATATCGAACAGTCGAATAATCTTCGTCGAGCACTTCAGGTGGAAATACATCTTCGTCGAAAATCGTTATTTCAGTGTGTCGTTGCTGGTTCCTTGTCGCAACAAAGATACTCGAGAATGATAGTACATGTTCAAATAGAATACCGGGGAGGCTTAAAAAGCACGAGACATCTTTCCTTCCTTTTGTAAAAATCTAGTCGAACAAAGGGCGAAGAGAGGAGCGCACCTTCTCCTCTTTTCTCTTTTATCCGGTGAAGTAGAGAAGCAGAGCCCATACATACATACACATACATGTACGGACACAAAACGACGACATTCACGCTGACATTGAAAACAAACGATAGAAAAATGAAGCTGCCTACCGCTTTTCCGAATCTCAACCGTATTTCAGACCGCTTGTAGGCAGTTTGACTCGACGATTTGCTTGGACCCTCCGGGTTTCTTCTCCCCTCCCTCCTGCAAGCGACATAAATAATGGACGGTAGGCCTCCGTACACAACGCAAGCAGCCGCGAACATTCTGCGTCTTCGTTTTTTTTTCTCGTCTCGACATCCGCCTGCTCGCGTCCTTTTCGTCCGACTTTACTCCTTCCTTCCTTCCTATCCTCTATACATTCTTTCTTCCGTTCCTGTACCATCTATCACTCTCAGCGCCGTCCCCTTGAAATGCGGGTTACACATTTAACGGGAACCGAAGCCGCGCGGTGTATCTCCCGGAGGGATAGCCGAGAAACGGTCGTCAGCTGGCAAAAATGTAGAAGAAAAGTGGACGGCGCGGCTGGGTCACTTCGGCGTGGCGTCTGGTTAGACGTGTGTCGCCTCCGGGATTTCCTCAGAGAATTATGCCGACACGTTATCGATTGGAGAAATCGCTTGTACATCAAGATGTTAAGTAATATCGTTTGCCCCGGATAAAGTTAACGGTGCGCCTCGATTTAAACGTCAGCGATATCCGTTTGATGTGGTCACTCTTTTTCCAAAAGTACGTTTATTTTCGTTGTACAGTCCGATAATAGAATTCGCAAAAAGTGCATCTTCTTCTCCGCAATGATTATGTGAAGTCCATGTAGAAAAATAAAATTTTACTGCTATTAAAAAGATAAGAACTTCTTTTTATAACATATATTTGTACATTCAAAAAAATTAAAATTATCTTATTCCATATTTCGCCTCTGTCGGTTCTCGATTTCTTCTAATAAGATTGAGAAAAAGAAATTAATGATACCACAGGAAAAATAAATTGAAGATACCACAGAAAAATAGAAATTGTTGTTAAACTTTATATCATATCATATCCTTGCAAGTTGTGTATTAAAAGTGAAGTCAATAGCAAAATTCAATAGCATGCTATCTTCGTAAATATTATTTATCAATGAATTTATAAGAAAAATCCCGTAATCATATTTACTTGGAAATACGAAATACATCGATTCAGTACGATATTGACATCGATTTCAGTCGGTTAGACAATCAATTTATCTATTTTTCTTCCTGCAAAAAGCAGACATATATTTCAAATCTTATGTTGCTCTTGTGCATACAGACCCGATTAAGCTTAAGGATATTCTCGGTGTATCCGGCTGATTTCACCAATCCGTGAACCATAAATCTTATGTACCTCGGCGGATTAAGTAGCTTGCTTTATCGTCGTCTGGCGTGAGATCTCAGAGCTGGAGAGTCGCCGATTTGGGATTAGCCGATGGCATTAAATCAGGAACACTTGAATCGATTCCGTACATCGGACTTTCTAAAGCTCCTCCTGCAATAGAAAATAAAGAATAGCGTCACATTGCTGCGTTCCTTTTCTGTGCATAGCATATAAACACATATCGTTAAAGCTACAAGATTGCGAGAGCGCAAAAAAACACGTTGAAATAAAAATTATTTCGAGCAAATAGAGGTACATTTCTGGGAACGAGAGAGCCGAGATTATATTGCAGAAAAATGCAATTGCAAAACGATGGTAGACAACTGAAAAGAATAGCGGAGATTTACGTGTGGCTCTCATTTTCTTACGATTTTCCTTCTGGCTAATTATCTGCACCGACGTCATTAGTATTGCATTTGCGCGATGGCAGGCAAGCCGGTAATACAATTTACATCAGGATTCGCCGGCACAACGTACTAAACACTAAACAGGAATCTCGACAGTGCTCGACATACCGTGACACGCCGGGGTTTAATATAATGGAGTCTGGAGGAACCAGTAATTACATGGGAATCGAGGTCGAGAAACGATTTACGGCTGAACGAACGGCCAATGGCTTCTTCCGTGGGAATACGAAAAGGGGTGTTGCATTTCCGTCTGGCCACGAAATGAATCCTCGCACCCGACTGCCACAATGGATCGATCTTACGGAACAATTTGAGAATATCTTTGAGGATTTAGGAGACAGCAAAGAGCAGAAGCGACATGCCGTTTATGGAAAGCCGCCGGTTTTATCCCTGATCCGCTTATGTCATTCGCTAAAACTAGCTGTTTGTTTATTATGGATGGATTATGTTAATTTATGTACAATTTTATGGGAGCAAAATGTTAATGTAAATACAAATTTAAAATCTATGTTTCATTATTCAGCTTTTTATCTTATATAAAATTTGAAAATTAAAAATTCGTATTAAAAAAAATTGATACTTTTTAGAAATTAGTAAAATTATTTATATAACCAATAGAAACAGATAATCATTTTATATTTAATTTTTGTGATCTGCAATATAAAAAAAATGTATATATATTTATAATATATATAACTATAATATAAAGGTAATTGATCATTGAAATATGATTTCGTTTGGAAGCAAGACATAGTTGCAATAAAAAAGTGAGATTACAGGTTAGCTGTCTTTAAAATGAAGGAAAAGGCGTTATTTATCATCGTGTAAGTTTCGATGCGAACATCAAACATCGCACACCGGGAAAATCCAGGTCAACCGATGAAAACCATTTCCGCGGGCGCGTATCGATCGACGACGCGCCGTTATGTCGTTATTGTTAATCTCGCTATAATCGTTTTTCGACGCTGTTTCCCGAGAGCAAAGTGAGCTTCCTTCCGCGTACTACGACGGGGTTGAATTTTGACGCCCGACAAACTGGCTACGTGAAGGATTCGCGATGATAAAAGTAAAACAACAAAAATGGATTCGCCATGTCAGCAAATAACGGGTGGATGAAGAGACGGAGAAGAATGGGTGGAAAGAAATAATGAAAGAGAAAAAAATATAGAAAAAAAGTAAGAAAATAAGGATGAAGATAAGAAAGAGACAGAGAGAGAAAATGGATAAATGCATGCAAGAGGCTTGAAACCAATAATTTCGCGTTTCGGACAAATGGGCTGCATACATACGCATGGATTTTGATACCATCGCCGACCGAATCCGAATTTCGAAATCTACGACTGCGACATGCGAGATCGAATTTTGATGGACTATAAAATCGCACTTTTGCTGTCTCCTGATTCGATATGTGCAAAATCTTCAAGATTAACATGTGTGCCTAAAAAAATATATTAATTTAAACTCTATATCTATCGAGAGAACAGATTCATTATTAATCAACCTCAATAATTAATCTAATCATATACAATATGAATATCGCATATTTTTCAATCACTTGATTCATCTGTTTAGCGATTTTTCAAAAACATTTGTAAATATGTTTAAAAGTCAAATACAATTTTTTAATTCGAATATCTCGTTGATGCTACTTGGTTTGATGGAAAATGAAGCAATGAAAATTACGCGCCGTCACAACAAAGATGAAAAATCAAGTGAGATTCTTAGATTCGTGCATCATGCCGTTTTCTTCCCATTCAATGGCAACATTCGAATATACCAGCGACACTCGACGTAAAAACGAAAAGTCGACGAATGACGTCGAGTCGCCAAAATACAACTCGGTCCAGCGCTTGCCCGTCCATCGTTTCCCAAAAGCATCGTTCGATGCTGATTGCTCTGGTGCAATCCATATTTCGACATCGACGTTTTGATGTGACGTATGCGAGCGGCAGAATAACGCTGGAGTTAGCAGGGGAATAGGAAATAGAGAATTTTTTCCATCACCTCTACAATTAAGGAAAATGACATTCATATATATTTGCAAAAAAGATTTCTTTACATTAATCACTGATTATAAATATAAAATTTTCTGATAATTATATTCGTCCGTAAGATTACTTTAAAATATTACACTGACCTATCAGAATTCGTTTTCTAATGGACTTTATTGTCCGTTTCTGTGTTCCTTGAATCACTTATTTATTGTTATTATTATTATTTAAATTGATCATTGAATTTTTTATAAATCCGTACTAAATTATTATTGAAAAAATAATTTTTATATAATATAATAAAATATAATAAACAATTTTTGTATATAACATTATAAAAAAAAAATTTATTTTTTAAACTAAAAATGTCCATTAATCAAAAAACTATAATTTTGAATTTATGCAATGAACATAGTAGTTCCTGCCATTGTGTCAGAAAAAAATTATGCAAAATAATTTTTTTTGAATGCACGTCTGCTGCATATATAAAGAATTTGCATCACCCTTTACACAGTATATTTCTGCAATATAGAGTTTGTTTACGAAAAACTTTATTTTGAATATTGGCAATTTTACGTTGGAATTTATAACGGCCGCGGGCTGATTCATCGAATATAAAATTTTCGTTGAAAAAAAAAGTAAAAAAGTAAAAAATGTACCAGACCACAATGTCTAATTATGGCAGTCTATTTCTCTTATAGAAATTATCTGTCTACTAGTAGGCATTACTCAAATTCGATTGCAAAAACAGTTTTAATATTTTTTAATTAAACAATTTTTTTTCTTTTACATTTTGCAATGCGTTTTCATTTTTCATCGCCATTGAGTAACTTAATGCATCTTTTTCTCTCTTGTACATAAGATAGGGGATATACTTGACGGTCAATAAATTAGAGCAGAGATTGCCGTCGTGGAACAAGCAATTTCCCTTCCTTGCCTTCGCGTCTGACGCTACCATCTTTGCATACCCACCATCATACCCGTCTAACACTTTAGCGAGATAGTTAACGCGAACGTTGCAATACAAGAGGATCATAAAATCTAGTTATTGCACATCGCGCAAAGATTATTACGATCGAGCACCATTTGGCCATATCGTTACTAAGACGATTACATATCTTCAAGTGCTGCTGATGTTTTTCTCGAATGAGATACGCATTCATTTATTTCCTACAAAAATTTCTTGCTTATTAGATTCGTTTTTTGAAAATATAATTGTCTTTTATTTAGCAAAAAATGTTGATATATTTTTACGTAAGTAAAAAAATTCAAAAATTTGGTGTACAATTTAAAAAAAAGAAAAGTTTAAAATATTGTAAAAATATATATTATAATGACATGCAAATCACATGGTATGCATTATTAACAATTACAATATTTTTTTCTCAACATATTTTAAAACATGTATATTGCTTTAAATAATACACATCATTTTGATTATTATTATTTGCAAAATCTGAGAATTTTCATAATTTTATGCAGATTTTGTTAGTGGCAATAACCATCATATGCCAAAAGTAATTCTTACTAAAATGACATTGCACATATTTACAGAACGTCTTCGCAAGCGTGCATCTGTTCAGTTGCTTCGTAATTCGCTGTAATATCCGCACAGGGATTCAAATCCGAACGTAATCGCTACGATTAAACTTGGATGAACACAGAGACTGATATTGGATACCCGCCGTCATTGGACGTAATGAGATGGATTGCGGGGAAACTTAGGAAATAGTTACGCATCTATTACTTCTTAATCGGGGCTTTCCACGTCACGGATCAGTGATATAGAGCAGATTTATCGTTATTATGATAAAGTTCTAGAGTCTAATTGAGATATACCCTATCATATTCTAACGTAGAAAAAAGATACAAGATTACTTATCTAATCATAAAATAAGATTTTTTTCTTATTTAAATGTTTACTTTTTAAGCATTAGAAATTATACAGAAAATATATTGTAAATATATCAAAAATCTTTCTTTGAAAATAAAAAATAATATATTATATCTATTAATCATTCTTATATATAATTTAATTTTTTTCTTTATTAAAAGATTGAAAAAACCTGTTAGAACAGAAAATATATTTTTATCTTGACACCGTTTACTACATATGAGAAATGTGACATAATACGAAACATGTCCGCACATGAATATTCGTAATAAAGTTCCAAAGAAACGGTGTGAATGCCATGAATAATATTGTTGTCGCACCCAATGCACAACGCTAAATTTATATATTTTTACTGTATGTATGTATATATTATATATGCAAGCATATAAATAAAAGAGGGATTGTAATGATGCATGCCTGTTCCTAACGTGTGACAACGCATAGAAAACGTCAACCTATATTATAGAAGAAGTAGAATGTAATATATTGCAGAAGCAACATTACAAGGCAGATTTTTCTCGTCTTTCCTTCACATTTGTGTTTTCGTGATATTTCTTTCTAATCAAAATCTCGCTCTCTGTACAAATAAGGCTGTGTTCCGAAATTCACTAGTACTGGAAATTTATAATACACGTTATGTCAACTATAGATTTCCAGTACTGGCAGTGAATTTCGAAACAAGGCCTAAGTTAGACATAAAAATAATAAATGACGTTATATAACAAATCTCTATTTTATAATTTGGAGTATATTTTTTTACATTATATTTGCAAATGTAGAAAATAAATTTTGTAAATATTTTGAATATATAACATTATATATTCTATTATAATATTAAAATAGTCAAGCTTTTGTTGAATGTCAAAAAATCAATTTCTGCTTTTATATATAAGTATAAAATACATGGGTTTTATATGGAATTTTTATATGGACAATTTTAATGCTTCTCATTTAAAATTGATTACAATAAATGATTTTGCAAAAACGTATTGGAATTCCTTGTTTTATATTATGTATCGTAATTTAAAAAAATATTTGCACAATTTTTCCAATAAATGTAATAAAAAGAAATTAATAAATAAAGAAAAAAAAAATGTAGAAAAAAATAAATCAGAATTTTCTTGTAAAAAATATTTTTATCTTGATTAATACTTCTGATAATGCTTCACGATATATTACAAAATTATACATTGTAAAAAATACTTTAAACTTAAAATCAATATCATTAATGGTTCTCCGAATTAAAATTTTTATTGTAAAAGTAATTAAACGCATTTAAAATACACGGGAAAAAACGAGCAATGTAAAATAATTAGTTAATTAATAATTACTGTGCTTAGATGTTCTCTTATATATTTTGTTTTTTATTATTAAATTATTACTTTTTTTACATTGTTCCTTAATTTTTTTAAATTAGTTAAAAAATATTAGAGATAAAAAAAAATGAATAATTATAAAACCATTTTATAAAACATCAAATCTCTTTCTCTCTCTCTCTCTCTCTCTCTCTCTCTCTCTCTCTCTCTATGATAGATTATTTACTTTAGCAATCATAGCAGCAATATAAAACAGAAAAAGCTAAATCATTTTTTGTAGCAAAAGATATGTAGTACATTTACTGTTGTGTAAATTTACAAAATTGATCTGATGGCTCTATCCAATTTTCTCTGTACACGATTCGATAAAAATTTTCGAGAGTTGTTCGATTTATCTGTAATCTGGCAGAAAAGCTGGCTAGTAAAACTGGCAAAATTGCATTTTTGTTTACCTGTAAGCTTTTCTGTATCGTAAATACATATTGATTATCTTTGTTAACAGTTATTTCGTTTTACACATTTTAGTCAAAATAGAGAAGTGTGAATTAAGAAAGGGAAATTTGTTGATTCTGTGATAATCCTTCGAATTAAAATGTAAAAACACAATGTTAATAGTAATTTCTGTATTTAAAAACATTTTTAATATTTTTACATAATATACAATATTTTTAATATATTTTTATCAAAACATTAGTTAAATATTTACTACATTTGGAAATATCTCTCGCGACTCAAAACAATCCTTGATTATTCAATTATGGAAGCCATTTATTGTTAGATTTTTACGCGCTCAGTCATGTCTTGCGTCGGTTTTCCTATCTAATTTTTTCGCTTTATTTCCGAATAAATTGACGCTTTCATTATTCGCCTTGCAATTAAGCATATTCATCCGATACGATGACAAAATTGTCTCACGGCACTCCCCAAAGGATTAAATGCTCATACAGAAACGTACATACGCAGATTGCCGCGCGCTGGACCACATTAAATCATACCGGATATCGGAAAGGACAGCGAGTTGATCAGATCGGAGAACGCGGCCAGGTAAGGCGAGTTACGTAGGTAGGCAACGGCCGCAAATGCGGCCCATTACGGAATTTATGATTCGTAAGTGCATAACTCTGCCATTAGCCGTGAAATAGTTCCCGGCTATCTAGTCCGTTCCATGCAGCGCGTAGCCACGTGAACGCGCCCGTCGTGCCGACTCTCGCGCGCATACACACTGTCCTCTCGTATTTCCATCCGGTTCATTTATCGGCGTTGGCATTATTCGAATTATTAAGCACCCTACGCCGGACTGGTAATCGACGACGTGCTCTCTCCCATCCCGCTTCGGCGTTTCCATTGTACATTCAACGGGCGTTTTTCGTCGAATCCGTTATTACACGTCGCTTTTCACCAACTCTTAAACATTATACCCTCGTTTCGTTCGTGGCGCCATTGTTATCCCATCGTTTGCCCATTCCCTATTACCATGTAAATCTCGCGGCAATTAAGAGATCGTAAATTGAACAAAATTCGGGATTGTTTGGCGGAATTCGTGGCAATTAGACATTCATAGATTGCAAATTAAATTTTACCGTTCAGAATGAAGTTTAACAAAGGAAGAAGTATGGGGCGCGTATCTATGATAAGAACGTCTTAAAAATAATATGATTATACATCTTTGGAAAACTATTTAAGTTCTATAACGTTATAACGACAGATAAAACAAAGTTATTCTGAAAATTTCTACTTTAATTCAATATTTATCTGTATAAAGAAATCGCCGTGTTTAACTGTCAAATATTGATACAAAAGAGCCTTGTGAAAAGATTATACATTCAGAGAGAGATGTAAAGTATTTGATATGTAAAATACGTGAACCTTATTTACTATCTCACACTTATAATCTAAATCGTTAATAGATAACGGTAAACGTATACGAGATCTATGCATTCCTAATTTTTTTAGAAGGCTGTAATATTTTATGAGACACAGAGAGGCCGAAAGAGAGAGGCGGACGAGGGGACGCGATCGCGGAGGAGGAACGAGGGAAAGGGGTAAGTCGGCGGAAGTGGCGGCGAATGTAGCGTGAAATCGTAACGGAGGCATCGCGCAATAACTCTTCCAAAGCGGTTTAAAGCCGCTCGTCCCCGGGCCCACCACCATCCACGGCTTGCGGCAAAGTCGGCGGCGGAGTCCAGTGTATATCGAATTTTTTTTCTCGCGCTCTCCTTCCCCGCCGTCTTCTTCCCACGTTTTAACCCTTCGTGACCCTCCGTTTTATTTCCCTTTCTCTCTATCATCTCCTCGCTCCTCGTTTCTATGATATTGGCGCAACCCTTGCGCTCAGCGGACGATGGTGTTATTTTTCGGCGAGGATCTCGCGGTCAAGAGAGGATGAAGCAAGTACGTGCGGCAAAAGCATGTCGATGCAAGTGCAAAGGTATCGAAATTGGAAAACCTCGGCAAATTTACCGCGGCAAAAAGCGGGAACGCGGGAATAGAGAAAAGAGCAGAAGAGAGGGGACGTAGAAGGACCGTTTTTTCTTCTCTCATGACCGAGTGCGCGCCGCATCACCGGCGGCGAACGGTGAATCGTAAGGGTAAGACGCGAGGGACGGAGTTTTCACAACCATTAGGTACTGACCATTGAGAATCCTGGTCACGTAAAGCATCTCACGGTCGGGAAAGGTAATCATAAATTCCGAACGGAGATTACGCAGCGACGCAAGCTTGCGACTGACGATGCTTTTCTTCATTTTGCATTAGGAGATTATGTCAAAATTTTTTACACGCTCCGCATGCGGTCCATACGTGCAATAGAGTTACAATATGTTTGTGCACAGTAAATAATAATTTTTCAATAGATAGCCTAGAGAGTGTTTTCATTTAAAGATTTATAATATATATATCTGAATAAATGGAGTAAATATATTTAATATAATTAATTTTTATAAAACTAATGGTTGTTGTAAAATCGATAAGAGATGATTATTAATTCATATATTGCACTGCCTTACTTACTCTTATAACAAAGAAAATAACATCCAACACATTCTTTTATTAAATATTCTTGTGTCAAATAATCTAATAAAAATATGATTTCACGTTGAACAAATTAATTGTTTGATTGTTGTAATTTTGCGAATAAAATATAAATCTAGGAATAACATCTTATTATAAAAATCAAATAATTGAAAGAGATAAATAGAGATAATAGAAATATATTGAAAGATATGAATATTTTATACGAAGTAGAATCGGTAATGTACACATCGTTTATGCATAATATATACATCGATTTGCGCTCCCGCGAAATCACAGCTATTTGCCTGTAAGCGATTCAGGTCAAGTACAAACTAGAGATGCAAACTTGTACCTAAGTGAGATGCTTCGTAAATGCAAATATCCTATAGTCCCGATCGAGCACCACACTAGTTGCCTCTAACAATGGAAACTACTTAAGCGCCCGATTATTGCGATAATGCGATGGAAGAACAAGTTCGCTTAAACTTAACTACAACATTAACGTGTTAGGATTAGCGTCGGGATGTACGTACAGTAAATAATTTAAGGGGAACACATTTTATCACGGATTATATAAAATTGATCTTTTCTGCCGTTTCAAAATATGGAGATGTATAAGATTCTTCAGTGACACGCACGTTTGATTGAAATACGCGTTTCAATCAAAGCGTTTTATCAATCTACGAGCGCGGTCGCATCATAGTAAAAAAATAAAAGGCTCGCAATTTTTGAGCAATTTTTATTTTTAATCTCCTATCATTCGCAACTAGTTCTTTGACAGCTGACAGTTCTGTTTACGTCGCTTCCAAATTTTAGAAAATACTATATTTTAGGACAAATCAGAGCTCTTTGAGTTTTGAAAACAATAGTTTTTATTGCTATACAAATATGCATCTTTACAGTTTCCTCTAGCTAGCTTTTCGTTATTGACTAATATAAAAACTGCTACATATACATATATGTATGGTCAGATGAAAGCATTTAAACACTGAATATTATAAAGTGCATACATAGTACTAAATATTTCCGATATGTATAAATACATATTCCATTCGCTCTCGTTCAAACAGAGGTCTTTATATCTTTCAGATAGAATTCCTGAATCCGCATGGGATCCACACACACACACACGCACACGCACACACACATATACACACACATACACCCACACATATACTTCCGATTTGCGTTTCAGCAATTTTATCATTCTCTTTGATACTTATCCTTCTTTCTTGCTGCATATTTCTCTCTAGTTTCCTTTACTTGTACGCTTTTTTTAGATTATGCTACCGAGATCTGGCTTTTGATCAGTCGAGTACAAGTAAGATATTATTTTCGGGCCATACATATACATGTACATATATACATTTTTGCCGAAAAGAATCAATGAGAGGACGGAATTTTTATGAAATTCCATATGGGCACGTTCGAACAATATTTTCCTAAAAGATTGCATTTTAATCCTTTGAGAGATCAACAACTGCAGATAGCTCTGCCATTCCTTTGTGTTGTTTTCATTATTATGCCAAATATTCTCTTAAGTTTAATATTTTATCAAAAATACTAGAGTCTTTCTTTTCCATGTCATTACTATAAATAAAATTTCCTCTTGAATCTTTAATTTATCAACGTAATTTTGTAACGTTTATCAATGATTCAAGCCAGCTCTGTGTAGAAATTATAATATTTTTCTTATTTTAGGAACAAATCAAACGGTGGGCAGAAGGTATATTATGTATGGTATATTACATATGGGAACTCGCGGTATCAAATAAATGATACTTAGTGTCCGCTGACAAACGGACAACGGCAGACAGTGAATATTTGGTATCCATAACGAGTACTTGTACACCTGAGACCATCGTCTAAACGGAAATTAATCGTTTGTCGATCGATAGCGACTAGTCAGTTTAGCGAACATACTAATCCGATCAAGCAATCTCTGCGATCTCTCCCGTTGTCGGACCCACCAATTGCATCTATACACCTGCCGGCTCTGCTACCTCTTGGTACCACGGACATCCGTTAATCAACGCCTAATTAAGTGCGTCAGCAAAGTCCAGTGGTTCATACTCGAGCCAAATGGAACCGCATGGTTTATACCGATCGATATTGAATCGCTTATAGATCTCACAATGGTTACTGACGCAGTTTCAAGCTTGAAGTTTAATTTACAAACCGCAGTTTATGCGACAATAGAATGCTCACATTCACAGTATAATATAACATGAAATTAATATGATACGAAACAGAATGTTATTAGTTACAGAATCAGTTATTTTATTGTACATTACTTTTAATATAAGCCAATAACTAATAAAAAAATCAAAAAATAATAGAGTTATTAAATGATAATTATACAATATTAAAACGCTCGAAAATTTTCAGATTTAATGTTAATTAAAAGTTCTGATAAAATTTTTCTAACGAAAAAATAAATATTTAATTATTTAATTAAATTATATTTAATTAAATTTATAATTAAATTAATAATATAATTATAATTAAACTTTTTTCTCTGCTTTTAATGCTAATAAAATATTAATAATATATATATATATATATATATATATATATATATATATATATATAATAGTATATTTGGCAAATAAAAAATTAAATAAAAATTTTTTCATTATAATATAAATCTTTAAATAAGTACACGAGTTATTTTTGTTTTTAATTTTCATACATTTAATTTCTCTGAGATATTTGGCTAAACTTGGCATCATAACTTTTAAAATAAAAAAAAAAGAATTTATATAGACTGAATTCCGAAAATACTTATACACTATTCCCGAGTTATATAGTACTTTAAAATTTTATGTTTGCGCATTAGAGGAACTATTTCAAGTGGCCTTCCTTGAACAGCATGAAGCAGCAAGCGAAAATTTTGTTTGCTCGCTTTCTCCATATAAACATATTATGTTGACCGCATTCGTTCATATAGTTACTATATGATGTGTGACATATAACTTGTAATGTATATATTACATTTCAAAGAAACGAGTGTTATAAATCGAATAGAAAACATTTCTGCACGTGTACGTCTATATAAATTTATTTTCTTCTCGAAGTTTTAGCTCAAGTCTGATCAAATCTTTTAAAAACACAGGATATGGATATCTCGAAACTGGGACAATTGAAATGATTTTCTAACTGGGAGAATTCAAGAAAGGAAATGTCATGCACGTTCGTATACGTAATACATATCTCTTTCTAACTGCCACGTAACATTGATTCCTGAGTATTGATATAGATTTGCGAGATTGAAACGTGAAACTTTACTTGAAGCAAATATTATTGATTTTATAACAAAGTTGGAATGCAGAGATGCACCCATTCGCTTAAAAAGGAAAACGGGTTAGCTTTCGTCATGTATCGACCGACGTCGAGACGAGTCTCATTACATACAACGTACCGCTATTACAAACGAGACGACGACATTGCGGCGGCTTCGCCGCGCCACTCTGTTCGTAGGTGGAAGCGAAAATTGTCTTCGCCGACAATCGCAGGATGTGGTCGATTAACTGCACCGTGACGTGCATGTCGTTTTCGTCGCCGACGAGGTACTTCCACCGGCTTCCTCCGGAAGTAGCACTGATGAGAAATGTCGACCGGGCTCAGAAAAGATAGATGCCGGGGATATAAACGAGCGACAAAACAAGGTGAGAGACGGCAAGATGAGAATGGAAATCTTATATTGTCTTATCAATGTCTAACAGCGGCGCACTGACTATTAACATGCAATTTAGGTTGGTGATTACGGTAAAATGTCTCGCGATACATGCAAAAATATCTTTAAAATTGTGAAAAAAATTAAAAAAAAATTTTTTTATTTTGTCACACGTGACGTTCGAAAATAATATTAAGGTACGTCAGAATATTAGACAGCTAACAAATTATAAAATATTTACATCTTTCTTTCTTGTTATATAATATTAATTTTATTATTTACCAAATTATTTCTTCTCGTGTGTTTCTAAACAGAGTTTAATGGAGTTTTCAAAGATATAAATTATTTGCGTTTTTCTTCTTATGTATATATTTTACTTATAAATTTTTATCGTATTTTATGCGCTTCCTCTGCTTCCAAGAAAACTCAGTGTTCGCAAACACAAGATGACGCTACAAAATTTAGCTCCAAAGCGCTCTCTCTTCGTGTCGCATTCGCACGGCTATCAAACACTGCTAACAATGTATTGACTTTGCGACTTTATTGATTTACCAATCTACCCGGTGCCAGCGAAATGATTAAATGTCGCTCCCTCAAAGGGAAAGACGGAACATTCCGTTGTCTATGGCGATCGAGAGACTTAACTGTACGGATATGCGAGGACCGCAACGAGAACGCTACGGAATTCGAAGAAACTTGAGGAGGCTGAAGAGGACAATCGTGCGACATGCAATTTACTTCTTGTGCGACAGTTTAGAGCGAGTGCAATCAATTCAATCGAATTCAATCGTAACGTAGTGTTTCTCGGACTATTAATCCGACACCTCTATTCGAGACTGCCGCAAAGTTTCCGATTGTGACTTCAGTCACTTGATAGTTTATGCGATAATCCACAGTATTCTATCTTGATTGCCCGCGATGCATAATGCCGATATATATATATATATATATATATATATATATATATATATTTGAATTTATGACTGTTGTTCAAGCGAGTTTATACACATTAGATACGAAAAGCCTATGCGAGAACGTATTAAAAATTATATTGTTATGAAACAAATGTAGAATCAACTTCACACTTTTATTTCTCAGCTCCTTGTTTTCTTCGCTGCAAAAGTATGTTTCGATTTTATTTCGAGGATTATTTTTGAACATTTTATAACGTATTCATTCAATCGATAAACATGCATTTTCCAACTCGTGTTGCTAATTTGATACTATTAAATTGTTATTAAATTCTTCAAATAGTTTTAATTAAAACTTGCATAATAATACACATTTTTTATTCGTATATTCATCCGTAATAGCTGTACGTTCCGGATAATAATTCAATCATATTTTACCAATATTATGCAGCTATGTCTGTTATTTAAAGTCAAGTTATTAACAAGAATTTATATATTCATTATTGGATTGATTACGAATTATATTTTATAAAACTCTGCTGTTTTTATTATCACCGTTAATAAAAAATATTTTTTTAAATTCGTAAATATGTCTTACATTAATACGGAAGATGAAATTTTGACTAACTTAAGTCACATAAATTTGAAAAATGGATATTTTATACAAGATGAAACGTCCATATTTAATCATAAAGTATTATACAGGTCATATAGGAGATCAACAATGTCAGATCATAGATTTCCAAATTTCACTATATTTTCTTCCATTCCTGTCAGTCTGCTGTGCATTTGGTGTAAAATCTGGATTTATGATTTGCTAAAAATCCAGATAAACAGACTTATTGTTATCAGTATTATCATGCGCACGAATACTTAGGAAATAAAAACAAAAATCAATATAAGCATTACAGTTGTGAAAAATTTATATGCTTTATTTAATTATTAACAGCAGCCAAGATAAAAGCAGAATAAATTGTAAATCGATAAACGTCGTAAAAAAAAGCTACATAAATAACAATAAATTGTGATTGCAAATTTTTTTATATAGGTAAAGTCTTATCGTGCTCAGAAAATTTTATTTCGTTTTTTCGATGTAAAATTCTTCAAAGGCGCTTGCAGACGCTTTACAGTAGCCATTAGGGCATATTAGGGCATACATAAGATTTCGCTTGTCGACTATTGTCGAGCTTCCATTATCCACAGGTATGCGCGCGCACGCGCACACAATTTGTCTCTTTTCCTCTGTCCGTAATCTGCACATCTCGTACTCCCTCATTCTCTCGGCACCGCGGTATCAGGAAACCAATTATAAGTGTCCCGGAAGTTGGAACGAACTGTGCAAGTTATGTGTAGGAAATTGCGAGATAGGACTAACACCGTCGTCGGGCATCCCCGCAAACGCGGAGTGGGTGTCTTTTCCCACGGGACATGGGTGTGGAGGTCGCGAAAAGAGCGATGCACGTGTACATACACACGCAGCACGGCACACCACATGCAAGCGCAAGTTCGGACGAGTGTAAACTCGGACACTTCGGGCGACCCGGTGTAATTTGCAAGCAGACACCGTCGGCCAAAACCACACGTACAAGATTACACAGCGACGCCATCCCGTCCGGAGATTACTGTTCAATATCTCATTCGATAAATTTTGTCGAGTTATCTGCAGCCTAAAATAAATGATAATTGTCTCCACATGTTCATATCTTTTTTCATTCAAATATTCTTATGCAAAAAATTCCTTTCTGTTATAATATGTAATCTTTTACAATATATATTTCCATATCCAAAATTATATATATATATATATATATATATATATATATTTTATTTAAACTTTTTAATAAAAAATCTTCATTCATATAACAACGTAGAAAAATCTTGAGTTTTTATTATTGAGTTGTTATTATAATTTACTTTGTATTTTTTTATAATTAATATTTTTTATAATTATTATTTTTTGCGTAAAAAAGAACGATTTATGAAAATGTGTTTCGATAAATCAGATTTTTTTCCTTTCTAATTCGAATATGCGATAGATGATTTGAGTGAATGATATTTTTGGTGTCACTATCGTGAAGATGCAAATAAGTATTTTAAAAATGAAAATTAAATATAATATATATAATTTTGCTTTTGTCATAATTGTTACAAAATGGAATTGTTTTTTATAATTTCACAAATTTTTACAAATTTTACGAAACTTTTTTCAAAGTTTTTTTTTTCAAAAGTTCGTTCTACATTGCATAATATTTAAATATTTTATTCATTTGAGTATCTCTCTCTTTAAAATATTTCCTGTTTTATGCGTTTCAATGTTCGGTATAAAAAGATCTTTTTCTGCAAATAAATTGTAACTTCAAAAAGTAGCTAAAATGAAGGATGTAAAAAAGTTATGTAATAAAATTACTGTATTTTCCAAGCAACCGCGCAATATCTTTGGTGGCGGCAATCTTTGAGAGGCTATAACTTAAAGAGTTCATTAAAGCAGTTAGAAATGCTTTTCCTGATATTTCTGGTACGTTGCACAAGTCGAAGCAAAGTTAATACAGAAGCGACATAAAGTTCCCTAGAGAATGTCATGTAGGTAATAATACTTGTCGTAATATAACCACTCCCTCAGGTGCCATTTTGACCCATTTATAGAAACATCTCTTGAATAGAAATATCACGTCTACATATAAGACGGTCTTGAGACATGAAATATTTAATTTTATTTAATTTAACAAATATTCTTCTGAAGAAGTATCATCTAATTCTTGATTTAATTATACATGCACATATATTATTATTTCTTTTATATATCGTCATAATATTTATATATTCGAAATTGTTATGGAGATATATAAATAATTTGTAACTAAAATCGCTGATACAATATCAAAAGATAATATATCAAAAGATAAAATTTACACATCATATTAGTTTTGCTCCGACAAGCAAATCTTGCTAAAAAAAATAAAGACGAATGACATTATGCGTATGGTAATTGAGAACTTTCTCAAGCTTATGAGTATAGTTCTAGCTTTGTGGATAAAGCCGGATTTAATTGCTTTAAGAGGCTACAAGTACGTAATCCTACTATAGAAATAATTATGTTTGTCATGTCTTCTCTCTTTGTATATTTCTCAAATATAATAGCTGCAAATTGCAGAGAAAATTAAATTGCAAATATAAAATCGAATGCTATTCGACCCAATCACAACACATAATGAAACACGTGAATAAAAGAATAATCGTTTACATTAATTGATATTAAAATAAAACATTTTTAATTGATATTTATGCGCGGCACAATATATAAATCTTTTATCTAGTTATTGACAATTTGCGTTTAAATTACAATTATTATAAAAATTTTGCGAATATCGGATAGTTGATGTACGCATGCTACGATAAAATGTGAAATGTAGAGTAATTCTGAAAACAAAAGATCGATAAAAAACTGTTGAATATTTCAATACATGAATTTTATAATAAAATATGATTGAAATATATATTTGCTTTTATACATTTTATCTGATAATACATAAATCTCATATTTTTATTCCATTATCAAATATTCATCTGCCCATTTTTTTTTATTGAATCAGAACATTAGAAACTTGTATAAAAAACTGGCTTTTTACCAAAATTTATTTTATTTTACATTAAAACATCGCGTATTAAAGCAAATATAGCTTTTCTATTTAAAGTCCGGAAAACTGCGATTCGATTAAGTAAAATATTGTCAACCATGATATCTACTGCAAATTATTTTATTCATGTAATTAATCATTGAACAGCTTTATGAAAATAATACTATACTCAGCGTTTTTAGGCGTTACTCTCAAACTAGGAGAGTTATTATTTATATAATGCGAATGTATAGGCTTTTGCGTCAGAGTCGATCGATCGAAGTCGAGCTTTCGGGAAAATTAAGCGGACGCAAATATGCCTCTGGAAGCACTTTCGGAATATCGGGCGCGATCGTTCTGCACGATCCATTTTCTATTTCACCGTACCGCCGAACGACCGCGCGAACAATTACGATAATTAGATAATCAATAACCGCACCAGCCGGATTTCGTCGTTTTCATTCTCCTGCGCCATTCGATGTCGACCGCATCGTCGTCGTTCGAGAGTTACAGACTTTTAATGAATTACAAAACAAAGCCTCTCGCGTTCTCGGAAAGTTTCATTTCGTCTTCGTTTCACTCGCACACCCACCCACCCGCACCGCAATTTCTGCGATTTCGCTTTCGCGAATTACGAGGGCTGCGGTCCACCACTTGCGCCATTCTCAAAGTTACTCGTTGTCGCCGCTTTGAAATTTTGTTTGAAGACAACGTTGGAAAGAATCGACTGCCAGATGCAAGTGAGCTCGATTATAGTAGGAAAAACTGACTATGATGAACGAGCGGTGATATCTTTTTAAAAATTTTCTTCGTATTACCGAACTGTCGTTATTATAGAGAGACTTTTTATATAAAAAATCTATTTTTCATATTATTACAATTTAAAAAAATTACAACAAAAATTTAGATTTTTGTATTTGATTTTTATGCAAAGTATATTTCTAAAAATGTGCGTAATATGAATAATTCTAGAAATCATTCTAATATTTACAGTAAAAATTAATCAGATTTCTATATTTGAGAAAAATTTTCATATTTTTCTCTCTATTGTATTAAAATTAAAAAATAATATATTTGATAATGGAATTAAGATATTCTTTTTCTATTTTAATATAATATTAGCTGTTTTATGTTGCGTATATTAATATGTGACAGAAATGTATATGAAGCGGGGATTAAATGTAATACGATTATAGAGCATAGGGAGAACACTGTCGCGAAAATAGGATGTTGACCATCGTCAGTCTGGGTAATCGGTCCGTAATTAATTAATGCATCGTCCATCAGCTCCTCTCTGAATATTTTAGACTATGTGAGTGCTGCAAACTACTGATAACTAAAACAATTTGCTTCTCCTCATCCTTATGTTATGTGTAAACTATGCGAATTGTGTTTCGCCACCGTTTATTATCCCTTGATCAAATATTTGATTCATTTGAGAAATAGTAGGGCATAATTAAATATTCTTTATTGAGCGTTGTCACGCTCTTAGTCAATCCGACAATTAATATTTCGCATCGACGAGCAATGTATAATTAATATTTGATTTGTTCTCTTTCTCTCATTTGCGAATACCATCGCGTAAAATATTTCATCTTATTCTAGATTCAAAAGATTCTATATTAAAAATGATTTTAAAATAAAAGAGCCAATATTTAAAAGAAAAATTTATTAAGATGCAATTAACTAATCAAATTTTATTTGCAAATAAATATATCCTCGTCTCTCTATGATTAAAAAACTATTTTCTATTATTTTTATAGCATTCTAAAATTGAGGCAAAAAATACATTGGTATACAATTTAAGAAGGCAAAATCACGCGAACCGTAACTTGTTCGGGAAAAGCGTAACTCGCGTGTTTATCTCTCCCCGTTATTATAGGTATATTAAGACTGAAACGCCTACGCATGCAATTAAGCGTGTTGTTTCGAGACGTTCCATCCACCCTTGTGCAAGTACGCCCATTGTATACGTTTAATTAAGCGCAGCTGTTTTGACACCGAAACAGATAGTTTCTGCGGCGTGGCGTTCGAAGGCAGTTGATTTAACTAAAACATCTGCCGCGTATGCTCTATAAGCGTTCGGGATGTACGGGCGCTGTCGGTTTACCGTTTGATTTAAAGTGCACGGGTTAGCGCGCAAATTAAATTTTCGAATTTTTCGTACGGACAGCGCTACGCTCCGCCGTCGTGTCGGTGCATAATTTATGCAGCACCGCGTGCAAACGCCACGAGGCGGATGCCCGCAAAATGCAAAGCGCACACCTTGCCCGCCAGCAACAAGCTGCCGCCGATCGACGCGAAAAATGGAGACATTCGGGACTCAAACGCTACCGTACGTGACAATATATTTGGAATATACTTTAAGTGTGTGTATGCTATGTGAACATATCCAAAACTTAGACATCTACTTGCAGGAAAATGCTTGTATTTCAATATAAGCTCGGAAAAACTTTGCACGAAATTTTCAAGAATAAAAATATCGACTTATCACTACTTGTCATGTTTCAATATTTTTTAGAAAAAAAATATTATTTTTCTAAATTATTTTGTTAGCATATTCTCAGTTACATTAGAAATTAGCATTTATTTTGTATGGAAGATGTGTGTATATGATATCATATGAGAATTAGTTTTTTTATTGATATATTCTATTGATACTAAAATATTTTTTAATTGTGATATATTCTCCTTTGTTTTAATAAGTGGAAGATATAAATATACTGTGTAAAATATCGAGACATTTAAGTGTTTCATTTCAAGTCTGATGTAAATGATAATTTCGAGTGTGATTGCTGTTACGATGATTATGTTACAATACGGCGGTAATTTTAGGGAAATTCGCGCTAACATTACGCGATACCGACAGAAACTAGTTGTGAAATTCGACTACTAGCGATGCATTAGTTACAGCATTTCTACAATTTCCCGACCAGATTCGACGAACTTGCGCTTGAATAGGTTACACGTAGCGACGAATGTACGGATGAGGGAACTTTCAGTTCTAGTGGATTGCTGTGGACTTGAAAATCCGAAAGTTTTCTGTGCGCAGCAAAGTAAAAAGCATTTTTATTATGTTAAGATGGAAACTTTTTATTCATATCCTATTCAGTATATCCATTTCAGCGATCGCACGTTTTAAAAAAAATATAGCTTAGATAAATAAGATGAGTGTGCCTATATTTTTTAAATGCTTCTGTATACAAATTCCATTCACACGTTTTTCACATATAATAACATTCCATATTTTCTTATCCTTTTAATTTTATTTGGAAAATTGTACTATTGTATAATTTTGAATTC
The DNA here is from genome assembly GCF_021464435.1 of Cataglyphis hispanica. Lineage (NCBI taxonomy): Eukaryota > Metazoa > Arthropoda > Insecta > Hymenoptera > Formicidae > Cataglyphis > Cataglyphis hispanica. The sequence continues at coordinate 3,896,475 of NC_065959.1, forward strand.
AAATATTTAAATAATATGCATATTATCATTAAGAAGATACTTTTCTCCTAAATATTTAATTCGAATTAAATATTGATCATTTTATCAGTGCAAAGTATGATATATTGAAAGATTATAAATATCAAAGTATTTTATTGACATAAAATATTTATAGAAGAAAGCTTTTTATCTCTCTCAGAAATTTAGTTTACAGAATTTTAATCCAATAAATAATAATGTTTATCAATCGACGAAACTTGACTCTGTAATTTGTATTACGCTATCCAAATTTAATTTATATTATGTACACGAATTGTGTCTCTTTTCATCCTCGTTGATACCTTTCAAATACCGAACACAGGTAAGCTAAGGTAAATTTAAAGGAGGCGCGATTCGACAAAGACATCGTTCTTCCAACAAGGTAGAGAAGGAATGAAAGAGAGTAAGGAGGGGAGGAGAGAGGAAAGGAATGTCTTAAATCTTCAAAAAGCTCCTTTTAAGTTTGGCCCCTCAGTTTCCAAGTGAGTATCCGAGTGTGCGTCTGAAGCGAGGTCTGATTAAAAGCCTTGCGCTAAATTAAATACAAGAATTCCCGCCTCGACTCCGCTGCGCGAGACATGTCAAAGGAATACAAGAGATCGATCAAGAGAAAAAGCGAGGAGACGGGCGGAAATTATTTCAGGAGTGAATGAAAGAATGTCTCTGCTTACCTTGGACGAATATCGTCATTAAAACAGAATTCATTTAACAATCAAATCAAAGAAAGCGTTAGTGTAAATTTCAATTCATAAAAATGAGTATAAAACTAAAGTTAGACAACGTCAAATGTGATATTTTATATGCGACACTTGGAACTATCTTTATATCGCCATGTATCAGGAACCTTCGATAAAAAAATTTTATTGAATGAAAGAAAAGCAATAAATAACTCTAATATTATATTTATACGAGCTTTCATCATGATCCTAAGAAAAAAAGAATTTTACTCGATCGTATTTTCCTCTTTACGCCTCTCCCTTTTTTTTTCTCATCGATATATTATTCAGAATAGTATCCATTGCACGTTGCAATACACTCTTGTTGCTACACGTCTCAATAGCTGCTCATAAAACAACTCGCAGACATGATCGAACGACTATAGACGACATGCGGGATATTTTTACGAGCTTTTCAGACGGCCTAGGTGTGTTTCATAGCTGATAGAAATTGACACATCGTAACAGACGGGCTAATTCAATGCAATTTTTTGAAATAAAAATATATTGGAAAAAAAGAGAAATATTTTTCTTCTTGAAATTTTCAGGTTATTATATTCTTAATAACATTTTAAAATATTCTGTAATCTGAACATAATTTTACTACATACATAAAAATTAAAGCTAAAAAGAGATACATTTATGGAATATTGCAAGTATAATTTTATGTAATCAGTGGAAATAATATTAAATGTACATATCTTCAATTTCAAGTTTGTACAAGTTCGAAAACAAGGAGAAAAGAAACATTTGGATATGCGTATATGCTTTGCGGTGATGCTGCATAATCCTATAAAGTGTCAGCAACATGACGCGGAAGTAAAAATTCATGTTCCATCTACGGTGTACACGAGATTTCTGGCGTAAAAATCAAAACAGATGTACTCACCGCAGTTTGCAGTTGCGCTTGCAGTGGTCACATATTGCAAAATACGATACACATACAATGTGCCTTGCGTGAATATCTGAAACAACAGGTATACTTGGGTCAGATAAAATTATATTACATTATACATAATTAGAAATAACTAAACACCAATAAATTACAAATAGGAAAATTATCCAATTTGTTGTGAATTAATCAATTATCTATGTGTAATTAAGCTTGAAATAATATGTTTGAAATCATGAAAATTGTTTATGATCAAAGTTGTAAAAATTGCAACTAATAAAATATTTCGCGCAATTGTACTAATAAATATTAACGATCTGTAATAACGTGAATGATATTATACAGATATAAATTTTGTGCTTGTAAACATTCCCTTTTATTACACTTGGCTTTCAAAAATATTGTGAAAAAGTTCTCGAATGTCAAAATATCAATTCGCGGTAGGGAATTCTTCTTCAAGAAACTGTTTCAATGTAGCGTGCGAAATATACTATATACTTTGATGGTTCAATCGTAATCTCACCGGAAGTGGCACTAAGTTTAATCCCGATTTATGGTCACGGATTACATGAAGCCTCGAATCGCATCACTTGTAAAAGCCATGCAAGAGAGAGAGAGAGAGAGAGAGAGAGAGAGAGAGAGAGTGAGAAACAATGCATTGCCAAATGCCTTGAGAGCTTTTAGCCATATCGTTTTGGAGAAGGATCGTTAATTAACGCGTTAACTATAATTGAATCTATAAAATTTCAAATTTTAAATACGCACATAAAATAAAAATATTTAGATTCTTCGCTAATATAAATTCATTTTATAAATCAGTAATATCTTATAAAAAAAATATATATATATATAATTTCTTTTTTCTGAATATATTTAAATTAATATCCTACTCTTTTTACAAAATTAATTCAAAATCTAGAAATATACACAAATATATTTTCTAACAATCGTAGAAGAAAAAAGACATGCCGCAAACGTAATAGAAGTGCACTCTTGTGAAAGCAACAGCTGTATTAAAGAAGCCGTGTGCTCGTTAAAATATCAGCGTACTTTTCCAAGAAAAGAGGTCTTTCTCGTCGCAGAGGAGCGACCGAGCGAAATTTACAGGTTCGTGCGTTCAAAAGTAAAGGGTTAAAAATGAATGATATAGACTAGAACTCAGAGGCTGCCGGCAACGACTAAATTGCGATGTGCAAACGCACGGAGAAGTAAAAAAATTACGTCGAAAAAAACTGTCTTATTTTTTATCTTAATATATCATGTCAGTAAAGTCACATCACATATTATTGCGATCTAAATTATTTCCCAATGAATTGTACGTTAAAAGATACATTAATATAATCGTAATCTCAAAAAGATCATATGGATGATACTAAACAATTACGATCTGAAGAAAAGATATTGTTGTCCGATAAACACGTTGAGCTGCGTTTTATCCCAGAAGTTATTGTTACATAAGCTGAGAGGATAAGCCTTGTTCCACAGCATATTGTGCTGTAAAGTAAGCACATTTTACGTGAGAAATGGGAATAATGCGCGTTTATTGCGCGCAACTGCAACATGTAGTATATTATATCGAATGTGAAATATTTCTCCGGTTTACGTACCAACAATATGTGTGTACGTAAGTTGAACTTGTCTGCAAAATTTAACAGATAGCTATATTTCCGAAATACAATGTAACCACTCTTATTTCAATATTCATAATGTTTGCGATTATGCATCAATATTTCCTTTGTGCAAAATGTATACTATGCGATATATGTATGCTCAATTTAATATAAAAATTCTAAATTGTAAATTTCATCATTTGCTTCAATTCATATAACGATGAAATTCTTAATTATAAAAGTATATATATCTCACTGTCGTTTATTTTTTATCCTTTATATTATTTTAACAATTCTTTGCTCTAGATTCAAGATTTTATATCGCGAAAATTAATTAAATCTTCCAATTAAAATTAATCGATGTAAAATGGGGCGTTTTATCTATCGCTTTGTAACATATTTGATTTTAAAAGAATTTTCCGTAACATATCGTTTGGAATTTCTATCCTTTTCTATGCTAGTGCATTATTGCGATGTATGATACTGCGTATTTACAAATGGACTTTTCAAAAAGTGGCTCTCGCGATTGTATCATGCGCGACGCTCTAACGGATTTCGAGCAAAAGCTCGAATATTTATCACTGAGAAATTGCTTTCTGGTTTATTCATTGCGATATAAAAGAAAAATGTCGAATTTACGATACGCGACTAGTTTTACCGCGTTGTCCTTTGTCGTTGTTATAAACGATTTCACAATTATTAAATTGTTTGCCTTAACGATTATTAGAGATCTTTCGCTTCATATTTATTATATTTCAACAGATTATATTAATTTATTAAGAAGATATTAATTATACAAAACATTTCTCTCCAAACAAAGTAACTTTCATCTAAAATATTATTTTTCAATAACCACTAGTTCCGGAGATATTTGAAGTGGATACTGCACGCTACGCTGCACATACGTTATTATAATACATATCAGTTACTAAATTCTCGACATACCGTTCACATTTTGTAATGAGAAGAACACGGATATGCCATTTTGCCGAAATATTTTACAATGAAAACCCCAATGATGTAATTTATTTCAAATAGTTCGATAATGATAGATATACATAAAATTTGTAAAATCCCGTTGGAATAAAATCTTCAAAGTTATGAGATAAAATTACTGAACATCCCTTTCTCTCGTGTAATTAGTTCTCTACCGGTATTTCCGTTCTTTTAGATTTTTAGACATCAATGTAAAAAACTTGTCGCGGTATCCATTAGAGAACCTCTAAAATTTTAAAACGGCGCACGGGGCGCACAGATCATACGTCGTCGAATCCATAAGGGAATATCCTCCTTATGTCTGTTTTTTTTTTTTTCCCGTCTGACTTGTTCCTTTACGCGAGTGAGTCTGCGCGCTCTCTAGAGTTTTCTGGATCACTGGGTCTTAGAGAAGCGTGATAGAATATAAAAGCAAAACGTATTTCGATCCTGTGCTCTCTCCTAGATTAAATGTCGAGCCTCCCTTTCCCATCCCCCTCTTTTCTATCGTTCTATTTAACCACCCATCTACCCTACTCACGAGCCAAGAGTTCTCTTATCTGTCTTGTGTAATATGGACTTTACGCTCCGTCGTCCTCTTGGCCGTCCTTCTCTCCGACTCTTTCCACGCCTATCAGAATATACTCTCTTTCTCCTGTATGATATATCGCATAGCGCGTCACATAACATAGCCATATCTCTTTTTAAAGCCTCAATTATCCTTCGAGCTTTCGCATCCTTGTCGTCATTGGAGACGCGTCACGGATCAATAAGGAGAAGAAAAGAGAGAAAAAAAATGCAACGTTATGCGAGATCATCCCTTTGCTCGACGCATTTTCGAGACGCTTAATACTTTTGCGGTAGGGTGATTCGTTTCGACTCAGGATCTTAAAGAACTTCCGACCCGCGTGAAATTACGAGCGACGCGACTCGTAGATTAAATTCACTTCTGAGCAGAAGCAATTTTTCGCTTCGCTCAGTGTCGACGGTTTAATGCAATTTGCACTCTAATTAATATAAAGCGTAGCCTGAATTTACCGATTGTTGGCAGAACTACCGACTGAGACGCGAATTATGTCAATTTTATATAAAAAATTGCTTATTTCGTGCGCAATTAGTTTTACTTTATGCTGCGTAATTAATAAAAATGCACTCCACTTCTGGATGCCACGTTATTCATTCATTTTAGGAGACTTGAAACAATATAGTTTGCAAGAAGTCTCGCATCATGATTTATGTAGCCAGTAAAGAATGGCTGGTTTTCTGTAGTTAAATAGAAATGTTTACTTAAAAAAAAAAAATAACGACCTCTATATGATTTAGTATTCACATAAATTAGAACATTGCGTGATAGTTTTTACTATTTGATAATGATCATTATTTATAAAAATTATTAAAAGCGTAAACGCGATCTCTCTCATCCGAGAAATCCATCGTAGCGATTTCAAAGGTATTTTAATTAGCAGCGCACGCGTCAAACTTAAATCTTTTCTTCTTATATGGAAGTTTTTTTTTTTCTCTCGAGAAGTGGGGTGTGTGAGTTTACGTTTCAGCAAATGCAAAAGGCAGAACCGGAAACGGGCAATGCAGGAAGACGGCGACGCGCGACGACGGTGAAAAATGCGCTGCATCCGAGATTCGCCTTGCCTCCTAGACGAGAGAAATTCTCTCTGCGGAAACTTTAATTACTTCCTAGGGATTCATTACTCGATGCTAATAGACACGTGTTCATTTCTTCCTTTTTAATTTTTAAAGTTTCGCGTCATGAATATTGAACATCACGTGACAGCCGTTTTCCTTTTTCGCGTTTAGAAAAATGTGTTACTGTTCGGAGAGGGGAAGGGGGAAGGAGAATAATTTACAATTTTATTCATTGAATAATTTGCGGGAAAGCCAACACGGTGGGTAGATACCCGAGAATCATCTACAAATTTAATAACGTAATGTTGGGCGCGAATGCAAGGTATGTCCAATAATAAGAAAATCGATACATATCGATTAATGTGCATACTCGGGCTACCTGAAATTTCTAAAAAAGTTCTTCTTATTTTAAAATTATAAAATTAAAAATGAATGTAAAAAAAATATGAAAAAAAAAAAATAAGTATATTTATATTTATAATAAAATAAAAATAAAAATAGCGATTATTTATTTGACGATTCCCATAAGAAAGAATTAACGACGTATAATTGATCAGAAAGTCATATATAGATAGATTGTATGCAAATTTAATTGCTCATATATTCCTGCCTTGACGTCTCGTTAAGCCGACAATCGATATAATTACACAGCGACCGAACTTGTGCGCTTGATATAGATGAATAATACAATCAGATAATTAAGTGGCAGTCGCGTGACGTTGCACAAAGCGTGCTGGTCGTCACGCGTTAATAACGACTGTACGTTTAAATGCGCAGTTGCCATAGTGCAATAAACCGATATGTTTATTGCAATAGATGAATGATGTGTAATCATTAGCCAACAACTCGATATCAGCCTCCGGTCTAATGATTACGCGCCAATGACCATTTGCCAGCACTAATATTAAACGATCTGAGACAACGATAACAGAAGGAGAAGAAACTTGGATATCGTAATCGCGAGGTCAAACGCTCCGAAATGCAATTGCGATTGCGATAGAATATCGTATTTCCAATCAATTCTTTTCGAATTAAAAACAAACTTTTGCAATAATTTGTGGAATTATCATTGTAAATGTACATACGTTGAGTTGTACTACTTGAAGTCGGCGATACTTGATTCATTTGTAAATTGTAACAGTAATTACGAGATAAGATACATAATCAATGACAATCATGAATAAGACATCAACGAGAAGGCTTCTGTTTAAATCATACAACACGTTAAACGCGTAAAAATAAATCGCAGCAGTTTCTTTTTACGCGGGCGTGAAATGCTACAAAGAAAGGGGATAACTAAAATCACGTCGGATGCGTTTATTAATTCTTGATAATTCAGCCGTAAAGTATTGTGCACTTCGCACATTTGCATACTTCGATAATCCGTTATTCAGCGAAGTGCGGCAGTAATAGCGGGGGGCTCGTGGCGATAGTCCGCATACCGCAGATCCGATCGATCGATTTTCAATTAGCTTCAATTAGACCGCCATACCCACTCGGAAATTTCACCTGGTGAAATTCCGCGCGATGTACATCTTCAGCGGAGTCAAAGATTAAATGCGAAAGCGGTATCGTTCGACGAGTAATTAGAAAAGTAAGGCCTCTGTGAAAGAGTCTCGACGATCGATTGATCGCACATAGTCTTTATTTATTTATTTATTTATTTTTTTTTTTTTTACTTTACACCGCGTAACTTCGCTCGTAAACTCGCTCTTGAAAGCGATGAAAATGAGTTTATGCCCGCGATATCTCGACTAAAATATAACCGAGAAGTTTTAGGACGCGCATAATGACAGTTTAATATTTTCAACTAACTGTATAATTTCTTATACTTTCACGAAGTGCGAATTGCAATTCTTATAATATAATTGTCTGAAATTCTCTGAAATTAAACTTATAAAACGTTAGATTTATCCCACTTTTTTCAAATGTTCCACCGTCTGCCACATCGCATTATAGTTAGCGTCTAAATAAAACAATTATCCAAGAAAAAAGTAATTGTGTATGTGTATATGTTGCAAGCTTTTTATAAAATCTTCATTTTTCATAAAATGCCTTAGCTTTCTTGTAAAGCGGCGAATATTTATATAACTCAATATATCAAAAGTTTAAGCTTTTTATAAAAAGCACATGAATAAATTTGCAAAAAATCTGCACACACATTATATAACTACAAATTTGTTCATTGTTTTTTTTTTATTTTTATGCTCGTGATTAGCAAAATAGAAAAGTAATAAACGATTATTGATAAAATTTGATATCATTAAAATTTGTTGTAACACAAAAAAAAACCGTTTTATTTAAAAAAATATAAATTATTAAATTCAGTTTTATACGCAATTTAAAAGGCTAAACTATAGATTGCAGAAAGCAGAATCGCTTGAGCAATCAGTATTACGTTATTAAAGAGCCGATTGAACCGGAAGAGGAACGGAGAGATGGGGGCTAGTTATTCCTAGTTCGACAGAGGGTTGGATGAAGTGGCACACGCTAGCTGCAGTTCAGATAATGGCAGGCCAAGTTCATTAGCATGACCTGGTCGGAAGAGAGTCCTATCACGGTGCGAGCGTAGTCTGCCTGTCCCCAGCTTATGGCGACGCCTCCAGTATATTCGCGGTAATAATGGGTCGCATCCGGGTCGAACACGATTGTATGTCGTTCGCCGGGACTGTACCGGTAAAATATGCACATCTCCTTCCTCCCACGCAAATGCATAGCTTGAAGCACACACATTGTTTCCTAAAATAAATGTTCTTCCCTTATCGAGAGCTCGCATGATATATATAGGTATATACGATCTCTATTCAAATTATAAAAAAAAAAAATCTTTCCCCGAAAATTTAAGGCTTTAAAATACATGCAATAAATATTTTTACAAATACGTAGCTATTAAAAAATTATAAATAATTTCTTTTTATTTGAATAATCAAGTAAATAATGGAATAATTTTCGACGATTCCCCGAGAGCAAACAATTGCAACTTGATTTAGAGGAAGTGATGGTAAACCTAAATCGTCTGCATCTATTTAACTCGTGCTGTTGCAGATACGATGACATACAGTCGTTATTGATTTGCACTCGTCGCACGGTCGATCGCACGAGCACAAGTTGTAAATGGCAGATAGTGACGAGGGGAGCATTGTACATCTCGATTGCTTATCATCTATGAAAATCCGCGTATATATTTTCTACTAATAATATAAAATAATTGTATCATATTTATTACAAAAATTATTAACAGAAATAAATGAAGAGTATCAACCACGTTGTACAAAATTTCCATTTAACATTGTCTTAAAATTGTTTGCATTGCAAAAGCTGTCTCCGCGTACGTGCAAATTTCGAAGTGAGAAAACGCCATTTCAGTTGACGCGCTTAAAATCTTATAAAGTTCTATCCGATTTCCAACACTCTGAATTAAATCGAATCTTTGTAAATGGATTCCGGCATGGGGTTGCAACTCGAGTTGGAAACGTTACTTACTCTCGACTATAATTACCGCCTCTCTACTTTCACCTCCCGTTTCTCACTCATTCCGCGATACCGCCCGGGCAGTAATTCGCGAATTATTATCAGGCATGCTGCACGTGCTTGTCGTTAGACGGAAACTTCTCTCTCTCTCTCACTCTCACTCTCTCTTCATGGATGCAATTAATTAACAAGAAGGATATCTATCCATTACCTACCTACCTACCCACCCACCTACCTACCCACTTACCTACCTACCTATCTACCTACCTACCTACCTACCTACCTACCTATCTATCTATCTACCTCGGATTATGAGCCGCACGCTCACATGTGCTATCGGTTATTGTAACGTACCGCTCTATATACTGTCGTCATGATGTCGGCGGATCCACCCCAGTCATGTACGACGATATATGTATCGCGCTGTGTAACGAGTGATAAATGGTTTTGCCTCGCGTTATAATAGATGCTAAGTTTCATAAAAATTCCATTTTTCATATAAGAAGAGCGAGCATTCTGGTCCGTGGCGAGATTAACGTTCAAAACCAAAGTTAAGCGCAAGTATGAGAAATAAATACACTCTAAATTACATATATCAACTTATATTTAGATCAAAATTATATCATGCTTTCAAATATATTAAAAATATAATTGTATGCTTTAAAAATTAAAAATAGAAACACTATATTATATAGCAATATTCTGTCTTCATCTCCGTAAAATTTGCGTTACATTTTTCGATATAATTGATAAATATTCTCTTTTTCTCTTTTGCTCTCTATCTGATTGTTTTCTTTAAAGAAAATCCTATTCTAAAGTTCCTGACATGTTTCAAGAACAATTCGAATTTTTTCAATTTTTGAATGGAATATTGTTTGCGAATAACTATTGGAGTGAAAGATCACAACAAATAATTGTATATAAAAAGTATACACATAAAGATATTTTCATAATTTTTCGATAATTAAAACGTGAGAATCAATAATGGATAATGTACATCAAAGGACATACTTTATTGAATCAAGTTATACAATAATAGTTAATCCGAATTAGTAACGAAATCTAATTGACGGATATTACTATAAAACCACATGAAATATACATGTATATGGAATACAATAATATAAATTAATAATTCAATTACGTAATACAGACTAATTAGAGATTTTATTTATATAATAATCAATATATATATACATATATATATATATATATATTATATATATATATCATTATATTTTATGAGATGTGCAAAAAAAGAATTTCAAGAAAAATTTATTCATTTTTCATAATTATTTTTTTAAATAAATTGTATCAAAACAAAAAAATATTAAAGTTCAAAATTTTTTACGTTTACAGATATTGTAAAAGAAAAGTATTCTTCCAAGAAAAAGTTATTTATTTTTCATAATTATTTTTTTAAATAAATTGTATCAAAACAAAAAAATAATAAAATTATAAACTTATTGAAATGATATGACTTCGATAAAATTTCTTACGTTTATAGATATTACATTCTGATCGACATAGTTCCTCTGGCAAAGCTACAAACAGGTGCAACTGTGCATAAAAACACTCGGAATTCTCATAAAAACATCTATTATTCTCCGTGTCGAAAGGATTATAACGAAGCATCTGGAAAACCTCTGGTTCAACGAGTTTCTTAATCGTTCACGCGTGCCTTCGCGTCGCAATATTGCCAGTTTCCCTTTTCTGTCCCTCAAGGCAAGGCTCTTCGAGGCGTGCCACCGCACAAAGGGAAACTCCGAACAATACATTCCATGGGGGTTGGGCGAAGAAGGAGGGGGTATGGTTGACACCGTGAATCGTGTCCAGGCGTCTGTTAGACTTTTCCACTTACCGCCGGCGCGTTTCTACCAGGCTCCCACGAGACGCGACAGTGCGAGTGGTTATAGTGGAGTGTGCGCGGACGCTTGCCTATAACATGCTGTCGTTCCTGCAAAACGTCGCGTCGGTCGCTTTGATCTACCGACGTCGATATCACGCGTCACGAAACACTCGCGTTCTATATACGCGCGAGTGCGCTTTTCGGTCGCGAAGACAGGAAATAAACAATCGGCAATGTACAGAAAAAGACGCCACAGGAAGAACGACAATTGGAAAGAAAGAGAGAGGAGAACAAAAAGAAATACCCGAAATGTGTCGTCACGTACACATTACGTGGAAAAAAGAGGCTTTCATGTCGAACACGGTGGCGCCCGAACGTGCTGATTTCATGGACTCATTAAGTTTTCCGAATGCGTCGATGTTTTAGTGTGCAGCCAACGTCATTGATTTATATTTGTCGTGATGTTGCATTCTCTTAGATGTACATTGTACTGTTCTTACCATTGTACCTATCTTACCATTGTGCTGTCTTATCTAAAATTCAACAGTGTCGATTCAGAATTTAAATATGTCACTTGGATTTAGTGAAGGAGCCGTTTAAAGGGTCTGTCGTGATATATAGCTAAATTTTTTAAGAGAATATTATTATAAATATATAATTCACAAAGTAATTTATCTACCATTCGGATTGTTAGATATGTCTCATTTTTCATTGATACTTGTGGTTTCTCTTTTATATTTTATAAAAGATTGTATCGATTGTCGTTGCACAATTTTTTAATGTCAGACAAAAATCAAAATGTTACATTTTATAAGAAACAAGATCAGTTAATTTCAATGTTAATTCCATATCCTATATAGTTCATTCTCTTGTGACGAAGAACAGATCGGAACTTATTTTTCTTCTTACACTACATTTTATTGCATCACAATGACGAGGAGAATGCAATGGAGGGTGCCAGTCGAAGCTCGTGTTGCGAGACTCCACCTGTTTAAAGTTTCCAGGAACGATGGGAGAATCTTCGAAATCTTGATGAAAACTTCTCATCTGGAAACACGCGGAAATATCGCACGCGGCACGCACGAAAATGACACACTGTACTCGACGGAAGTTCCAATTAGCGCACATATCCTCCGCTCGAATGAACAAAACTCCTCAAAACTTTTCGTTCGCTCAGGATAATGTCATATTAATTAGCGCACTTCCATGAAACAGGCATGGCGGCGCAATCATTCGAACAACTCTGCAAAATAACTCGTAGTTATTGCTAATGGTAGAAACGTAAATGCAACTTGGCGGGTGGGGGGGGATATCACCTTGTAGCGCGGAAACTTCCGCTTTGAATTTAAATCATGCAAAATTTAATTTTCCGGATAAACTGGGATGCTAATCTTCCACGTATGGGTTTTGTACTTTGTATGGTACAACATACACGATGTAAGAGTTGAGCTTTCCCATCATTTATGTACAAAGTTATATGTAATTGCTAACAGAATCTCTTTGCTCATTCTAACATTTAAAAAAAAATATGACTAACTATCAAAGATTTATCAGGTAGATGATGCATGCCGAGCGCTCAGAACGATACACAAAGCAGTTTCTCGCGCCATGATACTCGAAATATATGTATAAAGCTTAACGAAGTATTAAGAGCAGAGCACTCTGCGTAAGCCTGGGATATGCGCGATGGCGCATACAGATGCGATGCAAATTAGCGTTTAGTATAAGCTGCGCTAACTTGACGGCAGAGCATAGCTCGCGCTCTTTCTCTCGATAACCTTTGATATCTTCGATAATGTCGGTTATACCGTTAAACCAGCTTTTATGTGGAGTTTTCTGAATATGTTTAATATATTAGGGAATCCGTAATTTTATCGATCTCGCGTACATTAATGTTGGGAAAACAATTTGATGAAGAGATAAAAGTTTTTGAGAAAATTATAAAAAAGAGTAAATACGTTTATGCTATTTTATTCATGCAATTATACAGACAAAAATTTAACAAGTAATTTTTATTTAAAAAAATTCATGCAATGTTCGAAAAAAATATACGAATATTTTAAAACTAACTTTTTCCGAATGCATCAAAATTGCAATACATATAATGTTGCAAGTATGTGTTAGCACGTAATTATTATTATTATGTAATGTTTCGATCATTAAGCGTCCATTTGTCTCATAATATCTGTAATTATATCAAATAATAATTATATTGTAATTTATTACATTGTACATTAATCATCTTCGCATTACAACGGGAAATCCTGAAGTTTATACGGACATTCGACAAGTTTCCGCGAGATATTCAAATTACGGCAAGTCATTAGCGTAGTTTCGCTAATGACACACTTATCATATGAATGCTTGTCACAGAGACTAGGTCAGTCGCGATTTCGGACGTATGCTACATTATACACTACATTATATATGTATTTGCGTATCGCAGACATGTCTCCGAAATGTCATTTCTCGTGTATGTCAATCAGAGAAATATTACATAATGTTAATAGAAATATTTTAATTACTTTAATAATGTGATAAAATCTTTAAAAAACAAACTCACGATTTGCAGTCAAATCATACATTTTGAGCGCGGCTATTTAACTTACGCATTTCGAAATTGTTATTCAAATATAAAAAAAAAAATAAATTTTTAGCCTCTCCAAAATAACTTTAATTTAAAATCGACTACAATTTTGAAATTTATTAAATTACATTTACATTTTCTATAATTTATTTCGTATAAATGATCGAAATTCGAAATTTATTTATCATTTCACTAATAGAGCATCATGCACAAAAAAGGGGTTATTATTTTATAAAATAATTTTAATTGATTTTCTCAATTTGATATTGTACAATTTTCCTGATCATAAAACATAAAAATAGTGTTTCAGTAAAAAATTATGAAATTGAGATGTGAAATTCTACAGAGAGCAAGAAAAAAAAGAAAGAGAGAAAGAGAAAGAGAAAAGAAGCTCACGGATACATTTATACGCTCGAAAAATTGTGCGACACAGAAGCAAACATACGGCATCGATTTAAGTGCGGATTACCGAAATGTGCTCGACTTTGATCTCGCTTGCCTTTGATTTACTTTTGTAAGGCCACGAAGCGATGCGAATAGGCTTATGTACATCTGGAACGTCGAAAATTGTAAGGGAGAAATCAGACGGCTGATTGTGAAAGAGGATATTCGACAGAAAACAGGAATATCACAGAATATCCGACGGAAGTACTATCGCAGCGGAAGAACGATTCCGCAGAAACAAGTGCACCACTATAGACAATGGATTCATCGAATGCGAGATTGCGGAGTTTGCGGATAGTACTTCGAGATTGGCTGCTTAAAAGACAATGCCGAGAGGTGCATTCACCGATACCTTAATACAAAGAAAACAAAATCATCGACGTTAAAAAACATGAATTATCGCGTTGATTCGATATTTCATTGGGGCATATTAAATCACGTAAGCGCGTAATAAAATTTTATATAACGTAGATTTTGAATTCTTTTTAAAGCGCGAATTAATTTTGTAATCTCGCGTGTTGTATAAAAATAAATGAAAAATTCCACATTATATTTTTTTGATATAATATATCGCATACACATTTTTGGAACATGATATTTTTTGCACTAATTAATCATTTGAGAATTATTAGAGATATGCGTGTAAAAATATATAACATTGATTTTAATATATGAGTTGTTGTTTGTTAAAGATTTATGAGCTTGAGATTTTTTTTCGTAGCATTTACGATGTAAATACCAAAGCTCATTCATGAAATTCTGCGTTATCGCATCAATAAAGACAATAAATTAATGTCAAAGGAAACACTGCGCGCATTAATCTGCACAATCAGTTTTCGAGACTAAAAGTTTGGTTAAATTTTTATTATCTACATACCCGTATAAGATATTGCCGTTTAAATAGAGCGAGAACTAATAGGAAAAGTTGTACAATGTATACGTGAATATATCAAACTTTCCAATTAAAAAGTAGGGTTTAAAAAAATTTTTGGACACTACGGGGTTACACCAGCATTTGTATACACCGCAAAAAATTGATCTAGAATGACAAATGATAAAGGACAGATGCACTTCGCGTTCCCGCGTACGTGTAATTTCGCAGCGATATCTCTGTAGACAAGAACGCTCAAACATTTTATAAGATAGTATCCATTCTGTGATTACTATGCCAATGTAATTTAGGATTACATGTGCGATTCCACAATCGAATTTTATTATCGCTCGATTAATCTAAGTCACGTTGTCAAACAGATATCCCATCTCTCTCTCTTTCTCTCTCTCTCTCCTTGGATTTACTGGAACTTTAAAATGGCGGGTTAAAATGAGGAGTTCTCTTAAGATGTAGATAACCCGACCGACTTATTGTTAGTCAAGAGACATTCTTTCCATTCTGAAAACTCGGAAGAATTTACTCGCAATTAAAAAGATCAAGAAGGCTCAGTTTATGTCAATAAATGCCAATAAATGTTGATTTTTCGTGGTTGCTTCATTAAGTTAAATAAATTTTTACGCGAATATTTCTGTCTTATTCTCTAATACAAGATTTCATCTCTTTCCCTCTTTCTCTCAGCAAACTACTATTATAATAAAATATTTAAAATATGCATAAAGAAATATAATTAAGTTTTAAAAAATTGAAACTATAATATATCAATAAATCAATTAGTTGTCCGAAAATTTGGCACCAATTTTTACTTTAATCATCCGCTGTATTTATTTTATTATGTGCATTAGGATAATTAGAACGACTATAATAGCAACTGCATCTTTAGCATTTAATTATTTATTATTACTACATCCGACCAATATTCCCAATTGGGTAATTTTATATTGACGTGAACAATCAGCTGTATCGTTAATAGTCTCTATTTATATGGCGTGTTTAACTCTAAATGTTTGCGTTTAATCTCTTGTTTATTCTACGTATACATGTATATAATATATTATGTAAATAAACTCTTCACACAAGTAGTGTACATATCGTAAATGTTTAACAGTCGAATGGACGATCATAAATTCACAATTTCTCGCGTATTGTGTAATATTTAGCCCACGAACCCCCATCCAATTTTTTCCAACTTCACTTTTATCGCTTACTATTCGCTTTATTTTATTAGTAAACATATCATAGATACAAACGAAAAACTATATACAAAAAGTGCGCGTGCTAGAAATGGATGACGGAAATATCCAATCGAAATGCGAAAGAAGTTTTCTGCTATTTTTCAGGCGCGCAAAGTTTCCTCGGAAAAGTGACGGGCGCAATGTCGACTCATTTTTCGTATATACGCGAATGTAAGGGAGTGACAGCGGCTCAAGCGAGGGGGTGAGTTACAAGTTGGTCGCGCATTCTCCGGCGACACGGCTGCTTGTTTCTGACACTATCCACTGGACAAGGGAGTCGTCGTAGAGAAGCGCCGGAGAGAGACCGGCGCGCTTTGACACCGCCCGGGGGTAACTCCGTAAACAGCGTACGCGGGACTTTTGCGGTGGTGCACTTAGGAGAGTCGCGGCGGAGTTATGCCAGTCGGTCGACGGGGGGTGGGAAAGGCGGTAAGAGGGAAGAGGGGCTGTGGGGGAGACAGAAAAGGGAGAGTCTGGGGCCAACCGACGGAGGAGGAAGAGGATCGCTGAAGTTGAGCAAGGTAATGGATGGCTCATAACCGAGTTACTTACGTATCACGGGCTCTACGTCTTACACAACCGCCGCCAGTGCCGCTGCCATGATCGTCACCGGGGAAAACCGCACCGGTATCCAGTGGCGTCGTCGGAGCGGAAGCAAAAATTCATATTAAAGTTCGTCCTTCTCCGCGAGATAATGCGAGTGTTTCATCTTCGTTCTGCCCGGCGATATCTGAGGAAGAGTGTAATGGTACGCGAGCGCCCTTTATTCCGCGCCCCTGCTTTACTCGACGCGGACAACTTCGAGAGATCCGCCGCGCGATTTGATGGAAGACTTTGGCGGTATCTTCTTTTCTCTCGAGAGAGAGACCGCTTCTTGTATTCGAAGGATGATCGAAATTGTAGCTATATTTCTCAACACGATATTGCGTATCGAAGGACGCTGCTTATGAAACTTTTAAATGTCTTATCGCGTTATGCAAGTTCGCTCGGATCAATAGCTTGCAACGGAGTACGTGTACATTAATTTGGCAATCTTTAATTACGCATCAAGAGAGAATATTTTATTCCTAACTTCTGCAACAGTTAATATACATGTTTTGTGTGTGTTTTTTGCTTATATATTTAATAATTTAATAATTTTTCAGCAACATATATAAATTAATACATAATAATTTCTTAAATTTTACGTACACTTATTAATATATTTGTTCAATCTGTTCATCTCTCATTTATATTCTCTACAATTTATATAATTCTCTATTTCTCGTTCCTATATTTTTATACTATAATTTTATTAAGAACAAAATGATTATTCACAACTAAAAGAAAACAAATCAATTGATAAACTGAAACATGACGCGCATGCGTTTAATTATGTCAAGATAATTCTACGCCCTCGTATCTACATGTTGCATCGCGGATTTTCCATTCTGTTTTGTTAAAGCAGTCAGTACATTAGGAAATTGCCATTTAACTTGCACGGGTGCGGGCAAGATCGTTTCATTAGATGAAAGGCGTCTCTTCATTCTCTGCTATCTTTCCGCGTGCATACGGCAAGTGCCTTATCTACGTAACGCATTCTCTTTCCCAAATCTTCACGGTCGCTGCTTCGCCCAGCCTCGGTTGAAAACTTTATCTTCCCCGTTCAACATTTTTTAGCGGCGCCATGTCAAGTGCGCACGGCAATGCAGTTTATACGTCGCCCTCGGTCTGGGACACGCGATCACTCTCCCGAGAATGTGCAGCTGGCTCTTCTCCATCTGTTGCAACGCGGACGATACTATCTTGGTGGCGTGCGCTGCTCTGCACGCAAGCAACGATACTTCCTCATGACATGTTAAAGGTACACGGTGGCGAGAAACGGAAGGAGAAACCGCGAAAACATGGGAGACGGTCTGACGAATTTCAAGTTTCGTGTACGGCCGGCTTTTCTATATAACACGCTCACGTTCACGACCTGATTAATATAACGAATAATTAATGCAGTGTATGTAATGTAAATTCGGAGATTTTCTCTCTTTTTTTTATATAAAATACACACGTCTTCGCCTAGCGATAATTGTGTGTCGCTCATTCTCTGTTTAATGAATTACGTTTTTGATTTATATTCCGATGACGCTCCGAAAGTAATGCGCTTCATTTTATACAAACTTCCGGCATCGCTATATATTTTCGCAATATATATGGTAATGTTGAATAAACGTCCTATAGAATTTTCCTGTTTCACCGTTGTATTGTGGCAATGCAATTTGCTTTAGAATAATGAACACCAATCAATTTTTATAAAACTGATGTATACTGAAGATGAATGCCATCGATAAATTACTGACTTTCGAAAAAGCAATGCTTTATTTTAAACGGTTATGTAACGTTGATGTTACCCTATATATCACGCGGCGGATGCAGATATTCAACCAATATATATATATGCAATAAATGACACTCTCTTTGAGTACCATAGAATACTAAAATATAGTTATATTTAAAAAAATATAGTTTACAAAAAATATAATATAAGACAACTTTTATTTATATCCTAAAATTTATAAAATTTATTCCTGTAGTTTGAATATTAATATTAATTTTAAGCCTAATAAAAACGATTTATTAACTAAACTTTATCATATCTATTTTTATAACACATATCGCACATATAACACATTTTCTTTAAAAGATTATTTCTCAATTTTTAATTTTTTTATATAAGAACAATGTTTTAAGATTCAAGAATATATTATGCCATTATATCATTATTGTGATCGGCAAAATATCATTATTGTAATGATATGATGGATGCTTTCATCGCTGGCGCAGTTGCCGATGAAGTCATAAAGTATACATAAACCTCGTGCATCGAGACCGTTGCTTAGATATTCAGTACAGCGCCGAGAGAATTGAACGAACGATCTCTAGTCTGAAGTAAACTCGGCGCCAATATAGAAGAGGAAAGTATCTCTCTCTTGCTCGATCGAATCATAAATCAATATAACAAATTGGTTGACATAAGAAGATATAACGCTCCGTTGGGAAAGAAAAAGGAGATTATCTAGGTCGTGGTCGACTTTATGTCTTAATCCAACATTCAAGTATAACATTGTAACAATTGCGGTAAATATGTTACAATAAAAAAAAAAAATATTTACATCAGTTTATATTATTCATATTTAAGATATGTATTCATCAGTTTTATTTCGTCTTTATATTATTGTTTTAGAGTAATTATAGTAATTTATAAAATTATTAAAAGTCAAGAAATAGATTTTGCGATAGAGAAGCCATCGAAAAGTTTATTACGAAATTATTTCGTACACATGGGAAAGTAGATTTATACTTGTCAGAAAAATTTAATAAAAATTACTAAAAAAATAGACAATGGAAAGTAGATGCAAAAAGATTTCTAGGATATTGAATGAAGTATTTGAAGAGAATAGTTGAAAGAGAGTAGCAAAAGCGATGCACGATCGAAATTCGATTTCTTAGCAAACCCACTTTGTCTCGAGCTGGAAAAACTATTAACTGGTTGTTAAAGGGACCACGGCGTATGCACCAACGCGGTGCAATATAATTTATCGCCTACTATCCAAGAGCTACTTTTTCCACCACAGCTACCGCTACTGCCGGCCGCCAAGTTTTTTTTCCAACAGCACAGGCATGGAATATTAAATCCTCAATATTTCTTCATATAACCGCAGCCGTACTCCAATCGCAAGTTTCACCCTTTCCCTTGCCGGCACATGCAATTTGTTGAAGTTACTGTAGCATTTCTCTCGATGAAGAACTTGCGCGATGTTACCAAGTTTCGCGATTTAACGCGATGTTCAAAACGAATAATTAAGAAAATTAAATGTTGAAATATATATGATAAATAGATGATATGATTACATAATTAAAAAGAGGTAAGATGCTTATAATATAAAAAAATATTTGTATTTTTTCAAGTGTTTTTACTCAAATATTTTGGAAATAATGCTTTTGTTATATGATCTATATTAATATTCTATAACTTTGGTTTAAAAAGCAAAATCAAATAATTGATTTTTTTAATCCCTTATTTCCTGGATAGAAATAAAAAAAATAATTATGATTTAATTATTATTTTATTATTTAATATATATTATTGTTAATTATCATTATATTTTTAATACAGTCATAGATTATAATTATAACGTTTTATGTTATCTTTCTTGCGAATAATGCTTATGACAAATGCTTATTGACCTTAACACCGCACCCTCGTCTCGTGCTCTCTGCCCTGTCCTCATTCATCACAAGAAAAGGAGGAAAAATGAGTTTAGCAAGTGTTACCCTTCGTCGCTAGAGGCGATGAAGCAGAGAAAGAGAGAGATCCAACGTTATACGGTGGGCCTGACTTCCATTCTCATATATCAATGGAGGCGCTAGCCAAGTATCGAAGTAGATTCTAATGAAATCAATTTATGCGACAATAGCATTAATTACGGACTGCATAGAGGTAATTATCGATTATTTAATCATTCAATCTTTCATATCGATAATATACGATAGACTTATAACCCCTGCAGCGAAAATAAACGATTAGAAGAGCCGATGTGTCCTATCAGAATATATATTATAATAGTGAGTGATATATATTATTATAATAATGAGTTTAAAAAAAAATGTATAAAACGATTATGAATATTAATTACATTCTACTATATATTATAATTGAGTTTATTAAAAATTAAATAATTTTGAATTAATGCAGATTGAAAAATTATCAATTACAGTCGCACTTTATCCTACTGTTCTACATAAATATTAAGTGTATCAATATTACATAATGCATTTACGTTATTCCATTATGTATAGGGTTTTTTCTCTATCTCTCTCTCTCTCTTTTTTTTAAATTTATTTAAAATAACATTTTTAAAACTTTAAAACATTGTTTTATGTATTTAGCATCTACAATTAATCCTTTTAGTACGCCGTTCCACTAGTATTACGTTAATTATAAGTAACGATGCGCCAAGTGAATATATACGAGCGGTACCATCCTCGTAAAGCAGGAATACGGTATACGGTAAAAAGTACCTCGCGCGAAGAGAATGCAATTAACGAGCTTTAACTTTACGCGTTTTAAGAGTGAGTAAGGGGATCCTAAGACGCGATCGTTCCAATGAAATATTCCTCGTGTGGAAGTATGGCTCGCGGATTCAACCAGCTGGCTTACAGCTAGATGCATCGTTGCATTTGGCGGAGCTGACGCTCGAGATGAACGACAATGTCCTGAGTATTTACTCGAAATAAACGTTGATAATGCTAGGTTTGTTTCTTTTTTTTGTTTTCTTTCTCTCTCCTTTCTTTGTTCGGAGTGGCAAAGCGTGTTACAAGCGATAGCAGAGCTGAGTAACTCGGATAGCGGTAAATCTTTACAATCTTTGCCGGATTTTAATAAGGCAATCCATCGAGGAGTTATGTTGATTACTGTACGCGTGTAGGAAAACGATAGAATAAGACAAGCCATAAAAAAGAAGGCATAAAGTATGAAAGCGAGTAGAATAGCAAGACCATTTTCCAGGCGAAGGAGCAAAAGCTTTTATCCCGTTAATTTTATGCAGACGGAGCCTTTCTCCCTTCGATTCGACAATAGGAGAGGAGAGAAAGAGAGAGAGAGAGAGAGAGAGAGAGAGATGTATGAAAAAGGGGAGCGCTGAAAATGACTCTAACCGTTAATCCAATTGGCCTTTGCGAGAATTAAGGTTGCTCGTTCTCGCTGTCACACATCTCGCACCTACCTATCTACCTACCTGCGCGACGCGATGTTTTTTACCTCGCCAGTAGTGCCGTAATTAGGTGATAATTATGTGAAACATTTACAAAGCTCGACAAAGCAGAGAACATATTTCGCACTGTACATGTTAATGTATATAAGAGACGTTATGCGAAAATAATTATAGCACTCTTAATTTCGTTCGATTATTTTTTTCTAATTTTCTTCTACGTGAATTTTCGTTGTACACACACATGCAATTTTTGCATAAATATATTTTTAAATATCGCAGCGAAATATGTTATGCGTAAACATTATAGTAACAATTTTAATTCTAGCTGAACTATGTTTTTGACTTTCGCGATTATAATTTTATCGGAAATGCTTCGTTCGCGCCGGTAACGAATTCAGGCCGCGTACGTTCGATACGTAAAATTCGGGATGGATCTGTGGGAGTTTCGAGAAATCGCGCGAGATTAAATGACAAACTTTTAATTATTTCGCATTTCACAGCGAAATGTTTAATCAGCAAAAGCTGAACATACTGCCATGTCGCATGACGTATTGCGCTTTTCATCGCGGGTCGCAGCTTGGCGTAATGTGCTCAACTAAACGCAATTAAAAATTGTAACATGTACATTTTAGGAGCGAGAATGTCTTTTTTTTCACACCTGCATTGCACTGACTAAATTCCACTATCGTAAGTGCCAAATGTTTAAAACTGCGAGAATTGTTTTTATCGTATTTTTTTTTTTTATTTTTATTTTTATTTAGTACGCTACAACAAACAAAAATATATTTATTTAATGAGGAAAAAAATGTATGTTGCCACTTTTCTTCGTACAAGAATAGAAGTTTCAATTAACAAATAATCATCAGTTAATAATTATTAAGTTTGAAAAATTATGTATAAAAAATGACACGGATACTTGACAGATTATCAATCTTTCGTCCATTCCTTTCCCAAAAGTTACAAGCTTTTGAAGATGTATAAATGACATTCGTAGAGTTTGCTTCTGAAAACAATGAACTTGCCGATAAATATCTTTTCTCTCCAATAACAAATATTCGACCATCGAATATGCGCGCTATTCCAGACGGAGAAGTTAACATACTTCTTGATAAGATGAAAACTTTCGAACAACTCAATAAGATACGAGAGTGAAACTGCGTTTAGCGGAGAGGAACGCTGAGTTGCTCAATAAAAGCATGACGGAAAAATGTATCGGCAGCTGAAAGTTGGAGCGCACGAACGTTTGGTCGACGAAACTTTTTAAATGCCCATTAAAATCTGTTGTAATTCTCTCATTCTGCGAGAATGTAACCGTAAAATCAGGTGGGCTTACAATTCGCGATATCTCCGCGTGTAATTTGCATTGAACAGTCGCATAAAGAGATCTTATAAAAGCGCATAAAATTATTTCATTCTGTACTTTTTCGAGGACAACTACTCTTTTTATTTATTTATTTTAAAAATTATCGCAATAATGAAAAAAATAATTAAAAAAAAAAAAACAAGATTTTATGCAAAATTCTTAATAGCCCAAAATATCAGAGAGTATATCGCGTCTAAATGCAGAAGAATCGTATAATATCTTGGCGAGAATATATCAGTAACAACGGCATTCTCTCTCCGTGCGTGTGCCGCTATAATTGAGATTTCTTTATCATAGCATGCATTCGCAAGCGAGAATGCTCGTTTCCGGACACCTTTTGTTCGCGCACGATGCAACGGAAGAGTGTTGTTATCTCGCGACTGGGAAATTTTCCTGAGTTACAGCCTCGAATCCAGTTGGACCGACCCGTTAATTAGCGACCGAAAGAAGAATAGCCGTGAGACTCGTAAATTAAGAACAATAGGGAGGAATACGTGGTAGATACGGCTGGGTTACTGGTGGCTGCGAATTTTCATCGACCAACGCTCGGTGCATTCTTCGAACATCGATGGAAATTAAAAAAAAAAGAAAAAGATGTCACAAGGTACGAGAAACCTGTGTATAGCTCGAAAGCGAATAAAAGCGAGGCGAGATAAAAGTAGTCGAGACGAAACAACAGCTTTTTGTGTTTAGTAATGATTGAAGAGGGCAACGACTAATGACAAAAGTATGTAAACTAGACATTGTGATTCACCGTATGTACTACAAAAGCCTGTATATATTTCTCTACTCTATGTTTTTTGTATGTATAAATATTTAATTTTCGTATATATGTAACATTGAAAATTTTAAATTATAAAATAACATGTACATGTTTTTTTGCAAATATTTTATAACATATAGATATATATCTATTTACTATAAATTCTTCGCTCACCTGTCAATTTCGCGAAAATGCAACGCGAGTCGCATCGTTTAAAGCAAGATAAAGAGTTATTTTCGTAACTGCAATCTGTTTGATGTCTATCGATGTTGGAATTTTCTACAAAAGCTTCTACACACGTACACATATACAATGTCTAACCAAATATTTATCACGCGATGGCACTAGCGTCCGGAGCGAAACGAAGCACGCGGATTAGATGGCAGCCGAATCGGTAAGCTCAAAGTGCCAGGTCGTACTTTGCCATACGAAAAGCTCGGGATTACGTGCACCAGAAGCGTGAATCAAACGCGCCGTGCTAACCGAATGCATCCGCAGTATTAAGTTCGAGCGCACAGGGAACGTGCCGAGAGACGAGTTCTGGCTTTTATGTTTGAGGGAACACGCGAATACCCCCTTTTTCTCGCACCTCTGCAATGTAATTCTTTCGGAAGACAAACGTTATGTCATGGAGCGCTCCGCTCAGTCCGGCCGACAGATTGAATAACGTATGAACACACGCGGTGTTGCCTCGATTTACCAACTTGACGGTACATTCGCGATTCTCTTTTTGAATTGCAAACGAAATCCCTCCTCGCATCATCCTCGGACACCGAGATACTTGATTTCACGTGAAAGAAAACGATATGTAATAATGCTTTAAAATTGTCGAACTCTATAAAGCGTATATTATAAGCTGCTATATAAAATATTTTAACAGGACAAAAAATATATATATTCGGGCAAATTGCGGCTTAATAAAAGATTTCAACTTGCGATAGAACAAGCGAAGATTACTTCGATAAATTCTATAACACGCAGAATAGTCTACACTTGATTGAGAGCGATTTCGGATATATGGAGAAACGAGAAAATCGGGTGATTTCACCGTCGAGCAAGTGCGGAAGCGTCGTCCCGGAAGACAAATATTTATCTCCTTTGTAGCTCGCGTTCGTGATATATAGAATGGAACTGCCGCCAAATATTTTCAGTGAGCGTCGAATGACAGGCTTCGTGTGCTTGCGCCGCAATATTAAATAAATCATGGCGGATCGAATTTCCGGAATGTACACGCGTTACATATGACAAGTCTCGTATCGGTGCATATTTATTATTAAAGCTAATTACAGCGCGCCTCGAGAACAAGATAGGCATACATGCCTGCGAGGTACGTGGAGTTAATTACATCTTAACCATATACAGTATTGTAATAATGTGCGGAAACACACCCGGAGGATATTTGCTCGAGTTGCCAAACTGCACGAGCCGGTTAAGTATAATGAAACGCTTTGTACGGTGAGATTAGAATCAAACGGTAAATGCCATTCTCCAGATTATTAAGAGTCCCTGTGCCGTTATTGGCATCGCAACGTATGCACGTACGTACACGCGTGTGCGAATTCAACCGCGTTTATATTCGCGAATAGCGTGGAATATGCGCGCGTTAAAAACAAAACGGTCGGTTAATTATCGAATGCGGAGTACGCGATAATCGTCCGTGGCGTTTGCGATATACGAGTACAAGGTGCCGTTTAATTCAAACAAGATATTAAAGCGATGCATCATCCCCGCATATTCGAACCACTTTATCCGTAGCTTTATCTCAGTTTCCGTAAATTTCCGGGAACGTACGTGCGAATAGATGATACTAGAGAGAATTATTTTTCTTTCTTTATAGAAGAATCGCGAGAGCGACAGAGACGCCGTATCAGAAAGAAAATTCTTCTCAAAAGATGAGAACAACTTACGCTTGTCAATGATTTTTTTTCTCCAGGAATGCATATCTTATAAATGCCATCTTGTATTATTTTTTGCCTGTGTAAAACGCATATGAAAATCAACATTTTCCACATATTGGGTATTTCTTTATTTCTAAGAATAAAATTCAAAAAACTGTTAGCAAGTTCTACACATATTACTTTCTTAAATTATCTACTTTCTTTCCTTTATTATATATAATAAATTATATATAAAATATGCAATACAAAATTTATGCGATATACAAAGTACTTCATAAAACTTGAATTCAACTTTAGGTGCAGTCAGATTACATTTAGAGAGGTAGCGTTTTATTACATAATTCTCGCGCGAGGTGAAAATGCGTTTGACATTTATTATGGAACACTGCAACACTTTGTGAATCCATGAGTATCTTTTACAAGAGCATCAGGTAATATAAGAGTTAATATCTTGATAAGATATCTTACCTAGACGAACGTCTAGACGGACTCTGGGGCATATTTCATCAACGTACTTGGCCTGACCACTCCGGGAATACGAGTAAAAGATCGGGACGCGAAAGGATATCAACCTGATTATCAACCCTTTTCGTGGGATGGATACCTAGCGCTAGCCACTTTTAGCACGCCACGTGTGAACACTCGGTCAGATGTCGCTGCATTATTTGTGCGCTGCAGAAGAAGCGAGAGATGCTGAGGCCGCGGCTGGCCGATCGAGGGAGATGGAACGAGCAACTTCATATATGAGGAGATATACGGGGAGTACATCGATCCGACCGCAGCTCGATTGCCAAACCACCGACTGCAATGCAGCGTCCGCCGCGCCGCGATGCATCGGGATCTCTCTGCAGTTGCATCGACGCCGGGTAGTCGGCCGCGCCGTGGGAAATTTAATTTCGAGCAGGCTTTGCGCTTTACGCTCGAAATGTAACCGCCACCGGCAACGATCGTGTTCCCTGTGCGCGGTTATTTTCGTGAGATACGCGAAGAGTACCAAAAAAAAAAAATAAAAATATATCGCAACGAAGGGAAAATGCGCAGTGCATCGGAAATTCTTTTCGAAGTAGTCACTTTTGTTTCCGTTCATCATCCTTATTCTCCTAATCATCGTTCGAATTTAAACACAAATTTTGATCGATTTTTTCTGCAAATATTCTGATGCCTCCTCTCCTTTGATCGTTGATTAATGCTTGTTTTCCATTTTAATTTTTTAACAACTATTAGTCGTGAAAAAATATGACGTATTCGTCGGAAATTCCGTAAAGCGTCCATAAGCGAAAATTGCTGCTATCTGTTTTGATATTCTAATTTGGTACATATACGATAATTGTATTATCATTTCCAAATTATGATTTGGCTCGACATTCCTGTTAAAAGTTGGCAATAATACAATAATTGCACTTAATAATTGTTCGCGAATTAACATAGATAATTAAAGAGAACAATCAAAATTTAAATTTACAAAAATCACGTGAGGTTTTTTGTCACCTAAAAAAAATGAAGTTGTTATTCAATGGATATTTAAATAATCCTGAAATTTTATCTTGTTCTCTTTTCTAAATTTTGTGTATATCAAGAGTACTTCTATGCCAGCAAGTTGTTATTCCCGCTATTCTTCGCATGCAAATTGGAGATGTATTGCTTTCAATTTGTGACTTTTCAACTAATTACTTTTCTTTTTTGTTTATTGATTTATTTTGTCTCTTTTTCTCTCTTCCTCTCTTTCCTCTCTCCCTCTCTATACATTAATATACCACTTCCAAACATTTTACATTCTTAATAAAACTGCAGAAGAACGTAATTGTATATAATTCTTTAATTTATAATGACTTTGCCATAACTGATTTTAATTTGCATTAAATATCAAACAAAAAAATAATAGATAAAATAATATTGCATATTTATTAATGTGATAATTATGTACTTTTATAAATTATGATAAACATATATAAATATATATGTATACAATATTATATAAATTAAAATATATATTTCTATGTGAAATAATCAAAATGTAGATATGATTTATCTAAATTTATAGAAAGATAAACAATTTTTAGCACTGTATAGAGAAGAAATAAATTGGTAATTCTTCGTAATTATAATTTGTAGGTCGATCAAGAAATTTTCATACAATTAAAAGGATCCACAGGAAACAGATCGCAACGCCATTCAACTTGAAGCATGGGTAACAGGATACCAAGCGCGTAGAGAATATCATGGGGTGAAATTGCAAAATAGCAAGGATATCTAACTGGTTTGTTGTATGAAGGATAACAGAAATTTCACGTGAAGTTTACCTACTACCCCCGACAGAGGGAAGCAAAGGTATGATCGATAGAAGGGATTGTAATATCGCTGCTGCACAGGTAAAGCACTCACGTTCTCAAAAGCGCGAATACTTTGAATTTCAAACAATAGTCGTGCTTTGCCATTGTTTTCGTTAAATATCTCGACATTTTAAAAATTTTTGTATAATTATATGTATAATTATTTGATAAATATAATTATCTCACATACATTATTCAAATGTACATATGTAAAATTATCGATATAAATTACAGCATATTCAAAATGTCACATAAAATTTCATATAAAAAAGCAGCAGAAAAATTCAAGATAAAATTGGAAAGTTAAAAAAAAGTTGGGTTGGAAATATTAAGCAGATGACAAAATGGTTAAAATGATGAAAGAGCATTTCAATTAGTAGCATGCACATCCCTTTTCCTGAGTCGGATAGTCATGTTCTGCAGAAGCGGCTGGCTAATTCGATGAAACCGAAAGGGATCCAAAGGGATTAATGGGCTATCCGAGAGTTTTACGATCATGCTATAGGGCGACCTTACAGCAGCGATTAAATTACAATAAGCTTCGTTCCCTTTCCGATCTCTTAATTGAATTGCGGGGGCGGTGCAGGTGAGAGTCAGTGAACCGGGCCGCATTAAAATAACTACCGCCTCGCGGCTGGTACGTAATTGCCGTCGATAATTACGTTCCACACGGTATATTACATGTCAGCTATGTCGCACTCCTGCGCCATAGAATCCCTAGGTTAACTCGATCTTCGCGATTACCGAGAGAATTTAACCAGAAATGAAATTTTATGAGAGCGCTTTTTGAGGAGAACGAACGTTATCGATACAAGAAAATTGATTGCAATGTCGGTAAACTGTGCGAGAAGATTAACGGATTCGCCATTGCCGTATACTCCTGAAATAGATTCTTGCTAAAAAAGCTATTAGTTGTTTTAGTTATTATTTAAGAAGAAAATATTATATTATAAATTAAATTTTGAGTTACTTCAATGTGACTTTTCAATAAAATTTTCGATACACACATATAATTATATATAAGACTATTGAAATTGTTTATGCATTTAACACGTTGTGTCGAGATTGTTTTCTATATCGCTCTTTTCATTCTATCTATAGTTTCTCAAATTGTAGAGATAATACAATGAGATATAACATCTCCGGGTGGGAATGTGGAAAGAGGATACGGAAGCGGCGATGAATAACATTAAGAAGTTATTAAATTATCTGAAACTCAATTACATACTCCATGGCAGACTCTGCGTCTGTACGCACACTACTGTATCCAAGCCTGCTTTATTTTATGAGCGCTCCGTGCCGTCCAATTATATCAAGGAAAAACTGAGGTGTTATTACCATCAAGACAGCCTCGAGGGATACTCAGGATAGGAACGCGGACTGCAGTGTAGACGTTGCTAACGAGACGTCTGCCGCATTTTCAAGTAACAAGTGCCCGTCTCGCGAGCAATTGGCATCAATTTATAAAGAACTTGGGTGATTGGCGATAGCAATTCAGCCGTTTTTGAGAAATTTCAGATAAATTTCGTCGAGGAAAAATCGGATATACACAGGATGCCTTCTTCACAGAGAGGTTCTCGTTATAGTTTCGACGAATGACAACTCGAGTATCAAGATTGTGCTTCTCGACTTGTCGTCATAATGCTGAACCTAGATTTTCGATATCGGACGAAAGTTGCGAGCCAACTTTCCACGAGCAATAGCAATAGTCGGAATGGCCGAGATACATATATACGAAAATTTAAAGCATCGATCACCGTATGAATTCAACGGACCAAAGTTCTCAACTCTACTCTTTTATTGTAATTCGGGGGTTACATAATCCTCTCGAAAAAGTTTTGGAATTTTGCAGACATGGATATCTTGAAAGAATGTCCGCGATAAATTTCTGAAAATGCACTCTCTCTTCTTCATTGCTTATATATTTTAATAACCTTATCATAAAATTGTACCTTGCTGATATTTTTATACGTGTACATATATATTGCTCTATGCAGATTATGTAAAATTGTATAATTCAAATCATTTTTCTTAATTAGCTTTGAATTTGAACATTTTTTTGAATATTCAATGAATATCTATGTGTGTCTTAATTTTAATTTGTGAGCGATACGAGAAATTAATATATATTTCTTCTATTATATTTATATATTTTTCTTATTACCTTTTGACTATTTCACTTTTGCAACTTTTATGTCAAACAAGACTTTGAAGATGTTACGGACTACTGTCTTTTCAAAAGTTTCTTGTATGAATTGCTTTTGTCTTACGCGTTGCAAGGCTGAAATCTTTTTAGTGAGACGGACGCGGGGTAAAATCCTTATCTTTCAAGATTATGTGATATCTTGAGCGCTCAGTAGGATGGTGGTTCCTTGAAACTCAAGTCACGCCTTTATACTAAACTCCAAACTCTACTAAACTTTTAAACTTTTCTTCATTTTATCATATTATCCCGGATAACGAAATTTTCACTACGCTTTAGTGTTGCTTGCACTTCGTGCCGCAATTGAAGAGCCGTGGAAAGAAAAAAACATTGCTTTTCAAATATTTCATCTCTCTCTCTCTCTCTGTTATCATTTCGTAACAACGCTTGATAATGCAAACTCTATGAAATGTAATCGTTAAATTATTGAGAAATGTGAGACGGAAAATATTGGATGTCGCTATTTGTATATCAGCGATTGATATACATATATGTGTAGCGCAAACCTTAGGAGAACTGCAAATCCAGTAATTAAATACTCGGAAGCAATGCATTGCTCGATTTATGGTATGTGTTCACGTTAGCGAGACCATTCGCTGCTTTCGAGCAGGATGAGAGCGGGAAATGCAAATACCAGATATCTAGCAGACCGGCGATCGAAATGTCAATAGCTCTCGCGCGAAATTAAATGTCAGGCTGACGCACGAAGTAATCGAGAGAATGGCGTCTCTTCAATGTATTCCGCTCCTTATTCGAGTACCACCGTTACTTCAAATGCAAAAAGATAGATTGTCAGCTCGCTTTTTTACTGCGCGACAAATTTTCGCTCTGCGCGTAATCGTACTTTCTTTTTCAATGCCTGTCTATCTGAATGATTCAATGCTCATGAGATATAGACACGCAAAATACGCGATAAATATAAAATTTGATTGTCAACTAAACGATGATTATATTTTCAATCTTTCTTTTATCTCACGACAGTAATTATATTTTATATTTGCCTGACAGTAATTATAACAGTAATATGACACATACATAAAGTAATATTCATATAAAATAACATATAAAATAACATTTAATCTAAAAGACAAAAAAAAAAAAAATTTTAAATAAATAAAAATAAATCAGTAATTCAAAATGGAATTATTACATTTTTGTATTATATTTTACGTTGGATAAATATTATCAATGTGGAAACGATTATAGTTTACTGTAAACTCGGTATTGATTTCACCTGCAAGGAGAACTACTGTACAACGTTCGTCTTTGCTATATTTGTATTCCCGTGAAATGTTTACTCGAAAGATGTACAACCTATCTTTTGAGAGTCATGCTATCGGAAGATGCGTTGAAAAAGTTGTTCGCATCGCCTTGGAAGCATCGAGATGCTGTGCCGCAAAGAACGATGGCTTTGCGGCAAGAAATCACCCTTAAGGCTTTTATATAATCTGCCTGACGATTTATGTCAAAATAAATAAGGAGAGATTTATAGAAGATTTACCATGTTGTAAATATCGTGGCATAACGTCACACGGCCAAAGATTACAGAGAAATGTATATAGTATAATTAACTAAAACACAATTGTGTGTCACGTCGCTCTATATTGATTGCTAATATTTCCATTAGTAAATGATTTCAATAGATATTAATAATAATATAATTATATCAATATAATAATATAATAATTAACCTATACATTAATATAAAATTTGTGTAAAAATATTTCTTTTTACGATACATAAAGAGAAATGAAGACAAATGCGATACAATCATAATTTTTAATTAAATTAAATAGAAAATATTTTTACATAAGACATAAAGATTTTGCAATTTTCCTCATTCTCTAAAATGCATCTCTTTGCGGTTTCACCGTAATCTCTTTTATG
This sequence comes from Cataglyphis hispanica, assembly GCF_021464435.1. Classification (NCBI taxonomy): domain Eukaryota; kingdom Metazoa; phylum Arthropoda; class Insecta; order Hymenoptera; family Formicidae; genus Cataglyphis; species Cataglyphis hispanica. Next base: position 3,928,990 of record NC_065959.1, read on the forward strand.
TATTGTAGATATACCACACAGTATATGCATTCATATATGCATATATTTGCACAGAATGGAGCGTATGAATAATTCGCGTGAACTGTGAGTACGGAAATAAAGCGCGAAATTGTTTTATTGCCGAAGCAACGACGTGCTATTTCCCAGAAACTGACAAACTAAAGAGAAATGGTATCACATACCCCGATGGAATAACTCCAATTCTAATTCGAAACCTACGGCAACCCTTAACAGCGGTGATAGCTGCCATTTACAAAAGAGCCCCGGACCAACGTCCGAAGTTTGGCACTTTGAATCGAGCCATTTGGCCCATCTTTCCGTACATTTGCAAGTGGCCCTAGCCACGAAGCCGCGATCGATGCTATCATCGTTTCCGAGGATAGGTAACTGCAATCCTATTCATTATACGTGCTATATGTAGTAATGTACATGCTATACATATGGTCGAATCTAGAATCGTATACAGACATTGCATGACGATGAAATTAGCAGTAGTCTCGTAATAATGGTACGGCAAAACTTTCAAATGCAAAAAGTTTAAATCAAAAGAAATAGAACATTTTTTTTTTTCTAGAATTAATATCGTTAAAACAATACTTCGAAATATTCCTTGACTAAGAATCGATAATTTTTTTGAAATTCTATTCGATAAAAAAATTAAAAATTTGATAGTTTCTCTTGAAATTTAATTACTGCCTTTTTATAATTGTATTTATTTTTAAATATATTAATTTATTAAATATTTTGTGGCATCATTAGATCAAATCAAAAGCTCTTTAGAAGAATAATTAACATTATAATGCAAAATCAAGCTGTAGATTTTTATTATTAACAAAATTTTGTTTTTTTTTTTTCGTAAAACGCATTATTCTAGTACAATATTGTAAAGAAATTCAACGATATTAAAACAATTCTGCGAGTTTCTTTGACTTTTTAAAAGATATTTTTGATTTATCTTGGTTTATTTCTCTGTTATTATTATAATCATGCAGTTCCAACGTGAAACGAAGACCAACTGTTTACAGTTTCAGGGAACTGGCAGCAATCATCGACATGCGAGCGATCGTGAGCCACGATTCCTTTGCAACGATGTAACTTAGATGCGGTTTATCTATATTCCTTTTCCTTTTCTATCAAAAAATATTTATATAAGCAAAATTATTCTTATAAATTCTTTTTTTTATTATATTATATTATATAACTCTGTTCGCTCCAATAAACAGAATGTCGATCAATTTAATGTTATATAAATTTTGATTTATAAATTTGGTTTATACATTTTTTCTCTTTTATAATATAATAAATGGTATAATAGTTTTATAATAGATAAAAAAATTTTATTAATACATAAAAAAGCAATATTGATCTACAAAAAACAAAAGATTTTTCAGATTCAATCGTTGTAAAATATGAATAATGTAATAATATAAATGTTGAATAATGTAATAATACAAAGATTCAATTTAAAAAATCTAGGTCGACGAATGAAGAATTAGTTTTGATCAAGATTAATTAAAGATTTCTGAATAAATTCTTGAACTGATGAAATAACGATGGAATACGAACTGATTCATAATCTGACTACACAGCTAAAATAATAAAATAGTAGCTAGTTATATATAGACGGCATTGTAGTGTTTCTTTTTTATGTATTGATTTATATAATTATATATGATTGAAATTATATAAGCTCCATGTTCGGTCTGCGTGCATCTTAAACTTTGCAATTTCGTCGTTTATTCAAATTCTCCAACTTCACAACAAAAGTATCTCCGCCATATGGGATCTCTTTCATTTCCGTAACGTATGCCCTCGTTGCAATCGCGATTATCGCACAGATCCTGCACAACGGCAGAGAGTGGCATTTTTCTTCGATACATTTACAGCGCTCCTGTCTATCTGTTATTTTCCAGAGAGGCACAATAGTGATCGGTTTTAATTTCCTTTGCCTTTCGGTCGCACTGGCACTGCGGAGTTTTCTCATTCCAAAGCTTTACAGCCAGCAGTCGTACACACTGGTTCGTGCTATGGTGCTGTGATTCAAGTACCTTCGTGTCCGGCAATTTGATACCAGTCACGTACCGAATACATTTCGAAAGAATGCAAGAGGCTGCAGGCAAGAATACTCGCACGTGCAAGGAAAGGTGTATGAAAGTAATGAGTCTGCGTTCATCTAAGGTAGATAAAACAAAATAAGTGCAATTTACATGATTTTACGCAACTGATATTTTCAGTATCGCAAGTTTTTATCTGGTATTCCTGCATTAAAAATTCTATACTTCGAGGAAAGTTATAGAATAAAAAAACTGATATATTTTGTGTATCCATATCAAAACTAAATTTTATTGAAACAATTGTATAACTATCAATATATCCCGTTTTCTAATTTTGTTTTTATTTTTCGTTTTTCTTTTTCATCTGCGTCAGTGAAACAATAAAAAGGAAAAAGTGTTTGTCAACATCAAAATTGAAGAACTGCAAAAGCAATTATAAAGCTTAAGCTGAGATAAAATAATATTTTTATAATGAATTTTTATAATGCGTTAAGAGAATTTTAATCATTTATATTGATTATAAATCTTCTTTTATCAGAGCGTAGTCTAGACACAGATGCTTTTATTCAATTGAATTTTCTATTTATTTTTTGGTGGTACAGTCCACAGTGTAATTACAAATAAATTTTTCAATTCGCCAACTTTAACTCCTTATCTATCAATTATTGTGAATTGATGACATGTTTAATTTCAATCCAATTATATACTCCTATTTTTTTTATCCAATTATATATTCCTATTTTCATCTTAAGTGAAATAAACTCAAGTTTATTTGAGAGAAAAAATTCTATATTTTAATGAATAAATAAAAAAAAAATCATAAGTCTAAAGAAATCTTTGAAATCGCTGCAGTTTCGTTGCCATTACTTTGATAAAGTTTATTTGAAATTTTTCTCTATATATTTGTACTTCCTAATCGATATTGTGAAGAGGATAAGCTAAAAAACACAATTTTCTCGCGTTAAATGTATATCGCAAAATATCCTCACGAAGCACACAGACAAGTCTGCGCGTTTCTAAGGAAACGCTATTAGTTTTAACCACAAACGTTCCATAAATCTCGGTTTCTTCGTGATAACAATGTTGGATTAATTTCTTCAATTACTTTTCCACACAACGGTATACATCATCTGTTGTTATCCGTATTTTTACGTTGCATCATCTCTCATGCAACAAAATGGGAAATACGGATAAAAGAAATTAAGCGTTTCCGATTATATCAGAGAGAATATAAATTTATATAAATGACACAGGATATAAAAAAAAAAAATAAAATAATTTATAGCTTCTAAAATATTAAAAAATCGATAGTGTGCACATTTGTATATGTATGTATATTGTATCTCTTTATTATTTTTAAATTTAAAATTAAATGTGAAGAATTGTCGATAGTTAAAAGTGTACACAGTTTTACCAATATATTTGTGTTCCCTTTTAATAATATCGACAATTCTTCAAATTTAATTTTAAATTTAAAAATAATAAAGAAAGAGATATCATATATAATATGTACATAAATGTGCACACTCGGTTTTTTAATATTATAGGATCCATAGATTATATCATTTTTTCTTTATTTAAATATGAATAGAGAACATTTTTTTATGCGAGAGAATGCGAATGCATAATCAAGGAATAAAGAACTTTGTACTCAACAATGAAAAGGAAAAAAGTTTCTGGATCAAAAATTAAGGGGAAGGATAGAGAAAAATATATAACTTTATCTTTTGGAGGCCGCGAGAGTTTCGCAGTTTAGCCTACATTCGTCTATTCTGCGACATTTTCAAACACCGATACGCAACCGACTTTCTCTGTAAAGTAGGTACTTGTAGTTTGGCTTTAAACTCCGCTCCTCGCAAAGCCTGCCCGCAAACTCCTTCATGCAATTAAGCCGATTACGGCAAAGACCCGATTAACTAAGGCCCCACGTTAAAGTTTTGTCCTTTACTTTTCACTTTTTAAATGGAGATTTCCAAAAAAAGTATTTTACGTGCCTCATTAAACGACAATAGCAGCATGATTTTTTCTTTCTGACAAAAAAGTATTATTAGTAAATAATTGCAACAGTTTCAGTTTACGATTTCATTGACATATTTTGTTAATATTTTAATTATGCTAATAGTTTAATTATACTCATTTAAGCCGTTATCAATAATCAACATGTACAAAATATGTATAAAATATAACAAGTAAAAAGCATAGGAATACAAAAGCTGTAGCGTCTTCTCTTCTGATCTTCTCGTCTTCTCTTCTAATCGCGAATGATGGTGGATTAGGTCGTTTCGACTTTTACTTCGACGTAAGCCTCTCAATGTACTTTGGAAGTTCAAATTCTCGTGCTTTTTATGGTAAATGTTCTTTTCTGCCCTAATCCCTTACGACGCGCACCTTTTGATATTCAGCGCTTTTCATTAACAGCAAAAAGAAGCATTCGTAGCTATCGCGCGCCCTGCTACAGAGAGATTCCGCATTACTCTCACTGTAAATGTACGATGCAATAACATGTGCTCATCCTGTGACCACGCATAAAGAGAAAAAAGATACGGTACCGCATAATATTTTAACTATTTTATCATAATATTCACAGCAAAAAGCAGAATCTGGGCAATATCAGTTACTTTCAAAGTGCCAGCATACGACAGAGAGATAAAAAAATCATCAAAATATATGCACACTGGTACTGGCAAAAAAAAAGAGAATCCGAATCATATATCCACGTATTCAAAGGATTAATCAAAAACGCATTAAATTTGCCGATAAATAAATAGCAGTTATCAATTTTCAATGCGATAATTATTTCGAATTACTTGCAATTGTAGCTTTCGTGATTAAAACATTGCACATAAACGTCTTAATTTTAATGACAAAATGCACGCATTTCTCTCTCTCTTTTTCTCTCGCAATAATATAATCATATGCGTAATCTCGCATATACACATAAAAAGTATTTTATTTATTAATTGCGCAAATATAATAAACAGTGCACTATAATTATAGATACACAATAAATCATATTTAGCTGCATTCGCGCAAACATCAGGCACTGCATCCGGCGATGCGTAGAAACAAATCATCTATTGTTTACCAGTACATGGCGCGACGTGTGTTACTATTGTTTATTGAAAAGTAGCGAGTAATAGAACCCGTCGAATAAAACACTTTTATTCGACTCGTTCCATCGACACGTACCGTATAGTAACAAAAAAAAAAACGTGTCTATTTTTTTCTTTTTTACACAATAGAACATGCATGCCTGTGCACTTTTAGCTTTACGTGTCACCTGTCGTCTATATCTTCGAGTGTTTTTAGACATAGAGAACTGAATGCAATTTGTCGTTTATATAAAAAGTACATGAAACTATGCGGTCGATATGTACACAGAAAAACGATGTCTTCGCTCTTGGCGAGATTATTTTTGACAGATGTAGTTTACTCGATAATTTGTCATTGTCTTCGCAGATATGAATATATCATGTCTGTTATAAAATTCGATAATTGTTTAAATTTTTAGTAGAACAAATTATTCTACATTTTGCAGAAATTGTATAATCGAAAACTGGATTTAATAAAACTATACTATATTTATACGCATACACACATTATAACTTTTTTTCTCTAATAATTTTTTATCAATTTCAGTAAACAGTGAAAATTTTTATATTTTCGACAAGATAAAATTCGCTTAATAGTTTTGTGAGATTTTCTCAATATTTTCTATATACTAGTTATTTTTTTCTAAACGTTTTATAAATTTAAAAAAATTTTTTATATAAACAAAAATATATATTTTTTTATATAGATTTATATGTATATCGTATACAAAGCAAACTTTTACCATCGAGAAAATACGTTTCCGGAGAGTATTTCGTAAATGTTCGGCAAAATGACGAAGTTTGACCCTTAAATTTTCTCACTTTTGAGAACGTTTCTAAAGTTTTGGCTTTGCGGAATCTTACGACAATCTACTATGCTCCATTCAAAGTAGTTCAATCGGTTCACTCGGCTTTCAACACTCTCTAAAATAGCTGCTGGCTTATTCCATTCAAAAAGTCAAAATTTCAATTTATTTAAATCAATTTTTACGTTTCAACTACTGTCAATTTTGTAAAATCAAACAATTAACGTGGAGTTTGATATAAAATCCTATATTGCATTTAACACCGGATGTAAAAAGTGAATGACATTATAACGATATGTATTTTAAAATATACTCTGAGAATATAAGGCAATAAAGTTGACACAAACATGATTGAAACGATAATCGTGTTTATAAAGTGACACGTTTGATATATATTAAATGCGTAAATGGCTACCGTTAATGGAGACAAATTAATCGACGCAATTAATACGATCGAAGTATTGTCATAATGAAAAAGACAGACATAAATCGCAGCATGATTTGATTGATGAATCAATCATGCTGATATATTCATAGATTTTGTATTTTAGCTTGCAGAAATTGCAACATGACAAAACAAAACGATCTATTGTGTTCTTGCGCCAGAGAAAACACACCCGTGTGTGCAACTGTACTGACCAATCGTTAGCAGATACCTCGGTGGCTTTGGCTGAAACCATTTTTCACGACAGGACAGCTCATTTATTTACACCCTACTCGTAGCAGCTTTTGTCTCGTAGTGGCGGCGCGATGCTCAGGCATAGGGTTTTTGCGCACAACTGATCGATAGGAAAAAATTCAGCAATTTTAACAGCTGCCGACATCGGATATAAAGAATCCAGCGATGAAGACTGAATTTTTGCTTACTCAAGCAAAAAAGAAGGAACTTGCCTTGAAGAAAAGTGACTCGAAACGTGACTTAAAAGTACGACGAAGAATCTCGCAAAATAATGGAGGAAAATTTTCGCTCTTCAGCGCTTAAGTAAATAATATCTCTGAATATTTTATCGTGCAAAGTAAATCGCAAACTATCACTTGTAAGACTAATTGGTTTCCCTAAGAAGCCATGTTTGAACGCAATGACGACTAGTGTGGCCAGATATCTGGCATCGTTAGAACAATCATACATCCCTTGTGACTTATGCTGCCTGCGTTTCCTGCGAAGGGATGAGTCGTCGGGAGGAATCGAAGCGCCAGTTTCCTCGTCTCTCTCTCTCTCTCTCTCTCTCTCTCTCTCTCTCTCTCTTTCTCTCTCGACACGACCGTCCGTGGTGGTTATCAGCGACTCCTTGCAAACCCAACGCGGCGGATATGCAAAGTTTGACGTTCGTGGATGCGCTAATGGTCGGGCTGAAACGAGTCTCTCAAGATGATAACGCTATTTAACTAGAGGTGTTCCCAGGGATAATATTCCATTGAAGATTCTCTAAGGACACGGCGGCACCTTGCGCGGCTGCCAAGTAAACGCGTCATCGCGAAACTTGCGCGTTACGGAATGATCCTATAACGGTGTTACATTATGCTACAGATGTTACAATATATACGGAAACATTAATTAAGCGGAGCGCGACGACGGCCGAGCGGCTGGAGAGATATCGAAACGAAGCACGGTCGGTGGAGAGTAAAAGAGATTTAATTGGAATGTGCTTAATTTAATGTAAAATCTAAGGAATCTTGCTCCATAGTATTTATTAATGCAAATTGTTTTTAGTACTCTATGCGTTTTAATTAGAAACTCCGCCACGATATTACGCTCGTAAGAACGTACAATTGGACGTTGAACGAATATTCCTTACTTTCCTTACTTTTCAGTTTATTTCTCGACAATTGTAAAACTTTCCACGGAAACGTGGAAACCCCTGAGAGATCTGTCGTGGGCTGAAACGTATCGAACATTCAAATCCCATTCGGATTTCATCGGGCACCATCTTGATTTATTCGCGCTGCAAAGTATGGTTACATTTAAAGCCCCGGCTGCAAAGGCGGGTAAATGACGGTCGATGGTTAAGTTAAGCCTTTCCGGAGCTTTCTTTGAGATGTAAATCACAATGCACCCGCCGACGCCTGAGAATGAAGACGCGCGGCGGCCAAGTTAAATTGCGACGAAGGCCAGCCTCATTGCTAACCACCTCCGTAGCGGGGCTGTCGATTGAAGCTACCGCTTAATGAACTGTAATTGTCGCGGACCGGCTGATCGATCCACGACTGCCCGTAGCCTTTGGAAAATGTAAAGTACTCAATCAACTCATTCGCCGTAACTTAGGTAGCCGGGCATGAGGAATTTTTATGCGTCGCAAACACAAACCTCATCGTTTTTATCGTTCCTTTCAATCATCTTCATTGCATTTCTACGAATTGCATATAGATTGTTTCAGAGGGAAAAAGAGAGAGATAGAGAGTGAGCTTGATCTTATTTTAAAAATAACTTGTTCAACTTTAATTGACATATTTGAACTTTGAATTTTTACAAAGAAAAAGAAGAAAATTGCAAGTTACTCTTATCATTTTTAAAAATAATAATAAATAAGGAAAAATTTCTTACTCGTATCGCATCTGCTTATTTCACCATTTAATAAAGTTTCGCACACTATATGTATAGTTGTATACCAAGCATAAAAAAGGTGGCAACCGCAAGCGTGATGAAAAATTTGAATTTATATTGGATGACGTTGGTCTATGGCCTCGATTTTCAATACGTTCGTATAAGAAGAGCGGTTTTACAGCAATAAAATCTCGGGTGAAAAAAAAAAATCGATAAAAGATATAAAAATAAATTCCATAATAATTTCATATTTTGTCAAGAATTTCTCGCATAATCATGCTTTCGACAAATTTTCTGTATATGCATTTCAACAACTACGAGAAACATCTGTCGTGTCGCGACATTAAATGATCATAGTATCTGTAAACCAGCGACGCACAATGGTTGCATCTGATGCGGAGAAACTCGGCAAACGTTATCGTTGGACACCCCAGTCGCATCCTTTTATGTAAACGGGCATACAAACGCGTTGTGCATACGAGATGTATCAAGAGTCGTGTTGTAGTCGCAATGTGTTTAAAAGTCCAAACTGTCACTGCTATTTGTCGCGCAAATATAATTCCTAAAAGAAGTTTTGATAATTTTATATGAAGTTTTGAATTGAAAAAAAAATCGTTAAATATAATTAAATATATAGTACATATTTTTCATATTGAAAACAAAAAAAAAAAACATTGTAATCAAAAATGGTGATCAAATAGCTTTATAACGTAAACGCTATTTCCTTTTTTCACTTATTTCCTTTTTTGAAATTTACATAAATTTTGATGCAATTATAAATTACCATAATATTTGCACGTAAAACACACACGTTTATGGCACTTTTTGTGTCAAAAACGATCATTTCTGAAAGTAGGCTCGTTCAACATTTATGAGAATATTTACACAAACTTTGAAATTTAAACATAAACGGCAAACAGTTTCATCACATATTCGTGTAAAAATTTAACCGCCATTTATTTAGAGTGATTGCATTCTTTTAACATCTTTTAATAAATACATTTCAAATATTATGTCTGTATATATATCGTATTAGATTATTAATACTTCTATAAAAAAGTTGTTAGTGATAATGATTAATAATGATATGACACGATTGCAAGTGAGAAACATGACATTTTTAATTAATTTTAAAGATTTAACAGAATGTACTTGTTTGTACTGTTAAAAAATAATGACATTCCTTTTAAATGAAGAGAAAATGCGAGAAAAAGATTTATCAAGATTGATATTGTATTGTGGTTTCTTCGTCGCTTGACTAATAGAATGCGCACAGCTCAACTTGTTATATAAAAAGTAAGAAACAGAAATACAAAGCAAAAGACAGAAATTAGAAAAAAAAAAAATACAAAATACGAAATAAGAATGAAATATACGATCGCTGTAAATATAATTTTGAAAATTTAACATTCTATCGTTGTTTAAAAAATTAATACTTTGAACGTAAAAAGAGAATCTTATGAATATAGCATAAACATTTATACCTATGTATTTTTCCTAAGACGAAAATAATTAAATCAAATTTAATATTGGATCGATATACTTTTCTTTGTTTTCGAGAAACATTAAATAATAAATTTAATAAATATTTAATATAAACTATTAACCTCTCCCCTCACAAAAAATAGCATTAACATTACTCTTCTTTTATAAATATTTATACAACGTACGCAAAGAACGATTGCGCATAAAATTATGCGAAAATAATTAAATATCTTGAAATCTAATGTCTGTGTCTTTTATATAAAAGTCAACCAAGCTTTCATCTATCAATGTGTTATATAACAAATTCATATCGCCGGCATTCCAGTGCGGATTTGATCTGTACGAAGCATTAAGTTTTCCGCTTTGACATGATTTGCAGACGAGCTGCAGCACATCAATCGGCCCTCGCGACGTATGCCTATCACGGCATTCTTCATGGGAAACGTCCCAATAATTCACTACGGCAAATCGAACAACAATCCATTTCGCGGCTTCTAGAAATATGAAAGATATAATACATCGTCACTCTTTCCATTTACTCTAATTTCGTAAGCGATACGTGTCGCCATTGACAAAGTATGACAGAGATACCGTGGCATGGCGAAGCGCGTGAACGTTACGTGACGTAGAATGCTTATAAGCGCGTCATAAAGCCGAGACTGTGACGGCGACCCACCACCGATCGCCAAGTCGTAAATATCAATCGGACAAATGCACATAAATTGAATGTATTGATCAATATGTCGATAAGAAAACACGGATTCATCTAAAAGCATGAAGATAGAATCCAATCGTTTCAGGAAACCGATATAAACGCTACCGCGAAATAAAGATCGATGATACCGTTTTAAAGATATCTAATAAACAACGTTTGCATGAAAATTGTACGTTTGAAAAGATTAACCGATCATAAACAAAATATTTTGCATAAAAATTGAAAGGGCAATTGAAAGCTATTTGTAAAAGATAAAAAATGTTAAATCTTGATAAATGTTGTCGCGTAAAAATATTATACAAAATACATTAGTGTGCATCAATGTTCAAAAACAAAAATACTTAACTAATTTGTTTACGATAAGCACAGCATATATGTCTAAAATGCCTAATGAAATTTATGTATATGTAAATTTCAGCAACGTTTCTAGAAAACTTTCAGCTGGCAGTCAGATGTTAGCATCACTTGAATATCGCGTGCACAACAGCCAAGCTTGTAGACTTAATATACGCGGCGCTCACATTTACGATCATGACTTGCTGAAAAATTGCATTTGTTATTATGAAAAATACAAAAGTTGCGCACAAAATTGTACTTGTTTATATTAAAGTTCGTTGTAAATCAACTATTATTCTATAGAATCACATCTTAAATTAAATTCCTATTAGTGTTAAAGACAATTTTTTGTCAAAAATCTATAAAAAGCCAAATTTCATAAATTTTCACAAAAATATGAATTTCACAAGATATAAACGTAAACGATGCGACAAAGCAAGTACTCAGGGATTCAAGAACATGAATGTACAAAGATTCAGAGATCAAAGAACTGAGCTCTGCATAAACATCTCCTCTAGATCTTGAAAAATATTTACATCGTAGAAGTATAAGTAAAAATCAATAATTTCAAAATTCACCTAACAAATCTTAAGATCTAATTTCGAAAATTCTTCAAATATTTCAAATATCTCTTTTGCCTCTCTAACATTTATTAAATAACAAATATGCAATTTAAAAATTTTTTTTTTTTTTGTTTATACGTATATCGCATAATAAGAAATGTATCTTGTACAGAACAATTTATAAGTACTCTCAAAAAAATGTAAATTTTACATTTAATGCGAAATATTTAAGGCGAGAAAGATGCTTAACGCAAGAAACGCTGGCTAAACTGGATCACGAACACTTTTGGTAACCTTCTCTGGCGTGGAAAAAGATTTCCCTCCAAACTCTAACGGTAAAAGATTCTCCCGTACATATACAAACCCAACTCTGAATTTCCCGACATTCTCAAGCTGCAAGACAGCTTCCTAACTCTTTTCTACGGCGAATAAAACAACATGGTTGATGTTCCGTTGTTCATCTAAGATCTGGTAGAATGCACATTGACGGGCAGGACGTGCGCCTCCTTATCCGTGCGTCTTCAAGAATTCCGCTTTACCTGTCAGCTGTGATATCGCTCTGTCTTGGCATCGCTACTAAACGTGACTCGCATTCGCGTCTTTTTCTTCATCGCGCACTTTTGCTTGTCTCGCGACATTATTCAGTATCGTAAAACCGAAAATCCTCACAACTTCGACTAACGGTCTTCCAAGATAAACGAGGCGTCGAAAGCTACCGTAAAAAAAAACGACTTATTTTAAGATGCAGTTTTTTTCAGAAAAAATAAAATAAAAGCGATAATTCGTTATTTATATAAATAAATTATTCAATTGCTGATAATTCATATAATACATATTTACAGTTCAATTAAGCTGCATATTAATACGTTCCATTTTTACCATTAAGTTTTAAAAATCTATACAGAAAAAAAAAGTGTAACGAGAGAAAAAAAGAAAAGTAAATTCTATCAGTTTTAATGCCTCTGACTTTAGAACTCCATCTTCGAATCTTAAAAGTTCTCACAATATCAATTCAAAACAATGACATTTATAAGAATAAATGAAAAGCTTTGGTTTCTCTTTCAATTATCGCGGGAATATCTATCATAAGTTCTAAAAAAAAACCGTACGACTGATTGATAAAGTTTGATAGAGCCGAGAAATTAAGACAATGTGTTCCAATTTCTGTAAACAATTTATTAAAATGTCGAGCGTGTTGAATATAAAGTAAAAATAGGAATAATGAGTTGTCCACGAAGCGAACATCTTAGTTTCAAACTATTTCGCTTCCTATTTTCTTCTTACGATTCACGTAGAGAAAAGTACGAATTTATGTTCCACGTGGATGAAACATGGCAGCTTTAATGCGATTGTATGAAATTTTGTTCCCCTTTGTTTTCGATTCCATTTTCTCCTACTGTTTATTAATCTTGTTGCAACCAAAATAAAAAATAGGATATATTTTCCATTGGAAATATGGGAAAACAAAAACTGATATTCTCAGTTCTTTAGTAAAAATTAAATTAATTATTCTATTACAAATGTGATAACCGCTGATTGAGCACTTAAATAAAGTGAGAGCTTTGAAACTGCGGTTTAATCCATCTATCCGCATTCTAAAATATAACGTGAATTTCACAATACATGACTTTATAAACAATTTAGTCGACGCTATTGTGTTAGGATATACGAATTTTATTTTACCAGATCGATAAATTTTAGTAGGGACATAAAAGATTTATATAACATGTAATAAATAATATGTAACTTTGAAATTATTTTCACTAGAAAAGTAGTACATATATCATTAAAGAATTAATATAGGTCATTTCTACATCGAATGTTATAATATGAATATTATTACCAGAATTAGCCTAATATATGACGAAATAGATAAATCAATATACAAATTATTCCAGACTGTGTGCCAAATTTCAAATAAAAACCATTTGACAGATAAATAAATATCAATATAGAAAAGATTATGTACATATACTAAAAATTGTTTTGCCATTTTTATAAATATGTGTATTTTAATAATAGCAGCTAATTACGTAAGCATATATTATAATACGCAAGTTTATATAGAAAGAAAGAGAGAAAAAGAGAGAGAGAGAGAGAGAGAGAGAGAGAGAATCGCATAAAAATAAACTGTATATATTAGCTGGAATTCCAAGATTATAAACATTTAAATTTTTTACAATTTTTTCTTTTTATTTATTTTTACATAAATTATATATGTAAATATTGTATAAAATGAATATTTTTTTAATTTTAATAAAATAATATAATTGTTAAATTTGCGGAAGTTATGAGATTAGCCAATCATGCTCTTGTAATAGATCTTACAGTCAGAACATCTTTGTGTTCTGACGCAGTCAAAAGACAAAGAGAAAACTAAATAACGTGGTACTCTTTGAACAAAATACGTAGCATGTAATCGTCCGAGAGTATCCTTTGATACCAGCTTAATACCAGTGTATTGTGAAATTTGTTGTGAAATCGATTCAGCATGTGATTACATTCATGGTCAAATCGTTGCAAAAAGATAGTCATAGGAATTTGACGCATTTAAAAGAAGTATTTATTAAAAATACAATCCATTTTATAAAATCTTTTCATCTCCATAATTGTAATAAAATTTCTTTAAGATTTCAAATCATCTAAAAAAAAAAAATAAATGTATCAATATGCATAAATGCTTATCAATGATGCAAATAAATGTGTAATTAAAATGATGTATAGAAATGATGTATAAAAGTGTGATAATAAAATAAAATTTAACATTTAAATTTAATATGAAAATATATTTAAAATTAATTTATCTTTTTTTTAAAGAATTTTCTTTTTTTAAATGAACTTTTTTTTTTTTTAAATTCAATAAGAGAAAGTAATCTTTAGAATATTATTCTAAATTCTAAAGCATCTGTTTTATACTTGATTATTTGTAACGCTTAATATACAGAGGTGACATTTATACATACTTATACAGCTAGAGCTTCAATCAAAACTTGGCAACGAAAGCTTCTAGCCGCAAGACTTCGCAACGTGATCATGACAGCGGCCATATGGAACGTACAATGTCTGAAAGTGTAGTCAACATCCGGCATCTACTTTGAATTTACGGCCGCGTACGTTTAGCGGCCCCGAAAACAATATCGATTTTTCCGTCGATGCGAATTTAAGGGCCCTCCCGCATTGTGTGGCCTTCTCCCAGATAGCAAACTCCCAGGCGGATGGCATTTCAATTCTCCTGGAATCTAGACGCCACGCGTTTCGCTCTATTTGGGGCACCGAGAAACGGCGAAAACTTTTTCCAGAATCAGAAAGTACGGTCCGCGGTAATAAATGCGGCGCAATTTAACGTCTTGGGTTTGCCCATGTTCGCGCTTTCGAGCTTCGAGTTTGTGATATTGTATGAACTAGCATTACCGTATCGAATTGAGAGACGGGAACGTATATACCGTCGCAATAAGGGGTCACGAAGTTTTAACATTACGGTTATGGCATATCAGGCACTTAGCATATTAAAATTGCTGCAGCGAGACGCTTCTTACGACTTTAGGCCGAACGATCGTTGAGAGATATTTTATCCGATATATCTGCGGCTATTTTTACGGACTAGAGATAAATTCCTAAAAAGAAATTGCCGGAAGTGAGTTGGCGGCGGAATTAAAAGCGACGGATAATGATAATTATCTTCGCCGAGCTATCGATTTATTCATCAGCCGATAAAGTTCGGTTTTCGATTTATCGAGTGATGCACGTAATTAATTCGGCCTGCTTTCGCGTTTTCTTCTGCAAATTTTAATGAAACAAGCTTAGAATGCGGCAATAATTCACCTCTCGTATATAAAAAGAAAAGAAAAAAAAATGCGAGATTTCTTTGACCGAATATATTTTATTATTAATGAAACCTATTAGCGATTAACTAATAATCGATACTACTACAATACAAGTACAGTTTTATGCGAGGATAATAATTTAATCAGCATGAATATTCCATATTGTGAAAAAAGCATTTTATGCCTTTCATAAAATATTCATGATGTATGCGGAATACATAAGCCATCTCGTTGTTTATTCCGTATATTTTAAATTAAAAATATTGAATTCTGTTGAATAAATAACGAAATCAAATCTGCAGATTCATTTATAGCTATATACGAACGCCTGAAATTATATAACGTTTCAAAATGCAAAATGCACGATTAGAAATTTTTGCTAATTTATATTTGGATAATCTAATATATTATAATATATTATTATATTTATTAAATCTATTAAATTCTGATGTGTCCGTATTTAACATTGATTCCGCAAATGTCTGCAAATGTGTTCGTTACGACATTTCTTCCCTTTCAAAAGCATTCTTCCGATATTGGATAGAGCACCGCAGGCGGATTTTTATTTTCGAAACTGTCATCCACGCGCGAACAATAGCACTTCCTCCCCTGTCTTTGCCCCTCAGTTTCCAGATGAGCGAATCGCGTCACGATTTATTTCTTCTCTCGCGTGGACGGAGCAAAAAAAAATCGGACACATAGATATCCAGCATCGTGCACGGAGACCGCAAGGTTATACTCTTTTCTATTCTGTGTTTTATCCATCTTTTGTCTAAAGATATGAACTATAAAAAGATAATCGCTAGAGAAAGTTTCATTCGTTGTATAAATCAGAAAAATTTTTATACCAATAAATTGAAATCATGTTGAATGTATAAATTTAATTGACAAGATACATTTTTAAATAATTCTTTACTGCAATTAATACCAGAATTTTATTTGTTCAAAAATTTATATATATATAATTAATAGACAGAGTTGATAATTGTAATCTCTGTGCTTCATTTTACTTAGCGAGTAATGCAATTTTTATAACATAATTATAGTAACACATTGTTATTATGTTAAAAAATATATCAAAATCTTTTCTTTAACGATTTTTTCTTTGTTCGTCTATCATTGCTTTAAATTTAATATTTAAAGCAATTGTAGCCATTTAAGTATATTCTATGTATGTAGTTCTATTGGGACCTAACGAATATTGTAGAAATCCTTGATATAACTTCGTACTATTAAGAGATAGGTACAGCTGGATTATCAAGGTCCATACGATGGTACTGTTGAATCTCGTTGCTATGGAATTCTGGTTCTATATAACCCTCCGGTAAAATTATCGTATCTTACCGTATCTATACCGGAGAGTCTAGGTTTTCGAGATTTCGCCCGATCTAATCTTCGCTGAAAATTGTTTCTACAAATTTCCGAGACCGACGGAATAACGAGTCAGAATAAAAATAACAAATTTTCATTATTTACTCAAGCATCGTCCATTCAATCCAGCTGTCTACCGCTTATCGACGCTATGAGTGGCGATATTCAAATTGACCTGGATATTAAAGAGATTGTGAGATCAAAAAGTATAAACGCATTATAAGGCCGTTAATATAAAGATGAAGTATTCATTAAAATTAGAAATGAAAGGAAAAAATTATAAAATAGATTTTAATTAAACGTTGCCTCTCTTCTTGATTTGAATTGTTTTTTTTTTTTTTTTTCTTTATTTTATTATCAATTAGAGATAAGTGAGGCACATTCTTCCAATAAGTAATAAATAAGAATCAGCAGTTTTTGTATGCCATTTTCTCGACATTACTTTTTCATTATTATTAAATAAATATCGTTCACTCATCGAGCATTGTACAATATTCTTCTATCGGTTTTTTTTAAACATTCAAATTAACATATACTTTTATATACATAATATTATATTATTTACATGCAAACGTATTGAAAATTATTAAATATTTTTTATTGTACAATCATATGCGTGAAAAAAAAAATGTTCAACGGATACTATCCATATCAGATAAATTACAGAGAGATCCCGATATGGAATAGCCAAAGGATTTGTAACGGAGAAACTGTGTACCTTAGCTTGCTCAGGCACTGCGCAAATAGTAAACAATTAGCCATGTTCCAGAACTTTGTATGCGGATTTGGAGTAAGGATACTGGAGGAGGATTTCGCTCGTGTGAGATTTAGCATAGGGTAAATCTGTACGAATTGTGATCCCGCATATCGATACGCTACGTATAGGAGAATACGTATGTGATCAACATTTGATGATCAGTAACAGCGTCTCGAAAACGCGCAGAAAGCTACTGCATAGATGTACTCAAGCGTCTCTGAATATTCATTACGTCTCTAAGATGATATCCTGCATTAAATGCGCAATCTGTATCTACCGGGTGTGTGCAATCGTTTGAATCATAATATTTTAGTTGTATATATAGATAACAAGAGAATAACATCTCAATCTGTAATACGCGGATTGCCATTCGGAAAGTACGACCACCGAATTACACGCTTGTTAACACGAACGTTATGTAGTATCGCGGACGTAATACGTCACCATTTTGCGTTTGAACGTCACGCGGTACGATATAACGCCATATATATTCGAGAGTAAAATATACATACATATATATGTGAGCATATTTGGTATCGATCTCTAACTTTCCATATTCTCTTCCACATTGGATACGCGTGAATATTTCGGATAAAAAAAATATCAGGTATTATCGAGTTTAAACTTATTTCCATCGGAATTGCATCTGGCTAACGGCAGAATTTCACGGAATATGCATTTTTCGCGATTTGACAGCCGCCAGTTTTTGCTGTAACCAAAAAGAAAACTGCGCGAACACGACTGACCCTTTTCTGCGAGAGATATGTCATTTAAAGTTAACGAGTATCGTATGGAGAAAATACGATACTGTATGGCTCTCGAGTCAAACGATTAAACGTTAGCGCAATTCGAATTTTCCATTAAAAGAAAAAATGATTTTTCGAACACGTTTATAACGTAAATATCAAGTCAAATATTCGTTATTCATGGAATGTTGATCACGACTGATTTAATAGGGAAGTGACTTTTAACTTTAAAATAGAAAAAAAAAACAATTTAATGCAACACGAAGCATTATGCAGTCTCACGATTTAAAATGGAACAAGTTTGTGTGGAAATTCTGCCGTTTGATAATCTCACCTGTTGTTTTAACACATGTCCCTATTCAATGATTTTACAAAGAACGTTGCACATTGTAGCAATATTACCTAGTCATGTTGACACGCAATTAACGTCATGCATGTGACTGTGCAAATGTATATCTTAAACACGTGTATATTTATCTTGACGGAAAACTAGGAACGCGAAATCATATTATTGTATTAAGCGATTAGCGGCATGCCGCGTGTAACACAAACACATGCCGTCTCACGATTATGCACGTCCACCGTGTATTCCGAATAGCGCAGGTTGTGATTTATGCCGTATGCAGATGCGACTAAAGTCACTCCTCCCGGATGCAATTGACCAATGGAACACAGTGAGATGATAACAAAGATAACTGTATCAAAATGTATTTCTCGCTAATGAAATTACTACTAGTACTATTGCTAAGAGATTTCCCGAAAATTCCATCGATCGAATCGAGAGTACATTACGAAAGACGTGTTGGAGTTATGCAAATTAAATTGCCAACTCTTTTTATCGATGCGCGTGCAACTTTACATCGTATTACCATTTACATCATTATACCGTTACTTCACTCAAGTAATTGCGATTTTCTTCACAGCCCCCCTGAGATCGCGTCGCGAATATATGAAATAACAGATATGCAACATGGAGACTCGATAATGAAAGAAAGAAGAAAGCGTACAAATGAAATGGAACAAGTCAGAGTACTAAAAACATAAGAGGATTAATTTTACTTTTACGTAATGTGGTAGAATCGAATTAACATTTAGTAACGAAGCTGTGAGATTTGTTTCGTTAAAATAATAGAATGACGTTACCATAATGATTTGCCCGCCGCGTCGTAATCATTTACAAACGTAATCCTTCAAGTAACGGAGACAGTTTACGAAAGAATTCCGGTAATAAATTTACCGAGCGCGGAAACAGCGAACGCGAAGCGAGTTTGTTCAAGCGGTATGTCATTCTGATGAACAGTTAAATTGAAAATTAGTCCCACCTATCTGTTTTCCATGGAGGATTCCTCACGCCTTGCTCCCCGGACAGTTCTCTGCCGTGCAATTCAATTTTCCGAGAACACGCTAGAATCTGGGCCGCGCCACAATAGCAGTTTCAATTTTCATTATAATCATTTTGAACTCTGTTAGAATTCCATCGAATAAAGCTTGGCCCACGTTTGCGAAAAACAAGCGATATATTCGCGATATAAAGAGGGAGCGATGACGAAATTCCGTCGGGCGTGTATCTATATCATTTTTGACGTAGATAAAAGTGACAAACATTGTTTGACCACGGAAAAAGCTTGTTCACAAGCGCGCAATTTAGGTTCGCTGTACATATATCATGTGCTCTCGGATATGTAAAAATAGTAGAGCGATTCTAAATTCGCATTAACGTTGACAAAAATATCGCTAAATAAGATTTGAACGAGGTTAAAAAGACCGTTTAACATTCAAAAAACAAATTGTAAGATAAATATATGAACGTAATTTTACGTGCTGAAAATACGAGGATGTAAATATTTTGTACGCGAACGGTTGTTGTACTGTTTGTATATTGTTAGAAATTGGAAAAAAAATATCTATTACAATAATTTACATAAAGATTACTTTCCTCATCGAATTTATGTGGTTGCCATGTAACTATTCTGCCCAAAATTTCTAAATAGTTTCAAATGTTTAGTCGCTGCACACGTATATCACAGTTAATACAAGGCGGAGAACGGGTTTCCAAATGTAAATTGCTTGAATGCTTCATGAAGTTTGTATTATGCACATTATTATGGCTAAGGATAATCTCAACTGCTTGCTATAAATACTAGAGAGGCACAAGAGATTTCAATATATATGTATATATTATTAAAATCTCTTGTGCCTTTCTAATATTTATAGCATATATATATATATATATGTGCGTGTGTTAAAACAACTGTTGCTTTAAACTATTTTCTCCTTTCATTATTTTATACTATCATTATACGATTGTTATTTGTCATGCCAAAAAAAAAATATACAATATACACACACATACATATTAAAGGATATTAATTTGCATACGTACATGTTGCAAATGTCATATTATCAAATATCGTTAAATTGTAAAATTATTGTCCATATTTTAACATTTCTTTTATGCAATTATGAGCTGTACATTACTGTACTAATAGATTTTCGTGACGTCCCTTAATTTTCATTCCGCGTCCCGAATATTCGGAAGCCAACCTCAAATCGATATACCGTACCTGGTCACGGTACATAAATAATCCTTGCAACATCGATATACCCGTACAGCTATATAAAGAGGAAAGAACAACCAATATACGACAACACACAATCTTTTATAATCTCCGCGCCATATGTAAAAAAATAAATGTGATATTAATATCGAGCGCATAAAGTGCATTCCAACACATATATTTGCGAAAAAGCGAGCTTGCCAGTTTACCGAATTTATTTTTTGTGTAAAATATGAAATTGTAATGCAATAAAAAAATCTCAAAGAAATATTATATCAATTCAGAGTTAATTTATTTTTTTATGAAATTGTCATTATAATTACATTTTTTCCAGATTTAGTTTGCTTATTTCATGTTTATTATGTTGGTTTGTTATCGTATATTGTTATTTATGCAAATTTAAAATTTAATTTACGAGCAAATTTATGATATATCTTGTTATTATGCAAAAACATCACATCATTGTTAAAACATAAAATGATTAGCTTAATTCTCACATTATTCTAGAAATGTTATAACTTTTAGTCGCATATACATGTATATGAGTCTATCTTATATTATTTAGTAATACAACCATTTCGGTTTAGTTATTCTAGTCACACATATCATTATCGCGAGAGGATTCCAATAGAACTTTGAGAGATCTACCGAGAATCTGCTGACTATGGCCGGAATTGTTCTACTTCAACTCAAACTTGTAGAAGACGTCTGCCCTCTATAACCTTCAATCATCGCCGTAGATACAGCTGACCTCTTGGACATCCATTGCGTAAATGCGAGTCTGCGAAAAGCTTTCGTCTTCGTTTTTCGATACTTTTTCAGCTGCTCAACAGCCCTCGGAAAGTACATTTTCTATGTGCTACCTAACGGGGGACGATGCATCCGAAAAAACTTCTGTTCTATTATAGAAAATACAATTTTCTTCCTTTTATCTTCTTTTCTCTCGTCCATATATTATCGTATTTTATTTACGTGACTCACGTAACAAGTAAATATTTTACAGATATTATACAACGAAACTTTATTTCTGTATAATTATAAATATAATTATACCCCGTAACGTGTAATAAAAGGTGTTGCATATATAATATATATCTCACGTCTATCTTAAAATGTAAAAAGAAAACGTCTCTGCTGGGGAGCTTGAAACAGAGACTGCGATAGAAAAATGTCGCGGTCCGCCTTTTCTCGGATTATCATATCACGCTCAAGCATGACTGACATCCACGATTCACGGCATTATGTCCGTCTTGTGTAGGGGATTTTGAAAATGCGCGTTATCACGAGTTCCTTGGCTTAGCAAAAGGTTGAACGCGCGCGCGTTTTACGTACATCGCGGAAGAGAGAGCGCGGAACCATCGCGGGCCGCAGTAATATTTGATGTACGAGACCGGGGCTATACGGTTGCCATATTTCTGCCGACTTTGCGAACCGTTTTAGTTTTTCCGTACCAGTTGGAAGGCTTCCAGTAGGGGTATCCCGTGTGCCATTTCTCTGTGTGTGTATGTGTGTGTGTGTGCGCCTCCTCGGCTAAAATATACTCGCCTCAATATGTGTGAAAACGTACGATCGGGTCATACGTTACCCCGCACCAAGGGTAAAGAGGGTAGACTCGTACAACCTCACACGTATATATATTCAACGCCAATTCCCGTACGTGTATTTGTTTACGTATGGACTTTGTGTATATGAACACGTGCCAAAAACTTCTCTAAAAGTCTGTTTTTCAACCTAACTAAATACTTCGGTTCCGAGACCACTTCCTCTTTTAACCCACAAGTTGCAAATGACTCGAGTTTCGGATGCACTCGCAACTGTGCCGAGCTGTTCATAAGTTTACGCGAATAGCAACCGTAAAGTTTCTTTAACAAGAACTCGAGAGAACGTTCCTCCAAAACTAGCTTTTGAATTAACGAGAAAAGGACATGCAAGATTTAATATGGTTCGACAAAATTCCAATGTAATGTTTGTTGCTCTGTAGTATAAACTCTATCTTTCTTCGTATCTTAAAGTTCTACTTAACGTAATAGCGTGCTAATTAAAACTCGTTGTATTGTCACAAAAACATATAACTTTTTAATAAAAAAAAAATATGAATATATACCATAATTTAAGATAATTTGCCTTGAATGAAACTAAATTGTCTCATGCGTGTGGTTTTATCATTGCCTGACAACGCTATATCGCCTATCGTTGATTTTCCTCACGCAGTTATTCGGCCGAGTTTCCTTCAGTTTTCTCGTGTTACGAGGCAGTTACCGGTGGTTCACTTCCGCAACAGGCTTGCCCGAAGTAATCGTCCCGCGCGGCTCGTTTTTCTCGGCTTAAAGCCATCGATCGTGGCAGTCGTTCTTGCTGTGGTGGCGATCGTGAATGGACGATGAGAGGTGGCACGACACATTTGAGTCGCCAGTATCATAAAGTGAATCAAAAATAACGTCTAATGCACTTCTCGGAGATCCCAGGGGATCGATACGGAATCATGTTATTATGCAACATTAGGCAAATGAATTTTACGAGCTGCGTTGCAAGACGCATTACGCGAATATATACGCACAACTTTTAATGTAGCCTATCTGCTACGTAAAACATAAAAAAAAAAGTATTTCATAAAAATATAGTAATTGCAGTGCTTGAATATTTTACCTCTCTTATATTAAGACAAAGGAAAAGAAACAGGCTTCGTTATTTTTATTACGAATACAAAGCAGAAACAAACGCGCGCGTAAAATATGTTGACGAATGGTCATATTTTCACATGCCGTTTGTAAATTAGCAAAGGGCACCGTGTTTTTCTCGGTTCATCGGCTACAAAGTTGATGAAAAGAGAGCCGTTTGCCGCAGGCGTTGACTTCTCGAGTCACTTTGATTTAGACAATCTTATTTGGTTGGCAAGCTCACTCAGAAATTTAAAGCAGCAGATATGAATAAGATCTCTCCTTGTACGCGCGCGATGATGAAATCGGGTGACAGAGAGCGAAAAAGAAAAATTAAAGGAAAGAGAACACTTTTAATTTAACCGTCTCGAGTACGCACACTTGCCGGATACATATCTCTGCCTACTATCTCGAGCGCGAGGTATTCGTAATTTGTATAACGTAAACTGATTCGGCCAAGTGGTGAAAATATTCGACGTTGAATGCGTCGACTGCGGAAAATGTTAGCAAACTCTTTCCATCAATATTATTTTCAGATAGCTTAATTGATTAACTTGCGGGAAATATTACGAAAAGTTATACTGGTTAATTTCTATCTCGAGCGTGCGAACTTTAAAAAGAGTAAAGTATTCATCAAAATTTTTTGTTTATATAGAATTATTAATGATGTATATATTTTGAATAGAAATAAAATGTGCGCGAGAAAGATAAATTTTTTCATTAAATATTTCTTAAAAATTATTTGTACATTACGTCATTTTAAGATAATTGATATTCTAAAATAAAAGATATATATATATAATTCAATTATTAACAATCCACGTGAGAAGAGATGCATTTTTATATAAATTCAAGATATGATCTTTCTCTCATTTCTCTATTCCATATTTCCGAATTTTATTTTTACATTTTTGCCATAAAAACGTTCCTTCAATAATATTTCGCCGTCGAAATAGAAGACGTTCGCCTGTCGCTGCTGGCCTTCAAAAAGTTTTCGCGAAATGAGTTCGCCGAGATTCCACACGCGAGAAATCTCGATTAGAATTCCATCGAGCCCGCGATTATGTTTTCCCGACACAATGCAAGGCGCGCGCGCGCCCGTCGTCGGTTTCGCTGCGACGGCACGATACCTCGAAATAGAAATTTCTCTCGGGTCGACTCTCTCAATTGCAGGCAACGGACTCAGGTGGATGCACGCTACATCGATTATCGAGGCGGTGTGTGTGCGTTATCCCGCTCAACCGCGACCGGATAAGGTCGCCCTCCTATCGTCGAGACGATGAGGGGAGGAAATTACTCCTATCCTTAAACTTCTCAGAGACGATGATTTGCGTCCCCATACACAACCCATTTTCCCGTAACCTTCCTAGCCCTTTCGCCCCCTCTCCCCTTTCCCAACCATCGCTCTTTTCATCGGTAGCGGTTGCCGCAATCCCGTTAACCTTCGCTCCCGAGATCGCCAATTGTCTATCGGAATTTGATAATAGTTCGTCGCGGCGCAATGTAAAATTCATGAGGCGATCCTAGGTTGCAACAATCGAATATCGCCGCGAGTTATGCGCGCGCGAAGTTACAGATTGTAACGGATTCCAGAGCGAGCGCATAACACGAGCATTTTCGTCTAGCTAGAGGCATCCGGGCATTGGGAATCGGGAATTGAATCGAGCGGTGTAATCGGCATCACCGTCATCTTTTCATGTTCTTTTTTTCGCCCGCGAGGATACATGAAGCGTCGGTGCGTATGGCTTTCGATATTCTACGCGAACGCAGCAAAACCGGCATATCCCGTTGAATTTCAATGCGAATTCTCAAGATGCATTCGTGCTGCAAGTGACTAGCCGTGAATTCGTAGATCCGATAAAAAAAATGTTAAAAATGACGTGAATCCTGCGCGCGTTATATCGAAAGATCACATCTAACGTGACAAAACCAATTTCTGCTACCGTATAAATATACGACAATATTATTGGATAAACGTCATAAACTGTTTAAAAATTGACGATCATTCTAAAATTAAATATTAGAATATCAAAATATAATCATGCATGCATCATATATTGAAGAAACTAAATCTAGATCGATTTATAATCATGCATCTGCAGATAGTCTATATGAAAAGTATTATCTGTTGTGATTTGATAGAAAAGTATTTTGAATAAAATCGAACCGCAGAGCCGCTATCACGTCAATACCTCACAAAACTGCAGATTGAATGGCTCAATGTCTCAAATCAATTTTTCATATAATATTTTTCAAATGTCAATTTCCAAAATTACATCAAACAAATTGTCTTTAAAATACTAACTTTGTTTCATACTTCGGTAAATATTTATTTTATTAAAATATAAGTATTTAAAAGAATATTTAATAACATTATATAATATTATTTTAGAAAAACTGTTTGATATAAATGTAGAGTCAATAATATTTCTTAATAAATGATTTAATCAATATTCTCCAATTATAATTAATAACAATTTGGCAAAGTAAATACTTTTCACACACAAAATATGTGCATACCAATTATACGTATATAATAAACACGAAATGAAAGACTGCTATAAAAGCAAGTAGTAACACGTCGCGTTTGTGGAGCTGCTGGTGCTCTAGTTAACTTTTTAATTCATGAAGGTATCCGACTTTCGTCCCTTACCGCCCCGTAAACGCGAAGAAAAAGCCTCTCGACTGCAGGACCATTCGCTGAACTTCCTGGAAACTGTTCGCGCTATCGCAAAAAAAAAAAAATCGCGGCGATCGCGTGGCGAATACAATTTATGTACAACAAAAAGTACTCACGCGCGCAGGGGGATGACTGCTTAGAGCGGGGTGACGGCGATGGGGAGGATGGGAGAAAAGGACGATCGGGAAAAATACGGGCGAAATTGCGCTCTGGTAGACACAGCGGTCCGCTAAGTTGGGAATACCAATGTGCAAAGCAGCTAAGGCCCGGTCTTACGATCGTATCGCGCCTTTACGTGTGAGTCGCGGAAGGGCCGCGCGGAAAGCATTCGGAACACGTAGCGCGAGCCAGGCGATACTTTACCGTCGACGAAACGAGAAATTCGGCCAGTTTGCAAGGCACTTTATGCGCGATTTCTCCTTCTTCTTCTATCTCGTAAGCAGAACTCTCCTGTCCTTCTAACCATCATTTGTGACTCACGCCGCCGAGGAATGTTTAGCTATTAAACTGATGGCGTATACTTGCGCCTTATCGATGGAACAAGTTTGCAACTAGTTTACCATACGCGTTACGCGAGAAAGCGCATTAATAGTTAATTGTGCTTTCATATAAAATGACGTGATAAAATATTTCGTAAGAATCGTTCAGATAACGTAGAGCAATTTTCAGTCTGTATCCTATATTTATATGTTTACAAATTATGCAGTTTCAATTACGATTTCTTTAACATTAGACGTCAAATTTTGTGCGCGTTTCTATCTTTTTATTTATATAATTTTTTATAAATTATAGAAATTCAAATTTGCATGCAAAATGCAGAAAGCAAAAGTTTATCAAAAATTTAAACATATCTTTTTATTTTATAATAATTAAATATACAATTTTTTTTATCATATCATATATTTTCTAATTCAATGGAAAAAACATTTTTCAAGAAAAGAAAATTTGTTTTTGCGGCACATTTGTAAAAATATATCTCATTTTTTCTTCAATAACTAATTTAAATGAAGAATATCTTATATCGAAATCGATATCTGGTAGCAGATTATTCGCTCTATCAGATTTGTCATACGAAGGGCATCAGTCGGTGCTGAATTTGGTTACACAACATCAAGTTGATTAGCGCATAATGCAATCAACACCCTCATCGGAGCATCATAATTCCCGATATAGGAGCAGCCGAAATCGAGCCGGTCCTATGAAACCAGCTTGCTAACGTTTCATAATACCAGT
This sequence comes from Cataglyphis hispanica, assembly GCF_021464435.1. Lineage (NCBI taxonomy): Eukaryota > Metazoa > Arthropoda > Insecta > Hymenoptera > Formicidae > Cataglyphis > Cataglyphis hispanica. Next base: position 3,956,409 of record NC_065959.1, read on the forward strand.
AATTATAGCCAGGCTAGAGGTCATCGATCATATACAGCCTTACGCGATGAAAGCCGATGTCGCCTGCAAATTCTGTCTCACATGAAAATCATAATAATACAAATGAGTCGACTATATATGTATACATACTATATATATATATATATATATATATATATATATATACATGTGTGTATATATGCATTAATCATAAATGATCAAATCGTGTTATACTGATAGACATGTTAGCTGAATTTAAAACCTTTTAATTTTCCTTAAAAGTCACATTTTTTTTTCCTTAGAATTTAAATTCCATAAAAGATGAAATAATTTTAAAAGATGGGAATGATGATTGAGATTATAATCAAATATATTTCGTCTCTGGAGAAAAATCCCCCTAAAATATTTACAAAATCTTTATTAAGCACACCTAATTTGCGTTAAGTGTATTTACTTGTGAATAATTTAAATGTCGTAACACGTGACAAATTGATCGCGTTATTATTCTTTTATTCGTATAAATTCGCGATCTCGCGGTGCTGTATGAAATAGAATATTATAGTCGGATCGTATATATATATCCCCGCAATGCTGCGCACATGGATAGATCCGAAAATCGCCCTTTCACATAGACGTAAATCATGAAAATGGTAGTCGCGCGCACTTATCTCTCTCCGCGCGCTCTTCCCGTAAGTCAAATCGTCGGTTACAGACGACGCGCGCCATTGTGTTGTCGATCGCATGAAACAAATATTTTTCTACAGACTTCGAGAAGGAATTTCTTTCTCGAAAACGCGCGACGTTTGACGCGGCGTGTGTACGCGCACAATCCCTTTTTCGCCGTTTGCAAATATCGATGGATTTCACGGAAATCGTCGATGAGATTGAATTGCAAAGGGAACCAGTCTTCCTTCGTGACATAGAGCTCTTGGCGCCTCGACGACACGCGCGCGTTTACGCATACGCTCGCGATCGCTATCATCGAGTTTTTACTCGTCACTGATCCCGTGTTCGACAACAAAATCGGTTCCCAAAGGGCTCCCGCTTCCTTGTGCTTTTCTCCATCCTCGTGTCGTTTGTTAGAGCCATTTGGAATTCAATCAGTCTGATATGTCTTTCCCATGAATAATATTGGTGGTGTATCGAAGTCGTGCAGATTGCACGATAGCGATTCGAACGATCGAACAAGAACATTGCGGACTGTTAATACTGTTGTATTAGACCATCGATATGAAATTGATTTATAAAGTTGATGGTATCCAACGAGATCGATTTAATTTTTAACAAGCTGTTTTATAATATACGTTCGTACGACGGTAATAAGGATTAAATCAGCCAATTTATATTTCTTTTTGATATTGCAATTAACTGCTTTTATATAAAAATATAAAAATTATAAAAATATAGAACTTTTATATGTTTATTCGATGAAATAGGAACGAAGAAAAAATATATCCATAATTGGAAAGTTAAAAATAACAAATTGCGAGTTTTCCTCTTTACAATATTTTCTCTCCTTTATATTTAATAATGTATATTATTAAAAAAACATAAACTATTTATGTACGATATTGTTAACAAATTAACAGAGGCAATTTGCAAAATTTCATTAATAATAATTACATTTTATTCTCTCTTAATTATTATACCTAATATATTAATTCGTAAAAGCTGATAACAAGAGCATGAATCAATATATTAATTATACGTTCAAATGAAATTTTGAGCAAAATTTAATGTACCTCTTTAGAAACATTATGACGTAACATAATAGCGAAACCCTAACAAAATTTACGAGAATTTAACTCTATGAATTCAGATTCGCTTCATTTCTCGAATATATGGGCAACGCAGCAATGACAGCCATTAATCAGCAACAGCGGAAGGTCAATTATCCAAACGTCAATAATTATTAAGAATTTTAAATTAATAGGATCGTCCCGGAGCTAACGTTGCATATAATTGCTTTATGCCCTCGGTAATTAATACGCGTGATTGTAGATCGTCCGTACTAAACCGTTAAAAAGAAATTCGCATATAATTACATAGCGCTACAATACATTATTACATTATTATATCTCTAAGAGTACGTGAATTGTGATTTATGAAAATATTACGTATTATCTCTCAAGAAAAAAAATTTAATCAATTATCTCTGAAACGTTTTTGCATAGAAAAACTTTCTGTTCAGACTAATTTACGTTTCTCTCGAGCAAGTTTTTAATCAATTTTTCTTTAAAGATAATAACAACACGATGTATATATCAAGGGATATAGTAACATCTGTGCCACATAATGCCTAACATGTTGCGGAATGCACGCACCGGAAGGATTGTCAGGATTGTTCACGGTACAATAGATTGTACGTAATACAGCCGTTGTGTGTGCGGGTTATGCTCTGCTATATACATTACATTACACCCTGTGGGGGTCCAAGCTTATATTCCCGTCGCGTTCTCGACGGATCGTCAATCTTCTTCGAGTAGACGATAACTACCGCGTCTAATATCCCATCGTTCACAGAGAGTGAAGACCCGCTGCTCTTATCCATTGGAACAGTAGCTATCGTCGTGTTCGCTCTTTCGTAACCGACTGACTGAGTGCAGGAGGGCGTATTCTAGTCGCGGTTCGCGATATCTGACCGATGCACACGCATCTGCACGCAGAGAAGCGTGACGATTAGGTGAGATTAATGGTATGCGTAGTTCTCCAAGCCCCAGTATATACCTTGCTCCATATCCATTGAATCTCTCCTCCATCCTCTTTTCCGTCTTTCATGCCGCATAATCGATTATTCGGAACGATACATAACGATACGTACGATAAAAGAACGCGATGGTTTATGATCTTCGATTGATTGCATCGTGAAATATTACTGCAAGCTACTTGTGTAAAGCGAACGAGATTGATATTCACAAAGCTTTCATATATCGTACTATCTCAGATATACAAACTGTTTGCTTGATGGTGATCTCAATCTCTTTTTTATGTTCTAAACGCACAGTGGAAGATGAAAGTTCCTTTTTTAATTACAGTGATGATGCAAATCCTGATATGAATTTAATATTGCAAACAATTTTAATATGCATTCTATAATCTAAAAATAATCAGAGATTAATTAATTGTTATATATTATTTGCTTATGCAAATATAATATCCCGATTGAGGGACAAAACTTTTCAAGTTTGACTGCAAAAAATATAACTGATGGAAAAAAATTTTACAATTTTACATTTTTGTCTCGGGGGAGACACGCAGAAAATAAAGATAAATTTTTTCTTTATAAATGATGCCACTCAACGTGAAATTATTTTTCCCCTAGCGCAGCAGCGGATTAGTTCGCCGCTATAATTAGTTAGCTAGTCTCTACGAGACACCCGGTCGCGAAAATCTTTAATGCGAGCGTCAGTCATGTTGAAACAAAAACCGCCAATTTGGATGAAAACCGCTGAAAGGGGACCGGCCAAGACCGCGACGTCGCATTAAAGTGGATGTATCGTTGCGACTCGGAAAGATCGGGATGCCGCATCCTTCCCTCTCACTCCGTCGCGACTCGGAGCTAGGCTGGGAGCATGCGACAGCCACGTCGCCCTTTCCACATTCATCCTCTGAAGAGGGAAACCCTGGGCGAAACACTCAACGTGGAAATAATGAAGCAAACGACAACGAGGAGGCGGAAGAGCGCGGCGCTGGCTTGGCAAAGGGAATTCCGGCTATTCCACCACTTTTCGTGTTCGCATTTATTACGGACTACCTCTACCCTTGCCGCTTCCTTTTTCTCGCGATACGATACGATACGTACGTAGATACGTAGAGCGCAAACGTGTGCTTTACGTGCTCATGCATACGTTTGTGCCCGAGCTTACGCGTGTTTCGGCAGACTCGCATGAATACGTTTGTACGAGTAAGCAATATCGTCACTTTATGAAATGAAAATTCCACCCTGTAAGCGTTTAGAATCCATATCAAACAACATTGGATAAGTAGAAATATGCGCATTCTGCCTTTTTACACAGCACTTGACGAGCAAATTTGTTAGGAGAATATTTTTTTATAACAATGTTTTTCTCTTACGAATCTTAAAAGTAGATTTGCAAATATGCCGTGATTAAATTTATTAAATAAAATAGAAAATTTATTACATTGGAATAGAGATTTTTATTTTAAAGAAAGAAACAAACAATATATTACCGTATAAAATGTAAGAATAATTAGTCTGAAACAAGTAAATGTAGTAAGAATATTATATTCACAAGAAATAAAATAATAAAATAATTATTAAAATTATATTTGCATATCAAATATTAAATTATAAAATACAGAAATTATTATACTAGATTTTAAGAGAAAAACAAAGACAGAAAGAAAGAAAGAAAAAGTAATTAATTCTGAATAATTTACATAAATCTTTGCAAAGAATATAAACACTCTTTCTTAATATTAACAGGCTAATAAAATAAGCTTTAGGCGAAAAAGAGGAGTATGCCCATGAAAATCTTAATCCGGAGAAATCTCGGTGAAACTTTACACTGTTACATCGCATAATTGGTGGACAGGCGGTGATTAAAATAACGCCGCATAATTAATGCGGGGCAACTTGAAAGTTTTTCGTTCGAGATGTATTATACTATGCATGTATAATGTGACGGCCAAGTGTCACACGCCGCCGGAAGCGGTGAAATTTTGAGCGCCGTCTATAGACGCGACTTTAAATTTACATTTGAGAAATCCCCGTCGCGAGAAACGGAAGCCAAACGACGGCGCACGTCGGCTAACTTTTCCGCCGCACTGACAGCTCGACGTTCGAATCCCTGAAAATCCTGTGTAAACCCTCCGCCGGAGCCAGCCCTCTCCTTCGAAGAACTCTAATACGCGAGAAGAGCGGGCTACTAGTGTGTGCCGGCAACATTCTATCGCGAGTGTCATACACGAGCATCATACATCGCATTCGAAAAAGTTCCTCCCGCCTTTTCCGGCTAAACGAATATGATTTATAGGATTAAAAAAGATACAAGAGTAAATCTCCGTGAAAGAAGAATCAGGGATCAATTTTTTCAAACTGCTTAACTAAATTTCCACGATTTTTCGAAAGAAGAGCTGCGAGAGTTGCAGGTCACACACTCTTCCATGAATCAATACATTGGACTGTATGAACAAAAGCTAACGAGAGTCTAGCGTAAAGAATGTAAGTTTTCCTCGACCCAACGTAAATCTCTTGCATCGTAAATCCTGTATCTTAACGTTCATAGATTGTATTTATACAGCAGAAAAAAAAACAATTCTATATAATTAATAAATATTAAGCAAAATTTAATAATAAATAAAAAATTTTTGACATATTGAAAATTATATTATATTCGTCTCAGATTTTTGTCATAAAAATTATTGAAGATCAATGATTAAAATGCAATCATCGAAAATTACATCGATATTTCTAAATAATTATTAGGAATCAAAAGTTACGCGATAAGTCGCGGAACATCTGACATGATGCTGGGACGAATGACCGATTTCCGTCACAAGGCATCCAGCAGACAAAATCTCAGCTTCCGCTGGTGCGCGACCCCGGCGTGCTTTCGAATGCGCAAAGCAATTGCGCGTTGTAAGCTCGAGTCGCGTGGTCGAAAACCTTGAGAGAGTGAGTTAGTCGCCGTCACGGCAACGTAACGCGAATCCCGCAATGTTACCATTACACTGACGTGGGTGTCTTGTATAATCTGATTAGCATATCCGATACTTACGACGATCGAGACGCGAGATTAATCCGAGACGTGAAATCCAAATTTGCGCGTAAACGTAATTACGAGAAATCTATTCGTATTCCGATAAACCTGATTTCTGTGTAATATTCTATGTTTAATATAACACAATTTTTGTGAATATTTTCGATCAAGTGACAAGTAATTGATCGAAGAAAAAGACAGTAATGCGATGTAATTGCGAGGAGAACTAGGTAAGTACTCGCATGATCGATTAGCAAGATGCTTTTCGGAGCTGCACGACGCGCGCCGGCCACCTCTTATTTGTCAAGCTCGCGTTTATCCTATCAACTTTCATCGGGGCTTAACGAGAGCATACAGAACGCGGCGGCTATATATATCGATCAGTCACACCTGTCATCCGTAGAAATTCAATTAATATTCACGAGGGCGGCTACAGCACGTCACAGGTGCCTCTCGACAACCGACGAAACTATGCATACAATGTTACAGATTAAAATAAAAAATATTATATGAGTAAGGAAATTTTGTAACGCCGCTATGTGTGCGGGGAACTTTAATTTGTCGCTGCAAAGAAAAAAAAAAAAAAAAAAAACAGACTGCTAACGAGATCATAATCGTATCGAGATGCATTTTCCGCTTTTAGATATAAAAAAGAAACTTCCAAACAATTTACACTCTTCTTCCTGCATCCGTTTATCGCTTTTACACCCGTCTCAAAGCTACTTTCCTTTTCTTTTTCTCCTCTCATACTTTGCAACGCGAAACTTGCCAACGCTTTTATCTTAAAAGTATACTTCAGTTTGCTTCAAAAATACCGGGAACTCCTTATTATATACAGGGTAATCGAAGCGAAGCGCTTCGCGGAATATTCGGTACAAGCTCCAGGTGGGAGAAACAAGCGCTTTCGAAATTTGGTTCGTCCCGATATTCATCGAAAACCGTTGTTTCTGGTACGTCTTTGAGTACACAGTACTCCCCATAACCATTTCTACGAGAGACCAAGTCCTTATAATACCGCGAATCCGTTTTCGTATAACGATCCCCCAGAATATAATTCGGCGCGACGAACGGAACGGGAGGGAGAACGAACGGAGGCAAATCTGTGCGCGAACGCGTTATAAGTCGTCCATTGACTACCGGACGGAATATTCCGCTTCGGCTTCAATTTACGAAAGTTTGGCTCGGTCGGCGACAACTCGCGATTTCAAAGGCGGCCTTCGTGTTAACACAGCTCTCGAGAACAGCAGCATCGCCGCGTATAAATTGCGACAATGTAGGCTGTGGACATTTAATTTTGGAAACAAATAGCCGGGAAACTTTTCGCCGCGAAATTAAGCTTCCATTGTATATCACGTTCTCCATTGGTCAATTAAAGGGTGTCACGGTGCCGCGATATTAAACTTTGTCAGCGGTTGATGTGTATCAAGATCAGTTGGATGTGAATAAACAGTGTTGGTTTTAATTCGACGCAATTATATATCTCCCAAAACGCACGCGCATTTTAAATATGTAAGATCATTATTTGTGTGTGACCAAGATTTATATTTGTACGGTAAAATTTATTAATAAAAATATGTCGCTAATGTATGCAATATCTAAATTTAAAAATGCAAATACACACACAATTCACATTTTCTATTGTACATAGTAATGTATTGAGTAATATAATAACGAAATTAATAGTTCAAAAAATTAAGAATATATTATTCTCTAAGAAAATGACAAAAAAATTCATTACATCAAAAGGTGATGAAAAATTCGATCTTCGACGACTATGGAAATCGCTTTAATTCTCATCTCAGCGAATCGGTACCAGAAGCACGACTGTGTGTCCACCGGTTAAATTGGTTCCGATCCGCCTGAATATAATGCGGTCCTGGAATTCGATATCTGAGGAATCGATTCGCCTGTTTAAAGACTAGTAGGAATGAAATATTAACCCGGAGGGGTTTGAGCGGCTATTTGAAGATCGAATTGTAATTCCGACGATTGAAACTTCTCTTTCGCGAAGAAGAGAGCGGAATTTGTGGGCGAGGGATGGAAGATCAAGACGCGGAAATTCCATTCCCTCCCATCATCGTGCGACGGCTGAGTTTGCATTCGAACTTCGCAGCATTATGTAACATCGAAGCTTTTTACATGAATTCTTTCTAGTTAAAGGATAAGTACTTCTTTTCATGCGACTAATCAGCTGCCGGCCGTTATTCATCAAGTTTTGATCGATCCCTGTGTGTTTGAAAGTTTGTATCGAGTCCCCGCAAAGTTAACCGGTCGTCTGACGTTTCCATGAAATCGTTTACGACCAGCGGCGCACTACTATATGTTGAGGTGTTTACGCATAGTTACTCGGAATGTTAATTTACACGCTGGTAATAACAATGAGCGCGATACATCATGTTCCAGAAATATATATACTTGCGGAAAACGCGAAATGACGCGCGACAAACAGGGAAATTCAATGAAACATACCGATACTTTGCAACCGACGCACGCGTAGCTAATTGTCAACATTAACAATAGTTAAATTAATGACGGCGGCTGCGAAAATGTTTCGCGATTAAAATTCCGGCATGTACATCCGTGTGCGCGTTTACGCTTGGCCGAAAATTCGCGCGGCGAGGGATTGGCAAATATCCGACTTTTCATCTCGGAAAATCGCAAATTGCTATCCCGACAGGCTAGACATTTCATTACCGAATTCCCCGTGCGATACGTGCGCCGCGTAATCCATCCGCGTGTGCGGTTAAACTGGAACCTCACGTGGATAATTCAGTCGTTTGCCGATCAAAAAAAGGGACAAGGACGAATTGCATAGGGAGAGACTGACTGTCCATCCCCGATCGTCACGCTTCGTTTCCGGGATTGGAGGGAGAGAAGGCTAATGGATCTCATTAATCACGCTCGCGATTTATCTCCGCATTTGTTTTGCAATATTTGCAAAACAAGCTTCTACATATAATAACACATTAGAGATTATCGGTATCTATAAAAATCGTGGGTGGAAAAAGGAGATCCAAATAGCAGAAGAAAACATGCTTCTATTACATTATTCGCGCTTTGACAATTATCATAAAGAGATTTTTCATATTTTCTTTATATCCGTACGTCTCAGAGTTCTCTCTTGTACATTTATACTTATTTCTTTCTTTTCCGGAATATGACAACGTAATACCAACTCATTCGGATTCTCTCGCCATTAATATATTATATATTGCCTTTTATATAGAAATCAATGATTTGTAATATAAACGCGAGTCCAGCAATTTCGGTTAGCCCGATAGCTACCTCGGGCCGACCGAAACAGGCACAAAGGAATTGGGTGTGTGCAATTGAATCACACATGGTTAATCATAAAACCGATTGTGTTTGGAGAATAAAACTAAAAAAAAAATGATTAACTCTACAATATATAACATTGTTACAAATTTTATTCATATTGCTTCCCTTTCGTACAGTTATATCGGATTACGCACGCTTGCCGAAACATTTTTCAACCTACGGGCCAGATGTTACTTTTGTTATGTGTACATACAGCATTTTTTGTTTAAATAAAAGCTTAAAATATTTTTAAACAGTTTCTATGCCATTCACGTGAACATTTATATGTAATATATAGAAAAAAATGTACCAAGAGATTCTCTGAAAATGTTTTTGTTTTCCTAGCGCCGCTAAGCTGATTTATAGATTTTAGGCATATTAAAGAGTTAGAAAATATATAATTTTGCTGTTTGGAAGCGCTTCACTGAATTTACACAAAATACGATTGAAATTTGATATTCGATGAAAAATCCAATGTGCGTAACATTCGGAATTATAGAGATGTTTTTATTTATGACAGATTTTGTTGTTATTAAATCAGTCATGAAACCTAAATATATATAATTTTTCTGAAAATGCAAATATTATTTTTATATAATTAAAAAAAAAAAAAAAATTTAATACGAATACTGCAATATATCCCAGATATTTCTAAAAATATTTATCTTAAATTTGTTTCAACTGCATTTTAAAAATAAGACACATTTAAGTCTTATAAAGAAAATATTTCATCACCACTAGAGGTGTGCAACCATCGCATCTTCGTATTTCTACAAAACATTTCCTTCCATATACAGCTTGACGGCTACAGTAACAAGTTTTCTTTCCATTCTTTCGTCTTTCTCGCTCTTATAAAACAAGATGATTTTATTAAATCCCTCTCGGATATCGTGACATTCAATGCAATCTTCCATGTTACGTAACGAGACAGGCATGTTCTTGTATTACTTTGATCTCTTGTACTTCTTTGAAATCAAATATCGTAAAACAATCCATTTCAATTGATTGTATCAAATTTCGTTACTCTTGAAAAAAAAAAAACATTATTAAACAATAATTATAATGATATAACAATATATTTTTATAAAATTAAATAATAAAAAATACACATTTTTATGTCATTAAAATCGTCTTTAAAAATCTTCGTAAACAAATAATTCCTCTTTTGAATCGCAAGATTTTATAAGTAGCCACAAATTTTACTCTCATTGCTCGAAATGAAGAGTATCGAAAGGATACTATTATACGATGAGATACCAGCTCAAAGAATTCGACGACACATCCGCACGTACCTTTTGATCTCTCTTCTGTTCGTTCCTTTTTCGCTCTTTACTTTCTCCCCTTCCTCCTTTCCCTCCTTTAGCCCTACTATGTCTTTCTCGCCTTCGCGATCCGCTACGAGCCTTCTCTCAGGAATGCTATATGAGTTCTCCTCGAAAGGCCGAGGCAATCCGGGCCAAGAGCTAAACCACTCGTCTGATAGGCGTGCTTGCCGAGCAATGGCACAGCATATTCGCAGCAACAGCGCGGTGCTCGAGCGCGATAGTACTGCACCACGGAAATGGGAAAACTTTTCAGGCGGTACCTCGGAGTACACAAAGTGCTCTTATGCGCCCTACCTGCGGGAATCGCGCACCTCGCGTAACCTCGCACCTCGCGTAACACTTCGCGGCATCTCGAGGATATTCCCGCGAATTTTACCAGCGTGCACACGAGACTCTGATGAAAAATGAGGCTCGTCGCTTCATCAGGAGTTTGTTTGCTACGAATCGCACGTGTCGCACGAAGCTGCAGCCAGCCGCGTGATGAATATCCGGAAATCTATCAGAGTAGTGCTACAGATAAATGTATGTCGCGTTGCTGCAACATGTTTTAATATAACGGACTAGATGTAACTTTTGAAAAATTACAATAAAAGATATCAGTATGATTAATCGATGTTATATATAAATCGAATAATGATTGATAATGATATATGTATATATGGATGACACGTGATAAATTGCAATAGTTAAAATATGCGACACAATTCCATAGAAATGCGGACTAATTTGTGACTAAAATGTGATTTAGGATGCACTGAATTCTCTGTGGAAATTTAAACGCTCCGTCGTTCTACTAAAATCCTTTGCATTTCTCTACTTAAAAAAGCAATTTTTCGACACGTCAACTTACGCAGTAACCATGTTGAGGGGAGAAGAGAGAATTATGACATTTACGCAAACTCGAAGCGCGCATTTAAAATATTTTACGGTTTAAGTAGATTCTCCTAAACCCTTTAACTTGTAACTAGAACGGCGAATTCGCGAATGCCGACGTAAACTCTCATGAATTCGCCAACTCCCACTGAGAGCATCCGAAACAAGTTTCACTTCTCCCCTCCTCTCCGTTCCGCAACGTATCTTTTCGTTGCGGTCAAAGAGAGCCATCAGACATTTCGATTCATTTTTGCTATCGCGCTTAATGTTGGAAAAAAGTGCGAGTTACCAGCGGCGAAAAAGTTTTCACGAGTCGCATCGTTTCATTATCTCGTAGTGATACGAACCCTCGTCTCCTCGCGAGTTTACATAAAGACATTATTACGCACTCGCTTGCTCCGAATGGAGTAAAATCCGCCGTGGTCTTTCCTTTGCCTCGGTTACTTCTCACTCCTGCGCGACACGGACGTGATTAAAGCGGGCATATAAGAGAGAGGTTTTTATATAGGAAACGCGTCGCTGTCGCGAGAGGGTAGAACAGAATATCATAAACTTCCCCGTCTACGCTTTTACTAAATCTTATTCTTTTTCCTCTATTCTTGTTCTCTGGTTTCAACTGCCCTATGATGTCTACATTCATCTCGATTCTTTATACAGTTTGCTGTAAAATATGATTTATCAATTACTCACGTGAACGAACGCATCGAATTGAGTCCGGCCTCGTCTTGTCCAAAACTTTTTCTCTCTCACTGAAACAAAAGTATTGATATAAAATATTAAGATCATTTGGTGAGATTCGGTGACGGTGATAAATTTTACCTGCGCATAGAACATTTGACAAATCGTCGAATGTAAACCGGTGGAAAAAAAAAAAACTCTTTACTATGATTAAAAATAGCAATAAAATATAATAATTATTAAAAAATAGAACGTTAGAAGAATTAATGATATTAGCGACATGAAAAATGATATAAATAATTCATAACTTAAAATACTTTATTTAATAATTTTTCTAAGAATAATATATAACTATTATTAAAGAATTATTCTCGTTATTCTTTTGAATAGATATAAATTTAAAATAATAATTTTTTTTTCATAAATAATTTTGACGCAGAAATCCGTTATTCTCTTATATTTATGTTAAATTGTGAAATACACTTATAGTCTCCTTATAGTTCGATGAGTTTGTGATATATCAGAGGCGGCAGTAAAGTGATTTAAATTTGAATAAATTCAAACCGTGCTGTATAAATATGTCTTGCCGCTTGAACGCTCACGTACTATTCGTTGTATGGTGCTCCACATCTACTCAACGGCAAACTATCGGATATTCGATTGAGGTCAATCAAGAGCGGCGCACTCGGACAACGGTTTTCTATTGCAGTTTTCCAATTTTGCGAAAGAAAGAAGAACGATGGTGTTTCAAAAAACGCGAACTTCTTCCTTGCCCCTCCAGGCTCTCTAGTGCAACTTTTGTTTTATATATATTCTTCGAGATTAGTGATTTCCAATATTACTTCGTTCGCTACGAGGAATTTATATTACTTCTCCGCGAAATCGAAATAATGACAAATAAAAATAATAGAGAGAAGAATATGAATTTTATCACAGTCCATTTATATTTAATTATACTAATATTGCATCTTGTGTGTAAATGTCTTAAAAAATATTTTTAACAAAAAATTTATAGTATTTAATATATGTAAAAATTTAATAATTCTAATTTGTAAATATATTGTTATAATTTTTATAATTTGATTTTTCCCACATATATCATTGAAATAAAAATTATTATAATTAATACACGTATCAATTATTACAATGTGAGAGACGTAAAATATTTTATTTGCGTCCACGGTAATCGAACTATTCCACATATGTACATGTATATAGGTATCGAGATATGAGAGCATGCAGGGTGAGAAACGAAATAATCAGATTCACCCTCGGCTGAATCGAGAACAAACGAGATAGGATTTTGTCATCGACGGTGGAAGAAATCGTATGAAATGATCCTGGTGCCCAAAGTTCCGCAATTCGATTCCACATTGAGAGAATACAGTGTTAAAACCACAAGTTGGCATGCAATTTAATACGAGTACGAAATCCTCGAAATTATTCGATTACGTAGTCTACTTTGAAGAAATTTTACGATAAAATGTAGAATTTAACGCATCTTCCGCAAGATGGAATCGCGTTAAAAGAGATATAAATATAAATAATGCTAAAATGTATGTACCAAAAGTGCACGCTTGAAAATAAAATTAGAGCAATGTAAAGCAGCGCATATTCCATTTTTTCTCCCTTCCTTCCTTCCCACAGTTGTGCGAAATAATTACAGACATTGCGAAACAATTCTCCGCAAACGTGTAGATCGGGTGTGCTTCACGACATACCTACTGCGACAATTGTAATAAGGCTATAGAGATAAACGATTATTCGAGGTATGCGGTATGGACTGTGGAACGCGCTTCTAACAGGATCTATATATATATATATATAAACATACACAAACAATTTCAGCAAACGTAAGTGTGTAATGTTATGCGCGCGCCATAAAGCGGTTACATACCGCGCATACGGTAAATCGAAGTGAATATATATATATATATATATATATATATATATATATATATATATATCGACATAAGTGTTGCCATGTGACAAAGCGGTTCCTGTAGCAGCCGATTATTGCAAAGCTGTTTACATCACCTACGACACGTCATTACTTGCGCTACAAACTTCAATAATATCAGTATAATATGTAAGTAACGGTGTAGGTTTCATCTAACTTGACTCTACGTTTAAACGACTGCGGCATTATCAATAAAGTTACTTCAATATCCCTGACTCGCGACATAAGTTGCTTATAACTAGAGAATGAAATGTTTAATAAATCGATATATCGATTATGCAAACTGTGCGACGTACATGTTTTTATTATCGAGCGAAAAATTCTAAAAACATTTTAAATATCATCTCTACTTCAACATTTATGCTTGTTATAATTTTTTCACTGCAAGATAAAAAATATTTATAGCTGTACAAAAAAAAATCTTACGCAATGTTTCTGTGAGGACGAAAGTTTAGCAAATAAAATATACGACTAGATGCTGTTTATTTTCAAATTTTATAAATTATTATTAATGTTAATGTTTGCCGTATTGTATGTAAATTGTATACAAATTTGTCTACGAATTTTTTAATATCTTTTTAGAGAAACGTTTAATATTTTAGGGATTAAAAGGTATATCTTAAATATATTTGTCTTTTGTATATATTATTAAAGTAAATGGTATGGAGATGAGTTCTACGAATCTTCTTGCATTTACAGATCTGTCTGGCATTTGTCTCAAAGTTTTGGTATATCGGCCCTGACATTGAGTCAAATGTACTTTCAACGTGTAGAGTTCGATATCATCTACCTTAGAATGAAATATACCTAATCTGCATGTAAACGAGCAAGAACTCGACCAAGACTGTTTCGTCACGTTAACTTTAGCGTGGCTACAGAGAAACATGATCAAAAAAATTTGTCTGAAACGTTGATTCATATCTCTTCCCATGTGACGTTATTTGATTCAGTATAAAGTCTCTCATAACATTTTGATATAATTCAATTATTATCCACAAAATAACATTTAAAGTAAAAAATCGAAATTAGCTTCTCAAAATATTTATAGATTCTTTGATTAATTTTTCCAATATATTTTTTTTCAACAGATATTTAATCTTGAATTGTAATGTGTGATTGAATATTATAAAAAAGCAATATTAAAAATTAGAAATTTTAGCTACATTAACTTTAAATTGCTCAATTAATTTTAAGTGGAGGAAACAGCAGAGAATAATTCTTGAATATTCTGTTCAAAAGGTATCATATATCAACTCGTCGATATTGCAAAAATAATTTAAAATGTTTTCTCGCACATCTTCCTTCTACAAAGTAATATTAATCTCGACATGACAATCTTCTATTAAAGTCAGTATTAGCGTTATGCAACGATAATTCCATGCATATTACATCCTTATTATATGTAAGACTTTCCGAAACACGACATCAGTAAAACGCTCTGCTACCCGCGATCATGGGAGCACTTGTAGTTAGCGTCAAATTCCTATTCAGAACAGCTAACATAGTTCTAACATCACGTAGAACAAGCCAGAAATGCCAAGGAACCGGTACAAGATCAATATCAAGATGGCGGTCCTCTTATACCTGTTAGCTCGCTTGAAATCCGCCTCTGCTGTATTGTCGAGATAGCCCGGAGCAAATGTTCTGCACAAATCCGGATTTATTGGATACAAATTTCTCGGAAAACGCCAACAGAAAAGACTCATATCGATAAAATTCAGATACGTTTCAAACATGAATCGTTACTAGTAGATATATTCGACATACGTGCACATTGTTCAATTGCACAATTGCAGGCGTGTATAAAGTTTGTACGCAACAAATATAAATTTTATAAAAAAAAAAAAAAAATAATATAATAATTAATAATAGACATATTACAAATAATTTTTTTCTTAATATGTAATTGCTGATTGTATTATAATTGTTAAATATATGTATAATATATATCAGGAATTTTTATATAGTTTTTATAAAATTAATATGTATATATTTAAATGAAAATATCTACATAAATATGTATATTATACATTATATATATATTTCTCCGTCAAGAGACAAACAGTCAGACAAATCAAATTCTTAACGCGCCGTGAGAATATCGCCTACGCGACGTTGCAATCTGTCAATTTGCGCCAAAAACATGCGAGTTTACCTTGTCGCGGGAATTCACGATGCGTATTCCTATGAGAGATAAACAGGAGTTCGTGACAGTACCACCATCGACAAGAGTTGCTTTACAAAGATGAATCGACTGCACTGACCTACAGCGATGATCGACGAGCCCGTCCGCACCCATGCCCCCACGTAGCTTCCGGGATCGAGCTCTCATTCTCACCCGAAACTCACGGAAAAAGGAAAAGGGGACACGCGAGAAAACTGGGTATCGTAAAAAAAAATCGGAAGGTGACAGATGCGCATCTTATGTAAAAGCTTGCTTTTCACCCAGTATATCTTTTCACCCAACTGAAAGGAACACGATCGGTTACTGCGTATCGGTTGCTATTCGAGTGACGAATAGTTTAGCCGATTGCATTGTCAGAAGCTTACTATAAATCTTTATATGTGAAATAGCTTGCATGTCGTGATATCATATTCTCGTCCTAAAATGATACAAAGCATAGTTCAATCGTAATCTTCAATCGTATCTAACATAATTATCTCATTTTAATATTTTTAATTGCAATTAATTATAAACGATAAATAACTTGTAAAGCGAATATACCACAATCATATATTTTTATATAATATTTAAAAATAACTTTACAATATTAATAAAAAGAGAGACAATATTAATAATGAGAGAGAAAAATTTTACATTATAAAAGTATAATATTAGAATGATATTTTACGCTATTCCTTTCTCCTGTATTATATCTTTGACTTGAATTCTAGCTTTAATTTTTTATCACATTTTTTTGCGGATTAAAGTAATTTTATACATACGTGTGAGAGATATTCTTATTAATGTAGAAAAAATTTTCAAGATAATTAATACTCTTACTATGTGATTACAATTCGTCGTATTTTTATTTCCTTCACATTTCGCGGTGTCACATTGCACAAAAGCATCTCTTAAAAGCAACATTAAAACCATTATTATTCAATAATATCAATCAATTTCTTCCTCAGACAGTCCAAAGCTGTTAATGTAATAGTTATTTTTAGAAATGTTACGTTTCGTCTGTGTTTTCTTATATTAGCCCAAATTGAATATCGGTAAAAGTGTCAACGAAAAGTGAAAATATAATTCAAACTGCTTCCCAAATAAGATATTTTAAACTAAGATTTTCATTAAAGCTAAATAAATTTGTTACTTAGACATCTTCAATTCGATAATAAGAAAAATCAACTTTATGTATATAATTAGATAAAATATATTCCACATAAATATTAAATCTACATTAAAATCGTGATATACTCTTCAAAACTTGACAATGGATATAATAATAAAAATTCATAAGTAGAAACTTGGCTAGACGATGGCGGCTGGCGCCAACAAGTACATTTGCAGTTTACAAGCTGGATATACGATGAATAACAAAGTAGCGATTGTTTAGCAAGATAATATAGTACATAGGAATCGCTTTAAATGGTGCGCCGTAGAAAAGTTAACGAGTACCGGTGCCGCGCGCACAAGAGAGAAGAGAGCACATACAATGCGAAACTTTCCACCCTATATTCAAAACCGTCACATTCGGATTCACGCGAACGGCGATGCGACGTTACGAAGTTTACGTAATGAAACTACAAAGTTTCGTAGCCACTCAAGTCACTATCAATAACGACCAAACGCAAGAGACGTTAAATCTATATAATAAATCGTGTATATCTCGCGATCGCGTCACATTTCCATTAGTATAAATAAATCCATTAGTATAAAAAATAGTATAAATAACTCA